>NC_060149.1:11306553-11646553 GCF_021461385.2 Schistocerca piceifrons
TTATATAGCACTCTGGTACAAAAATGCTATTACTCGATTGGTAAATTTTTAAATGATGATCTGACCATTTGAGCAGGATAAAAATTAATAGTATATATATTCAGATAGCAACGGACTTGCCGCAGTGGATACACCGGTTCCTGTGAGATCACCAAAGTTAAGTGCTGTCGGGCGTGGTCGGCACTTGGATGGGTGACCGTCCAGGCCGCCATGCGCTGTTGCCATTTTTTGGGGTGCACTCAGCCTCGTGATGCCAATTGACTAGCTATTCGACCGAATAGTAGTGGCTACAGTCCAGAATACCATCATACTGACCGGGAGAGCGGTTTGCTGACCATACGCCCCTCCTATCCGCATCCTCCACTGAGGATGACAAGGTGGTCGGATGGTCCCAATGGGCCACTTGTGGCCTGTAGATGGAGTGGTTTTATATTCAGATATTTCATAGTTCTAGTAAACGTTGTACTCCATGTACAATCTAATATAGCCATAAGCTTGATGAGTCTCCTGTACACTAAATCAATGATATAACATACATGTTATGAGACAATAAAATTCTGGTTCTGATCTAATTCTTGTGTTTGTAATCAATTATTTATGCAGTATTAATATTTTTGGTAATTTATTTAGTATGATGATACATTTTATTTGTTGTTTGCAACATTTTTCATCAGTGTTCTTAATTTTAGTGAAGTTTTAAATATACTTCATTTCTAAGAAACCTACATACAAAATTATAAATTTTTCTAAATCTGTTTAGGGAAATACTCCCTGCAGAAAGGTAGTTTTGTGGAAGGGGGGACAGCTCTGACAGTTCTTCTTTGGGGTGCATGATCACTTTGGCACAGCTTATGTGTCTCCGAAAATTCTTAACACTGTCCCCTAGATCTTGGCATAAACTACACTTTAGTACATACTGATCACTGCCTGTAGAAACTACAGGTGTGTTGTGATGTGCCTAACAGCCAGTTCTCAAAGAATTTCCAAGTGCAGCTTTCCTGGATGTTACTTCATGATGCGTTATTTCCAAGCAGTGATGGCTTGAAGTCAGTTGTTTGATCTTTAAGTGCTTCTAAGAGACATTAAATGGACGTTCATGCTTCCACAAAGTTGGCCATGTCTTGAAAAATGTATTACAGGTGTAATCACTTCCCATTCATTCATGGTTGCAGTGCGCTTCCATAATTGCCTTGATTGAAAAAGCTTTGTTGTAAAATTGGGCACACTATGATTGATGAAGAAATACTGAGGCTTCTTGAAGTATCTGGTTCTGAAATTGATGATGCTTTTGAAATCAATGCCAGTATTTTTGAAATGTAGGGTAATTTGCCTGAATCCTTCATCTTAAAAGCAGCAGCAACACAAAGAAATTGAAACAGTTTACATGTGGGAGGCTACAGCAACAACTGTAGCCCAACTGGAATGTGTTAATATACAGGGTGACCCAAAAGTTCATTAACATTTGAAGATGCACTAATTCACAGAATAATGTAGGTAGAGAGGGAAAAATTGACACACACATCTGAAATGGCATGGGGTTATGATGGAACAAAAAGGTGCAAAAACTGGCCAGAAGCTGGCACTGGATAGCAACACATCAGTGACATCACATGAGAATCACATATAAAATGTGCTGTAGTGTGTGTGTGTGTGTGTGTGTGTGTGTGTGTGTGTTGTGTGAGAGAGAGAGAGAGAGAGAGAGAGAGAGAGAGAGAGAGAGAGAGATAATCAGCCTGGATAATAAACACCTGCTGGAAGGCATGACCTTTTATTCAGGATGGTGCTCCACCTCATATTGCTACACATGCACATTGTTTGGTGAGGATCACATGCTGAACCACCATAGCCATGATGCTTGGCTTACCTGGCCTCCCATGTCTCCAGACTTCAATCCGTGTGATTATTGGTTGTGGGGTTACCTGAAGCTACAAGTCTACCTTGATCATCTGACCACATTAGGGATGCTAAAAGACAACGTACAACAGTAATTTCCTCACCATACCTACTCATATGCTGTACAATGTTGTTCACAGCCTTGTTTCTTGACTACAGGTATTGTTGATGAATGATGGCCAACATGCTAAGCATTTGCTATTAAGAAAATTGTCTTTGCTAAAAATCAATTTATATGCTAATTACTGCTTTTGTGTCATATGAAGCAGCATATGTCAGTCACTTTCAGTAAAACCCCCTGTCATTTCAAGCATATGTGTCAATTCTCACCTCTCTACCTACATTTTTGCATGAAGTATTGAATTGTCAAATGCTAGACTTTTGACTCACACTGCATTTTCTCACCCTGAATATATTTTGGGCATCCTGTCTTAGTTGTGTCTCCTGCATATCAAAGTTTATTCAAATTCCATCCATAGGTGAACTATATATGGATTGTGTACAAAACATAGATCCATACATGAGCAGTATTTAATTTAATTTTTGTATTTTCTGCAGGAGAAAGATGTAGGGACTACTGAAGACACCTTTACTGAGCTGGCTTCATCAGAAAATGGCCATTTTTTGATAATTCAGATTACTTACATGTCACTGAACACATACATTGTAATAGGCTGTGTTAGTGATAGCGTGTTACAACTGCAATGCAAAGATAAAAAATTAGTGTTAACATAAAATGTACATGTTAAATATCATATATTAAACAGATATACAACTTTAAAATTAAAATCTTAAAAATCAATTTCAACATTATATAATCATCTGCCAGTTCAGATTTTTCTTGAATTGTATGAGCTTCCTCTATGTTGCAGACAAATTTTTAACCATTTTCATTGTTCTCCTTTGAATATACTCAGAATTTCCTGTTAAAGCAAAATAAGAATAGGTAAATTTTTAATTAATAGGATTTCTGTAGCTGTTGTAATAACGAGCTGATGTGTTCAATCCCTAGAGCATGCAAAATGTAGCATTCAGTTTATTTCCTTCATCGCCACTTTTTTAAAATCAGAATTGCACTTAACTCTGAAGTACTTACACAATCACATGAGCAAGAAACAGAAAATGTAACCTCGTTTACAAGTGCATATTTCTCTATGTAACGTATTTATATATTCACTACATTTACTGTAATGATCTTACATAATAAACTTTGAAGTTCTCTCAAGCTGAATTTGTATCCTAACTGAAGACATGTTCAGCTAGTTTGATCTCTGAATTATGAGAGTACTTTATATTTGATGTTCCTATCAAACATAGAACAGTTATTATTTGACCTTATGTTCTTCCTTGTACTAGAGGATATTTTTGAAATAGACATTTGAGGAGGAAGCTGTACCAACAACTTACATACCATCTTTCTATTACTGCTAATTTGTGTAGGGAAAAAAAGAAGAAAGTAAACCAGTTACTCTAGTGAACTGAATATATTGAATATCACATGGGATTGGAATAGCTGAACAGTGTCCTCCATCAGGGCTATGACTATTCTGTTTTCATTATTCCCAAAGATACAACCACTTGCCTTATTGTTCATATCCATTTAAAATACTGACATGCAAGGCCTGTCCCATGCATCTATGGAGCACATCCTATTCCAGATCTGTCAACAGTGCAGCCAGAGGCAGGGTCACCTCTGACAGCAATCACATCATATGCAATACCTCTTCAACAGCTGCATGGCTTTTAACATGTGCACAAGTATTCATGAACAGTTCACCCATATGAATGACAATCACCAAACTACCAGGTGGTTATAATTAAAGTGTTACCCATGGAAGTTCAGTGTGAGCTGTAATTATCATAGAGCAGTAGAATTAAATATGCTAATGGATTAATATGGAACCGATTTACACTGGAAAATTATTAGTTCCAATTTTGACCATCAAGTGCAGATCTTACACTGTACTTTGGTTGTATGATGGTATGACATCCACACTGTCAATTGACAAGCCGTAATGTGAGTGAGCAATGTGGCTATTGAAATGAGAGACTGTGCATTGTTAGTGAAACTGTTTTATGTAAATGGCAGCAATTACAGTGCTGCCTTTAGACAGTATTGCTGACCTAGAGCTCTGAGGAGATGCTTGATATCATTAAATGGTTTAAAGAAGATGATAATGAAATTTGAAAACATGAGTGAGCTTTGCAAGGCACCAGGACTAGGAAGGCATCCTATCCTGGTGGAAGTTATTGATGAGGTTGCTGTTGCTGTAACTGACCATGCATTCGGGAGGACGACGATTCAATCCCGCCTCCGGCCATCCTGATTTCGGTTTTCCGTGATTTCCCTAAATCGCTTCAGGCAAATGCCGGGATTGTTCCTTTGAAAGGGCACGGCCGATTTCCTTCCCCACCCTTCCCTCACCCGAGCTTGTGCTCCGTCTCTAATGACCTCGTTGTTGACGGGATGTTAAACACTAATCTCCTCTTCCTAACTGACCATGCAGCATGTTCTCCAAGTAGTGCTAGTGCTCATGCAGTGTTATGAGAACTGTCCATCCCATGTTCAACAGAACAGAAAGTTTTATGGTCGATTTTACACTGGTACCTGTACAAGACTCATATGGTGAGCAACTGAAACCTTGTGATCTGCAGTAACATTCTGAATTTGTTCTTCAGTTTCTGGCATACATCAAAATTGATGACAAGTGGCCAAGCAATATTCTATGGAGTGGTGAGGCACATTTTACTCTACAGGATGCAGTAAATAAACAGACAAGCAAGCTTTGAGATTCTGTTAATTCGATGTTGTGCACAAAGAGCCATTTCACTCACTGTGTGTGTCTTTGTGGTGTGTATTCATAAACACCTTTATACTCTGTCCATTCTTCTTTGAACAGAGTATATTCAGAAGACCTGTCAGGTGTAGCATGACGTCTGAAAGTTATTGAGATCTCCTTGTACAGCATGCTGTTTGGAAGAGCTCAACAGCATGGAAATCACTGTTTCTATGCAAGATGAGGCATCATCTCATTTCCCTCCACCATTGAAAGAACTGATTAATGCAACATTCCTTGAACATGCTATCTCCAGAGGTTTTCCAAATGCATGGCCTGCAAGATCATCTGATCTGAATCTATGTGACTTTTGGCTCTGGGGATATCTAAAAGGAGGCATTGTCAATGTCAGTGGCTGCCTTACAGTTGCTAGAATCTTGATTGATACCTAAGCTTCTCTGAATTGTGCAAATGGTAATTGCCCTTCAAATATATTTTCTGTTTCCACAGCCTTCCTGGTCTCATAAACAATAAGACCTAATCATACACTGGCGTTCACCTCTGGTCCTGTCTCATTTTTTGTGACTCCCTCTCTACCCCATCAGACACTGACTTCTCACTTCTGTTCTCTGGATCCTTCACTTTAGGTTATTTTATGATTTAACAGTTTTTTTCTTTTTTATTTATTTATTGAAAGCCAGAAATCTTGTGTTTCCACAAAGATAGATGGCTGATGGCAATAAAATTCTAAATACTGGATAAAAATGATTTTGTACAGATAAAGTATTTGCAACAACAAAAAAATGCTTATGACATGAAAAAATACCATTTACCTTAAGCAGCAAGTAAGTGAAAACAGAAGATAGACAACAAAATTCTGCATACTCACTGTGCCAAATCAACAGCTGCTATGCAATATAGAAATGAGAAAACTTACATCAGCTGTGCCAATATACAAAAATATAAAAAAAACAATTTAAAAAATATAAATGATACATGCTAATACAGTCATAGAATATGACACAAATAAATACATTTACGTTATTTCTTTATTTGGCCAGTGCATCTAACAGTGTAACAGCTGTTCGAGATATAGGGCAACTAGAACATTACACTTCGAGCAAATTTAAAATATAAAAACAAATTATATGCACTGTTGAACACTCTATACATAATACATATAAGGAACAGTTTTTTTAAACTTAAAATCATTTGAGGGAGGGATGGATGCCATAGTCAATGTAAGTTTGCCTTCAAGTGTTCATTACCAGGAAAAAGATGTACTGCATTAGCAATTCCTTCATTTTTGTCCTCAGAGTATTGTTTTTATATCTAATCAATCTACACCATTCTCTTAATGGCCTTTCTGAACCTCCTTTATAATCCTGTGTCCTTATACTTGTGTGTAACACAAATCTACACTGTAGTGAACTATCTCTGATGCCACACATCTGTCCTGTTCTCCTCCAATCCAAACCCCCCTCCCCTTTTTCCATTTCAGTCTCCTTCTCTTCATCTCTTCTTCATTCTTCCACCAAAGACAACCAGTCATCCGATTCATGCTGCAGAACCTGGACAGTGTTGCTGTGGGTATATGTGTGCTCAAAGAAGAGTACAAGTTTTTAATCTGAACTACTTTGTTGAACCTTTGATCACACACTTATTCACTGCTTAAGTCCTCCACTATATTTTGAGTGGATGTCATTAATCATTTCATTGTTTGTATTGCATGTAGGATTTTGCAGTGTAATGTTTCAAGTAGTAACACTGCAGGTGACAATAATTACAAAAACATTAAAATGATGCTGTGTTAGTGATCTTACAAATTTTAATTTAAGTATTTATTTTGTTTTGACAGCTTCAGAATGTACCACAAGAAGTGGTGGAACTTGACCTTGCAATCTGCCTGCTGGATGATAACTTTTTAGTGACCCTCCCAACTGCTCTGAAAGAGATGGATGGTTTAAGGTATGTCATTGATATTTAGATTGCTGCAACTTTGATTTAATGAGACTAGTAATTATAATTTTTTCCAAAAAAGTGATAACCACTGTTCAAAATAGTGTGACTCTTTGATGCACTTATTTTACTATTTCTTTCCACACCTTCTCTCTGCTACTCTATGCTTATAACAGAAAGAGTACAAGCTAATGCTCTGCTGCGTAAAACATTTTCATTAACCTTTCACTATGTAAGACATTCTGCACAAGAAAGTTTTGGGGATGTGTTATGTAGCTCACAGTTTTAGTCATTTATTTGTGGTGGCTTCAATTTGTGGTGCCTTACTTCTGGTATATCATTGCTACGCAGGGAAAACACATAAGCATATATTTCTGATGAGATCCAGCAAATTTGTGCTCAATGGTTCATGTAGTGCTGCCTTTAAAGTGACAGTGCATGTTATATTAGTCTTCCAAATCATTCATGTGTCATCTGAAAAAATAAAGTAGGTTATCTTCAGGATGTATGATGCCTGCTAGAGTCCCAAGAATTGGAAAATTCTTTCATAACTAGTGTATATTAGAAGAAATCACTTCCTCAGAGTTCATGAGTGATGTTACCACGTCATATTATCAGATATTGGGTTTTTTGATACTAAGCAGGCTTCATAATATGATAGTGACAGCTAATATTAAATATATTGCTCCAACCATTGTGATATTTTTCCTTGTATATTTTAGAAGTTGGTATCTGATATGCCCATGGGGATTCACATAATCATGATCAGTTAAAATCATAGTTTCCTAAGAACCTCGTATTCCACAGTCATTAAACTTACAGCCATTGAGTGACAACTGCTGACTACCAGTGGATTATATCAGTCATTCTTTATTATTTTATTGATTATATATACCAAAGGTAATACATTCTCAAAGTAACCAATGTATTGGTTGGTTGGTTGTTTCGGGGAAGGAGACCAGACAGCGAGGTCATCGGTCTCATCGGATTAGGGAAGGATGGGGAAGGAAGTCGGCCATGCCCTTTGAAAGGAATCATCCCGGCATTTGCCTGGAGCGATTTAGGGAAATCACGGAAAACCTAAATCAGGATGGCCGGACGCGGGATTGAACCATCGTCCTCCCGAATGCGAGTCCAGTGTCTAACCACTGCGCCACCTCGCTCGGTACCAATGTATTCAAAAGTGTATCACCACAGGTAAATTCAATTATTATTACAGACAAGATTTATATTTTTAATTTGAATTTCACTTTATACGACTTTGGATCATAATAATGCTTAATGTTCTGCTAGGTGCCTGACAAATATTTTTGTGTCTGTGCTATCATATAGTATTTGACTTAATTTAAACTCTTACCTGCATCTGACTGCTATGAATTACTGATATCACTTGATCAAATTTTGCGTAAAAGCTTTGCCACATTCAAAAAAAGAGTTTGATACTGAATCTGCACAAATGGTAAAAATAACTTTCTCATATTTAGTGATGGTAAGGACATTTTTTCATGAGCTAGTTTCTTCTTCTGTTGTTAGATTATTGCTATTCAGTTATTAATTATTATTATTATTGTTATCTCTCTAACTACATGTAAAATGAACACACAATGATACTGGACCAATTAAAGCATAGTACACTGATTGGCATGGTGTTGAGTCATAGAAAAAATCTTAAAATCCCACTAATGGTCTAAGGTTTTCCAACCTACACTTCCTATTCAACAGGAACAAAACAAAAATTGGGACAAATCGTACATGGCTCCACCACGTTTTTGATTACCAATCACTGTCCAACTCTCTCACTATTACTTTCCAAAATATTTTAGAAATTAGACTTAAACACCCATATCAACTTCAGAGATTCAGAATATGTTCTATCACATACATTACCACATTGTAACATACTAGTAGAGCTCCTCATTTACCACTATGACTGATGTGCTGACCCAGGCAAAATTCTAATGAACAGTCTCACGTAAGTCCTAAAACAGCCAAAGTTACAATGCTTTGGTTCTGTATTACAGCTGTTATGATGATGACCTTGAATTTTAGCAGCTAGCTCAAATTCATTTTTTGCAGCTAGCACATAATTGTGCCACCATCGGGCAATGTTCCTGGTACAGATTTTTGCTGCTTTCGCAAGATGACTCTTCCGTCCCCTCTGTTCTCTTTCACAATAAACATACAACATAACACGTAACAGCTATGCCCATTCATTTTTAAAAAAATCTAATTTTCATAAATTTTCACATAAAAATATCTTTAATGAGCATCTTGACATTTTAATGCATGGAAACGAACATTTCATTTATTTATTATTTATTTTATTTACACTTCCTGATCAAAAAAGTGAAACATCCAGAAAGGAAGAAAGAAATAAAATGAAACTCTACAGGTTGAGAGGGTATGTGATGTTATTTAAGTGACTGCAATATCAAATCAAATTTACAAAGAACTTGGCTGTATGAGTCCCCTTAACAGAATGATGTTGCACCCCTACTGACCTCTAGGCATGCACTGATTTGATTGGGGATGTTGTCATAATACCTTTGTATCCTCTTCTAAGATAACCTGGACTACAACTGTTGTAACTAGTCCTCGATATTCTGGATACTGGCACTGGGGCAGAGTTGACATTCGAGCTGGTCCTACATGTGTTGTTTCGGAGACAGATTTGGGGGCCTTGCTGACCATGGGAGTATCTCAATATCACACAGACAACTCATACAGAAATGTTCCACATGTGGATGAGCATTGTCCTGTTGAAAATAGTGCCATCTCTCAATCACCAAATTGAAGACCATGGAAAAGGGGGATGGGGGAACAGTTGTGACAGTACTGTCAACCTGTGTGCATGTGTTTTGGAACCGTCATCTGCAATGGTAAAAAATGTCATGGTAAATACAAACTTTGCTCAGCAGTCACCTCTCATAATGAGCAGAACAAATTGTAGAAAACTGAGTCTCTTAATGACCAAAATCTTGGACAGTGAGTCTGCATTATGGTTTTCACTGTTTTTAATAACCATATAAAAACTGCCTTCTGATCTAGATCAGCTTTGCCACGAATGGACAATGTGTCGCACACTCTGCTTTGTATGATAGGAGCTCTGACAAATCCATATTCAGATGTACTAGTCAAGATGCACCTTGTGCCTCCATTGTTGCTTCTGGTACTAATACTGCGGCCTCCACAATGATATTGCAACTCATTAACTACAATTCTGATTTGTTGTCATTAACTAATACACATGTTTTTTGGGCATTAGCGGTAACATTGACAAAAATGATTTTAGAAGAAAATCTAGTGCAAGCCATCAGCACTTTTTTCCGTGATAATACCACACTGTTAGACGTCACAGGCCAGGGTTAATAGGTTTATCTGGTGTAAAGGAAGCCATGCAGAAATACAGAGACAAGCACTATAAGGGAATAGGTAAATAACTAGAATTCTCTCAGATACAGATTTATTAGCACTTTGCTTCTACACAGAACCAAGTCCGGAGGCTAAATGCCATTAGCGGCCAACATTTTCCCAAAGCCCTCTCCTCAAAGATAGCACACTTAACACACTGAACAAATATCAATATTTATGCCGCTCTATATGCCACATAGCCGCCACCCCCCCCCTCCCCCCGCACAGTATGGAGTACATCCCTAAGAATGGGGGGGGGGTGAGAAGTTAGGAAGGTAACATACAGTTCTTCCACATCAGGCGGCGGAAGTGGTCGACGGTGAAGTCAGCAAGCAATATGCCGGTGGTTGAAGACAACGTCCCATCCTGGAGTGGAGGTATAGCACTTCGTCAGCAGGCGGGCGGAGAATCACCTTGCCAGAAGGCCTAACAAAGGCACGTAAATTGCCACACACAGCACTTGTGCTCAATTTAAAGTGGCGCTCATCGACGAGAAGACGGATGCACCGCCACAGCTGGGAAGGAGACCTGTTGCCGAGACGCTCTTCGTAGATGAGCTGTCGCACATTTTCTCTCCTGGTTTTCGAGACGAGCTCCAGTATCATCTATTTCGCCACAGCATACTTCCCTGCTTGGGGGGGGGAGGTGCTTTGACCAGATCGTAAATTAAATCGACGAGATCGTGAAGATGGTTCATGAGGCAGGCAAAGCGTGTGTCATCGTCCAAAGCACAGATATTGAATGTTTGCTCAACCAGGTTAAACCAGAACTCCGGGTGAGCGGGTTTAAAGTCGGTAGTTTCGGCAGATTCGGCACTGCAGTCACTGCGGAGGTGCACCTATTTCTTCGGACGGAAGTAGAGCATGCAGAAGATAGTGAGTCCGAATTATTGGCGTCCCGTAACGCGGGTATCACGAAATTCACTTGACGCTGGGGGGGCGGCTGAGAAGCGACGGACGCTCGAACAGTGTGAGGATCGTAGTCAAAATGTGCATTCTCATTGACGTGGTAGCTCGGAGAGAAGCCACAAGTGCTTAAGTACGCCGGTGAATGTCCGTCATGCACACTGTATTCACTCAACCATGAGTGGTGGGGCTGGTTGTAGATGTCGGGGTAATTACTGTCCAGCACAGAATTGTTGACTTGATTAGAAGCAACACAAGGATCCCACACATGTCCACTAGGATGCACACTCGGTGTGATATTTGCTGTTTGGCGAGCATTGAGCACCTGTTGACTAGCCGGCGCGGAAGGATACACACATGGCGGGAACTGATTCGAGTTTGAATTTACTACTGGATTTTCCAGAGTAGCAAAACTTCACTCGACGCCATGAACTGTATTGAATTGTGCATTCGACACAGGAGTAGGAATGTTCCGAACAACACTCTGTGGAGAACACGTGGAAAGGTCTAGGCTAACTAAGCCAGAGTCCACGACCGTTGGCGGTTGGAAGAAACTGGCGGCACTCGATGAATTCCACTGCATGTTTGGACTGAAGGATTCCGAAGAGTCTTGCGGCATGTCCACTACGATGGCAGGAGTGCTGGAGAGATGTTGCTGAAATCCGGGCGGCGGTGAGTGCTGAAAGGCCATTGTCTGAAGCTGAACAAAGGCCCTCGTGATTGCAAAGAAACCCAACGCGGTAGGCGCATAAATAACCTTCGGGCAGTAACTCGGACGCATATTACACAAAAAAATGGGGTCACCAGTGAGGGTATAGGATATAGTTGTATGTAAACAACTAGAATTCTCTCAGACACAGATTTATTAGCACTTCGCTTCTACACAGAACCAAGTCCGGAGGCTAACTGCCGTTAGCGGCCAACATCTTCCCAAAGCCCTCTCCTCAAAGATAGCACACTTATATGCTAAACAAATATTGATATTTATGGCGCTCTACGCCACAACTGCTTGAGAGACTGAAAATCCCATTGACAATCTGCAGCCCAGACAAACTTAACACCTTTCTGGTGAAGCTGGTTAGGAGGTTGGCAGATGTGCACACCTCATGGAGTGACCTGAGAATAATACAAAATCTTACCCAAAAAAGATGGGAACTCCTTCAGGTGCTTGTTTGCTGGCAGGTTCATGATGACTTTGATGTGGTCATCCATAGGAATGACACCATCTTTACTAAGCACATGACTCAAAAAGAGCACATTTAGGAAGAAAATCAGCACTTTTCCAGTTTGCAACAAATTCCATTCTCCAGGAGGCGTTGGAAAATTGATTGCAGGTTTTGTGGGTGTTCTTCCCAAGTAGGGCATGTTACCCAGGTATCATCGGTCAAGGTAACTAACACAACAGGGAATGTCCTAAATCAGTTGTTCCAAGTAGTGTTGATTAACTCCAGGTGCAGATGAGATTCCAAAAGGCAAGCAAATAAACTGGAAAAGCCAGTTGGGTATGTACAGGACCAGGAAAGTCCAAGAAAATGTGTCCAATGGCAACTGCAGGTAGGCATCTTACAAGCTGATGCAGGGAAAATATTGGTGACAACTTTGCCAATAATTCTGCCTGTCACAGAATGAGATACAAATCAGTGACACATTGTGCTTTGATCATCAGTTTAAAATCACAGCAAAGATGCAAAGTGCTCTTGCAAATATGAATCACCACCTAAGGGGTGGCCCACTGACCCAACAAAATAGGAGAAATGACACCTTGATCCTGCCAACCCTGCCTTTATCTTGTCATACATGGAAAAGGAAGTGAGAAGGAATGACAGGATTTATGTACCACTGACAGCTTAAGAGAAATTTGTACCTCAAAACTTTCTGCCGGCCCAAGGTATTTTCAAACAGCTGGCTGTATGATTACAGTAAGGAGTTCAGATCTTGAAAAGGCACAGATTGAGACACTATACTTACTTTTTCAGTGATCTGGAACCCAAAAATAGAAAAAGTGTCTAATCCAAAGACAACTAACAATGTGAGTTACCATTCCAGATTCTCAGAAATGGAGAAGAGCCCTCACAAAGGAATGCACTGTTTACTATAAGGCACAACCTGATAAAGAGGCTATTGCAACTCCAGGTACACCAAGAGCTTCTATGTATCTAAATTAATGAGGTTAACCATCATTCCTGTGTTTGCCTGAAATTTGACCAGTTACCTGTCCACTACCAATGTCAGCAAAATATGTAGGTGTGACCTGTGCAGGGTGCCGGAGGCAGCCCCAGAGTGCAGTGAAAACACTGGGACATCCAGTGCCTCTCATGGCCCACTTACAGTCAGAAACAGATACCAAATGGTCTATCTGATGGATGACCATATACGTTCAAGCAGTCTTGGTGAACACGCAACAAATGACAATTGGGGCAGGCTTGCTGGCTCACGCAACAAGCAGAAGGAGAATGGCACTGATGACACAAGAAATGCCGCATGTGGAATTATGATGGTGTGAGCAGCCTAGACCTGCTGAGCCCACAAGGACAAGGATCGACAGTGCAGCAATGCCAATGCACCTGAATCACCAATGGCAGCAACACGTGCTGACCTGGTCAGAGGTGAGGCCACCTGGGAGGTCACACAGGTCACTGGGGACTGTTTACCATGCTACCTAATTGCTCCACCTGCTAATTATCAGAAAAGATGTCCCTCACTGCCTCTGTATGCTCATGCGATTCTGCAATTTGGGCAACATTGGCTAAAGAAGGGTTGGACATAGTCAATGACCTAGTCTGAACTTTTAGATCAGGAGCTAACCAGATGATCATGTCTTGAATTAGTGAGCCTGCATCAGAGAAAGCTCATTTGGGCATTGAGAATGACACTTACGTGAGATGTCCTGCAGATCGGCTATCTAGACCACATATGACTGTCCAGGGTGCTTGTTGTGCTGGTTAAACTGCAACAGTGCCACCACCACACAGGTTTGATGTCTCAAATACTGTGTAAGTAACTGACAGAACTCATCAAAGGGAAGTTTCTTGAGCTCAGCAAAGAGCTCTAAATTTTGGACAACTTGATACAAACCCGTGCTGCTGGACAACAACAAGGCAGCCCTATCAAAGGGATCAATGATACATGTTACCTGATAATGTGGTATGAACTGGTGCAGGTAACTCTTCCAGCTTTCTGTCGACCCATCAAACTGACAAACAGCAGGTGGTAGGAGCAGTGTAGAAAACTTCAAGGGAACTGTAAGAGCACTAAGCAAGTCTGCATTCTGGTTTATCAGCACCTACTCCTGCTCCTGTTGCTGCTGCTGCAGCTGTCACTCCTTCTGTAGGCACAACTGTTCCTGTCAGCGTTTCAGAAGTTACAGGACCGTGGTAGCCAAAGTTAACAAAAAGAAAAGGGGCAAAGGATAAAAATAGGGGTATCACATGTGTAAGAACATACTTCATTGCCACTTTAGTATCTGCATAGGCATGAAATGCTGTTACTTGACAGGGTCAGCGTGGATACTTCACAGGCTAACAGTGGCTCAATAATAGCCAGCGATCAGAACCTCCTGAGAAGCAAAGAAATTTGCCATGCACTTTAATATACATGAAACAGATAGTATGAAGCCATGTAGACAGGTGTGTATGGCTAATGGGTAATGGCTAATGGCTAAGCACTCAGCAACAGCACACAGCATGAAGTACAAGGCGAGGTCCACTGTGGTTGAACTTTGGATAATCACTGGCCCACCTTGCCTTCTGCTGCCAGCAGGTAAACACCTCCAGCAGTGGGTCTACCCATACTATGCATTACATGCCTCCTCCGTGGTAGGTTTTTTAACTATTTTGCTGTGACACCTGTACCATCTCATCTGCCTCATCACGATGTCTATAGGCAGGAATACTAAACATCATTTTATAAATTTGTCTCTTAAGTAATGTTCTTTAGTGTTGTCACCACCTACAAATTCTACGAGCAGCATTTCAAAATAAGTTTAATAAAATTCATCTGCATCTTGCATATCCAAAACAAGTTTTCAGTGTAACCAACTCTCTTAAAAGTAAATGTTTAAAAGCTTTGGGAAAATTAGTAGTAAAATAATCAAATATTGTTTGGTTGATCCTCATAAGTTGCTTATCTAATGAATCTCTTCAGAGTGGAAATAAAAAGATAAAGTATTGGTAAAGATTTGTAGACCCATGATTAATGCCACTGTTTTCATAAATTTTTGACAAAATCATGTTCAAAAGAATTTATAAATAGTTGTCACAGAAAACATTATCAGTTACAAAACGTTTGTATTTCAGAAAGGAGTATCAACTGAGCAGGCTATATTTACACTGAAGACCTAAGGAGCTGGTACACATGCCTAATGTTATGTAGAGCTTCTGAGAGCACGCAGAACTGCCACAACACAATGTGGCATGGACTCAAGTCATGTCTGAAGTAGTTCTGGAGGGAACTGACACCATGAATCCTGCGGGGATGTCCATAAATATGTAAGAGTACGAGGGGGTGGGGATCTCTTCTGAACAGCACGTTGCAAGGCATCCCGGATATGCTAAATAATGTTCATGCCTGGGGAGTTTGATGGCCAGCGGAAGTGTTTAAACTCAGAATAGAATTCCTGGAGCCACTCTGGAGCAATTCTGGACATGTGGGGTGTTCCATTGTCCTACTGTAATTTCCCAAGCCCATCGGAATGCACAATGGACGTGAATGGACGCAGGTGATCAGACAGAATGCTTACGTATGTGTCATCTGTCAGAGTCATATCTTCATGTATCAGAGGTCCCACATCACTCCAGCTGCACATGCCCCACACCATTACAGAGCCTCCACCAGCTTGAACAGTCCCCTGCTGACATGTAGGGTCCATGGATTCATGAGGTTGTTTCCATACTTGTATATGCACATCCATACGCTCAATAGAATTTGAAATGAAACTCATCTGACCAGTCAGCATGTTTCCAGCCACCAACACAATGTTGATGTTGATGGGCCTAGGAGAGGCTTAAAGCTTTGTGTCATGTTGTCATCAAGGGTACACGAGAGGGTCTTTGACTCCAAAATTCCATATTGATGATATTTCATTGAATGGTTTGCATGCTGATGCTTATTGATCGCCCAGCATTGGAACCTGCAGCAATTTGCAGAAGGATTGCACTTCTGTCATGTTAAATGATTCTCTTCAATTATTCTTGGTCCAGTTCTTGCAGGATCTTTTTCCGGCTGTAACAGTATCAGAGATTTGATGTTTTACCAGATTCCTGATACTCACAGTACACTCATGAAATGGTCATATGGGAAAATCCCCTTCCATCAAAACCCACATTCAAATAAATGTCAGGTTTCTTTTTTAATTTTTACCTGCTCATTCCCTAGTTCTCTTCGTTTATAAGCAGGACATCATTTTGTCATTTGTCATGACAGTGGGCTCCATTAAACTGTATGCACATGTCTACTAACCACACAGAGCTCAACATTAACTGGTCCCATCAAGGTCATGTAGGGCAACTTCCTGATAGACTATGCAAACAATGAATATGTCAATGTGCTTTTGGTGCTGGGTGCATCTGATAACCAAGCTACTGCTGTTGCTCATGTGTATTCTGCACAATACCCTCAAAGGTGCCATCCCAATAAGAATGTTGTTTGTCACCAGGAGAGACACCTATGGCTAACTGGTAGTCTTGATCCACTAGTAAAGGGCAGAGGGCATCCAAGGACTAGACATCTTCCACAAACAGAGGAAGCAAATCTTGAAACCATTCACCATTCACCTCAGTGAAGTACCCATGATTTTGCAAGGCAGTTCAAAATATCTGAAAGACTGATTGTTGAAGTGTTGCACAATAAAGAATTACATCCATATCATTACACGTTAACAGAACATCAGTGGTCAGAAGATCATGTTCAGTGAGTACAATTTTTGTGAATGGCTTTTGCACGAAGTAGGAGATAATAAACGTTTTATAAATAAGGTGATATAGACTGATGAATCTAGCTTCGCTTGTGAAGGTTATTTTCAACCTCCACAACAGCCATTATTTGTTGAAACACAACCCACATGTCCCACATGAGTACAGCTTTCAGCCATACTTTGGCATATACCTGTAGGCTGGAACCATGGGGGGAGAGCTTTTGGGCTCTCACCTATTTCTAGACAAGTTCAATGTGCCCCATTATCACCCATCTCTTTGCAGTGCTTGGTATGATGCATTAGAAAATGTCCACTTGCTGCTCAGTGACAGCCATTGTCTCAGAATGATGGTACACTGCTGCAGTTTTGAATGAATGTGCATACATATTTAGATGAAGTATTTCCACAGAAATGAATTGGTTGTAGAGGTCCAGTGTTCTGGCCTACACGTTCCCCGGACCTTAATCCACTAGAGTTTTATGTGTGGCGACATTTACAGGAGCCAGTTTGTAGTCCCATCCATGGATGTACATGACCTAGCAGCTTGTGTACATACTACTTTCGCAGTGATGGATGCAGTTGTGTTGCATAGGGTCCAGAAAGTATGATCCAGGATGTGGCAAGGTGTTTGAAAATGCAAGATGGTCACTTTGAGCATCTTCTCTCAAGTGAAAGTTGCCCATGCATGTACATACTTGCTGTGTGAAGATAATCCTGGGCATCAATCATACAGAATGTGCACTCTAGTGTAGTATGTGTACGTAATTTTTTGTGCCACACTGGATACAGACAGTGTTACTGTATCCAGTTACTTCTATTGGCTATATTTGTGTCACATACAAAACAAATTGGTCGTTTATGTCTGTAAGAAGGTCATCGTGTGTGTTAATGTTTAAATAAATTTAATAGTAACAGAAAGAAATACACAAGATAACACACGGTGGGTGCAGATTTATGCTGTAACTGGAAAAAGTGTTTGGCATAAATGCAACTCAAACATTGGTGAGTCTGCATATCATTCCTCACAGCATTGCCTCATCTTACAAAGCTAATGGGACAGCTTTGGCACAGTGTAGAGTTGATGCTACCTGTTCTTGGCCATTAGATTAGATTAGATTAGATTTACTTTCATTCCAATTGATCCGTAGTGAGGAGGTCCTCCTGGATGTGGAACATGTCAGAAAAACAATAATACATGACAAATATTTACAACTAAAACAAATAAGCTAATGTACCATTCCACAGGTCCCAAGTGGAATGATCGTCATTTTTAATGAACACTAAGAGTCATTTTACAAATACTAATGCACTGAATTTAAAATAAAAAACGTTTTTTATTTATTTATAAGGTAATAAACATGTAATACAACTACTGTAATACTTATTTACAATGAACACATTACTGCACTGAAATGGTGCAGAAGTCAGATTATACTTACACACACACACACAAATTTTCAATGAACACATCACTGCACTGAAATTGTGCAGAAGTTATGTTGTACTTATATACAAATCAGTTGGTTTTACTAAGAAATTCATCAATGGAGTAGAAGGAGTTGGCCACCAATAAATCCTTTAGGCTTCTCTTAAACTGAATTTCATTGGTTGTTAAGCTTTTTATGGCTGCTGGCAAGTTATTGAAAATGTGTGTTCCTGAATAATGCACACCTTTTTGTACAAGACTAAGTGACTTTAAATTCTTGTGAAGATTATTCTTATTTCTAGTATTGATTCCATGAATTGAGCTGTTGGTTTGAAAAAGTGATATATTTTTAATGACAAATTTCATTAAGGAATAAATATACTGGGAAGCTGTAGTTAGTATCCCTAGTTCCCTAAACAGGCTTCTGCAGGATGTTCTTGAGTTCACACCACATATAATTCTTACTGCACGTTTTTGTGCCCGGAAAACTTTAGCTTGGCTTGATGAATTACCCCAAAAAATAATCCCATATGACATTATGGAATGAAAGTAAGCATAGTATGCCAGCTTTTTCATTTTTATATCCCCTACGTCTGACAAAATTCGCATTGCAAACAGAGATTTGTTAAGACGCTTCAGCAGTTCTGTGGTGTGCTCCTCCCAATTGAATTTATTATCAAGCTGTAATCCCAAGAATTTAACACTGTCCACTTCTTCTACCTTCTTGTCATCATATGTTAGACATATACTCTTGGGACACCCCTTACAAGTTCTGAACTGCATGTAGTGTGTTTTTTCAAAGTTTAGTGACAAAGAATTGGCTAGGAACCAGTGATTAATGTCCACAAATATTTTATTGGCTGATCTTTCTAAGACTACACTTGATTTGCTATTTATTGCAATGTTTGTATCATCGGCAAACAAAACAAACTTGGCATCTGGTAATGTTACTGATGAAAGGTCATTGATATACACAAGAAAAAGTAAGGGCCCCAAAATGGAACCTTGTGGGACCCCACATGTAATTAGTTCCCAGTTGGATGATGCCTGATAGACATGTATCAAGCTCTTTCCTAATAACACCCTTTGTTTCCTGCCAGAGATATAAGATTTGAACCATTTTGCAGCATTTCCTGTTACACTATAATATTCTAGTTTACTTAAAAGGATATTGTGATTTACACAGTCAAATGCCTTTGATAGATCACAAAATATACCAGTTGCCTGCAATTTTTTGTCTAATGAATTAAGCACATTTTCACTGTAAGTGAAGATAGCCTTCTCAATATCAGAACCATGCTGTATCTAGTTACAGCTTTGCCTCAATTTTTAAATCACATTTCTATAAAACCTATTGGTGGAATTGGATTTTGCTAGATACACTTTTGTCTTGAGTTAGGATGAGGACTCACATGCCGACCACCAAATGTGGCATTTTTTTGCATCTTGTATAATAGTAAGACATAGATTTTGGAACCAGATTTTAAATTGTAAGACATTTCAAGGGATAGATGTAGATTCAGACCACAATTTATTGGTTATGAAATGTAGATTAAAGAAATTGCAAAAAGATAGGAAATTAAGGGGATAGGATATGGAAAAGTAGAAATCACCAGAGGTTTTTGAGATTTTCAGAGGGAGTGTTAGGAAACTAGAACAGGGGAAACGAATACAGCAGAAGATGAATGGGTAGCTTTGAGAGATGAAACAGTGAAGGCAGCTGAGGATCAAATAAGTAAAAAGACAAGGCCAGCTATAAATCTTTGTGTAAAACAGGAGATATTGAATTTAAGTAATGAAAGGGAAAAATATAAAAATGCAGCAAAAGAAGCAGGTGAAAGGGAATACAAATGTCTAAAACATGAAACTGACTGGATGTGTAAAATGGCTACGCAGGAATGATGAGAGGACAAATGTAAGGATTTAGAAGCAGTTTTGCTAGGGGAAAGAAACATGCTACCTACAGGAAAATTAAAGACACCTTTGGAGGAAAGATAAGCAGCCATGTGAATATCAAGAGCTCAAATGGAAAACCAGTACTAAGTAAAATAGAGAAAGTTGAAAGGTGAAAGGAGTGTATAAAAGGTCTGGACAAGGGAGGTAAACTTGAAGGCAATGTTATAGAAATTCAAGAGGATATATAGGAGGAAATTTCAAAGCTAAATGAACGTATTTCCAGTTTACAATTTATAGTCGGTGCCCTGAAACTGCACATGAAGAAACTTCAATGCAGGAAAGGTGAGGCACTGATGAACCAAGAAAATTCGGCCTCAGCAGACAAGTGGAACAAGGAAGAAAACAGCGCCCAGGAAATACAATCTCAAAATAACAGCGAAACTTCTGTGTGCAAAAACACTGAAACTTAAGTGCATAAAAACAGTAAACTCGAGTGCATAAAAACTTTTCTGTGTTCACTGCTAAAGATTCAATGATCACACCAGCTGAAGTCGAAAAGTTGGGAAATCAATCACAAAAACTAAACAGACCATTGCTAGGCAATCCCCTGAGTGCGAAAATTATAAAATACAAAAAAACATGTGTGTCTGGACTACTCACGACTGGGAATATCCGCAGTGGTAAAGGAAAAATACAATTTCAAGGGATCTGAATTCTTGAAGCCTGGAGCTCCATTGTGTGAACTAGCAAACCTAACAAAATTAATTACAGAATGTATGTATAGCCACCTCAGTGGCATAAAATTGTTGTCAAATTGACCATGGTTTCAACAACACTAAGGCAGTGTTCATTAGAATTAGCGGCTCTATACCTTGATAAAAGTGTTTGTTGCATAATTGCAACCGTTTGTTAAGAATGAGATAGGTGTTTAAAAATCTCTAGCTCTTCTTCGATGTTCAGCCTATCGGAAGAATTCAGAATTTTCATTTTCAAGTCTTTGTATATCGTCACAGCCTTAGAGACCTCAGCAGGTGGGAATCATGAAATTTTAAACATTGATATTGGCTGACGTCCAGCAACCATGGGTTAACTTAATTATATGTATAGCTACCTCGGCTGCATAAAATTCTTGTCAGATTGACCATGGTTTTGACAGCGCTATGGTGGTCTAAATCAGAATGAAGGGTGGTCTCATTCTTAATGAACAGCTGCAATTACGCAACAAAAGCTTTTTTCAAGATAGAGCCACTAATTCTGATGAAGACCGTTTTAGTGCTGCCAAAACCATGGCCAATTTGACAAATTTGTGCAGTCAAAGTGGCTATACATACATTCTGTAATTAAGTAAACGTGTGGTTGCTGGACATCAGTCAATAACAATGTTTAAAGTTTCTAACAAAATTAAGTGAAATATGTAACTAGTTTGACCTAGGACAATTTCATTGTATTGCTGGGAGGCTGTAATGGCTTCTATCAAAGTGAGATTTACAAGTCTAGCACAGAACTGATAAAATGCTTAAATAATTTAATTCATACAAATGTGCTCGTTGTGAATGACCCACAACATCATGATTTACTGAATGGCTGGTTGGTCATGCATGAACCGTGAAATGAGTGTTGCAAAAAAGAGTTTCACCAAAATATATACTAATTTCCAGAATGTCGGTGTTATAGACATAGACATTTTGGAATGGAGTTTCTATACAGCTCATGGACTTCATTTAAATGCAGCAGGAAATGGGATACTTGCTGATAAAATATTTATTTATATTTCACGGGACAGTGAAGATATTAGGACAAGTGGCAATCATATGCCTAACCACAAAGTGTTTTGCGAGCAGCAAACAGTAAAGCCATCAATCAGTTGCCAATTACAAAGTGGTTTAAGTCCAGTAGGTCAGAAAGTAACAATTCAACAGTAAAACAGATGCAAGTCACGAAATGGTTCAAGCCAATAAGAACAGAGGTGAACGAAGCACAGATTTTGCGAGCTTCAAAAATAGCTTTACCACTTGATGATCACCATGAAGCAGCACCTAAAAATACACCAAGAACTTCTTAGGCATAACATCACCTGCAGAAGAAGAAGAAGAAGTTCCAGCACCGACAGAAGTAAACACAACAGCAAAGCAGACTGCACAAGGAATAGTAAGAAGATGGAAAGTAGTGCGCCCATCTCGTGTGAAAGAATTTTTAACTAAACTACAGATACAATGAACAAAAAGCACCCAAGACAAGTGCCACTTGTACAATCAAGTCTAACCTGTTTATCTTTCATGAAAACATTAGAGGATTATCAGCAAAGCAGATCAGCTATCAGTTAATATAAATGAGAGAAATTGTATAAAAAATGCTCAAATATTATATTTTCCTAAATAATGTATCACAACTGGCATTAATTTATTACATTTAGAGTCTGACTACAATATTGCATGCTACTGTTCTAGGGAGAACAAGGAAAGAGGTGTTGTAGCTATTTTCGTTGAAAATAATATTATGTTTAGAGCTATAAATGTAAGGAAATACTGTTTAGAACAACTATTTGGAGCATGTGCAATAGAAATTAATGTAGATAACTCCCCAATAATAGTCGTGCTAATTTACAGAGCACCTGGAACTAATTTTAGGTTTTTTTTTTTTTTTGTTCAAATTGAATTATAGTTCTCTGACTTATTTACTAAAAATAGTGAAATTATTATTTGAGGGTTTTGATGTAGAGTTTTTAACTGAAACCAACTGCAAAGTAGAGCTCCAACATCTGATGAATTCATATAATCTTACTGCAGTTGATTTTCCCACTAGTATCACACCTTAGAGTCAGGCTTTGATAGACAATGTATTTATAGAATTAAGCAGGTACCAGAGCTTCACTGTCACCCCTGAATGGGTTGTGTAACCATGATGGACAACTCCTCACACTGTATGACAGTACACCTCTCAAGAAATTAATCCCCATCTGGAAATCCATTAGGTCAATGTCTAGAGTTGACATCTTTACACAAAAACTGCAACAGTTGGGCTAGAACCCAATATACAGGGTGGCTGAGGTTAATGCTAAATTTAATATATTCATAAATGATTTCTCAGCCATCTCTGAAGAGGTATTCCCAAAACATGTTTGTTAGAAGCAATACTGGTACATTACCAAACAAACCTTGGATCACAATGGGAATTAAACAATCATGTAAAACAAAGAGGGAACATTACATTGCAGTTAGAATGACTAAGGACACAATGAACTGGCTATTATAAAATGTACTGTAAGATACTAAAGAAGGTAATACAATAATCAAAAGCATTGTTTTTATGAGAAAGATATTGATAAATCTCATAACAAAATGAAGACTATCTGGAATATTGTTAGAAGGGAGACAGGGAAGTCCATAAGAACTTTTGAAGATCTGAACATGAAGGAAGTCTAGTACATGATTCTGAAAATATAGTCAATATTTTCAACAACCACTTCTTGACAGATTCAGAACAGATAGACTGAAAGGGCTGTGTTAATGAAGTTCTGTGTCATATGCAAAAGACTCTACCCAAACATACAGGTAAAATTCATATTACACCTGGCACAGCATCTGAAATGAAAAGAACAATCATCTTTCTAAGGAATACGTATTCTACTGGATTAGATAATATCTCTAATAATTTACTGAAACAAGGCTGTGCTTGTATAAGTGATGTACTTAGTCACATTTTCAATGTAACCTTACAACAAGGAACTTTGCCTAACCGACTCAAATGTGCTGTTGTAAAACCCCTTTTCAGGAAAGGTGACAAAACTGAAGTCATAAATTAAAAATCAATTTCCCTTCTACCTAGTTTTTCAAAAATTCTGGAAAAGCATATATATAAGAGACTTGTGGAACATCCAGATAAATGTAACATTCTCAGTAAAATTCTATTTGGTTTCCGAAAAGGTCTGTCAACCGAACAAGCAATCTACGCTTTCGCAAATAAAGTTCTGGATTCAATTAATGACAAAATGGTAACAATAAAATTATTTTGTGACTTGTCAAAAGCCTTTGACACTGTGAACCACCAAAACCCATTACAGCAAGCAGACCTATCAGGAATGACTGGCGTAGCAAATAAGAAAGGTGACAAAACTGAAGTCACAAATTAAAAACCAATTTCCCTTCTAACTGCTTTTTCAAAGATTCTGGAAAAGCGTATATATACAAGAATTGTGGAACATACCTCAAAGGCAGAATTTAGTAGTAGATAGTACTGATGAGACCCATACTGTCCTGCTCTCATCTAATTGGAGAACTATTAAATGTGGAAGTAGTATATTGATGAGAGTTCTGGACCAAAGAACATTTTGGATTAAAGATTCCAGGTTATAAATCAAAGTTCTAATTTCACAGAATTTCCAAACCAAAAAATTTATCAGGGACTGATGACCAAGCAGTTTGGACCATTCCCCCCACCCCCTTTTAAACCAACCAAATAATTTATCCATGCCCACAAAACAAAATTCTCATTTAAAAATTTACAAATCTCATATTTTATTTTTTATAAATGTTGTGGGTGTTGCGGCCTTCAGTCCAGGGACTGGTTTGATGCATCTCTCCATGCTACTCTATCCTGTGCAAGTTTCTGCATCTCCCAGTACCTAATGCAACCTACATCCTTTTGAATCTGTTTAGTGTATTCATCTCTTGTTCTCCCTCTACGATTTTTACCCTCCATGCTGCCCTCCATTACTAAATTGGTGATCCCTTGATGCCTCAGAATATGCCCTACCAACCGATCCCTTCTTCTAGTCAAGTTGTGCCACAAATTTCTCTTCTCTCCAATTCTATTCAATACCTCCTCATTAGTTATGTGATCTACCCATCTAATCTTCAGCATTCTCCTGTAGCACCACATTTCAAAAGCTTCTGTTCTCTTCTTGTGTAAACTATATATTGTCCACGTTTCACTTCCATACATGGCTACACTCCATACAAATACTTTCAGAAACTACTTCCGGACACTTAAAGTTATACTCAATGTTAACAAATTTCTCTTCTTCAAAAACACTTTCCTTACCTTTGCCAGTCTACATTTTATATCCTCTCTAGTTCAACCATCATCAGTTATTTTGGTCCTCAAATAGCAAACCTCATTTACTACTTTATACGTCTCATTTCCTAATCTAATTTCCTCAGCATCACCTGAGATAACTCGACTACATTCCATTATCCTTGTTTTGCTTTTGTTGATGTTCATCTTGTATCCTCCTTTCAAGACACTATCCATTCCATTCAACTGCTCTTCCAAGTCCTTTGCTGTCTTTGACAGAATAACAATGTCATCGCCAAGCCTCAAAGTTTTTATTTCTTCCCCATGGATTTTAATTCCTACCCCAGATTTTTCTTTTGTTTCCTTTCCTGCTTGCTCAATATACAGATCGAATAATATCGGGAATAGGCTACAACTCTGTCTAACTCCTTTCCAAACCACTGCTTCCCTTTCATGCCCCTCTTATAAATGCCATCTGGTTCCTGTACAAATTGTTAATAACCTTTTGCTCCCTGTATTTTACCCTGCCACCTTCAGAATTTGAAAGAGAGTATTCCAGTCAACATTGCCAAAAGCTTTCTCTAAGTCTACAAATGCTAGAAACGTAGGTTTGCCTTTCCTTAATCTATTTTCTAAGATAAGTCGTAGGGTCAGCATTACCTCACGTGTTGCAACATTGCCACAGAATCCAAAATGATATTCCCCGAAGTCGGCTTCCACCAGTTTTTCCATTCGTCTGTAAAGAATTTGTGTTAGTATTTCGCAGCCGCGGTTTATTAAACTGGTAGTTCGGTAATTTTCACATCTGTCAACTTGTACTTTCTTTGGGATTGGAATTCTTATATTCTTCTTGAAGTCTGAAGCTATTTCGCCCGTCTCATACATCTTGCTCACTAGATGGTGGAGTTTTGTTAGGCCTGGCTCTCCCAAGGTTGTCAGTAGTTGTAATGGAATGTTGTCTACTCCTGGGACCTCGTTTCAACTTAGGTCTTTCAGTGCTCTGTCAAACTCCTCACACAGTGTCATATCTCCTATTTCATCTTCATCTACATTCTCTTCCATTTCTATAATATTGTCCTAAAGAACATCACCCCTGTATAGACTCTCTATATACTCCTTCCCCCTCTCTGATTTCCCTTCTTTGCTTAGAACTGGGTTTCCATCTGAGCTCTTGATATTCATGCAAGTGATTCTTTTTTCTCGAAAGGTCTCTTCAGTTTTCCTGTAGGCAGTATCTTACCCTTAGTGATATGCGCCTCTGCATCCTTACATTTGTCCTCTAGCCATTTCTGCTTAGTCATTTTGCACTTCCTATGGATCTCATTTTTCCGGCGTTTCTATTTCTTTTTGTCTACTTCATTTAATGCATATTTATATTTTCTCCTTTCATCAATTAAATTCAACATCTCTTCTGTTACCCATGGATTTCTATTAGCCCTCGTCTTTTTACCTGCTTGATCCTCTGCTACCATACCTTCACTATTTTGTATCTCGAAGCTACCCCTTCCTCCTCTACTGTATTTCTTTCCCCCATTCTTGTCAATCATTCCCTAGTGATCTAAATAACAATCATCAAACCTTATTTATCTATATCGAAAAAAAACGAATTCTCGTTTGCTCATTTAAAAGATTTACAAATTTAATAAATTTTTTTCTTTACAAAAAGAAACATCAAACATCATTTACCTATCCTGAGAAACTAAATTCTCATTATTCATTTAAAAATTTTCAAATGTAATAAATTTTGTTCGTTATAAATAAGAAGCATCAAACTTCATTAGCCTATACTGAAAAAAACAAAGTCTACTCTATTTAAAAAGTACCAACCTAATAAATATTTCTCTTTATAAATAGCATCAATCAAATCTTAGCTACCTATATCATCAACCGAAATTTCGATTAAGAAACTCAAAGCTACATTATAACTGTAATCGTCTTAATAAGATAAATATAAAATTTCGTTCTATATATTTACAACCTAAATAAAATTAACAAGAAAGTTGAGTAATTTAAAAGCTTGGAAAATTATAGTAAAATAAAGTATGGATTGAGTTACAGAGATTTAGAAAAAAAATTGAAGAATTATTTGTTATCGAAATTATTTTAATACTTTGGCTGATTATTCACAAAAACAATTCTATTAAGATATAATTAAACTAGTAAAAGTTTCCTAGAATTTAAATTAAATTTCTAACTACTTTTTTCATATTTAAATTTAAATAACAGTCATAAATTTTTTGTACATATAATATACAAAATTCGTTTAAACCATTTGATTTCTTTAACTCAAATTTGATATTCTCAAATTATTCAGTCAGTAGTCAGTTTTGTTATATATTTGAAAACCACAATAAACTCTATATTCTTTATTGAAATAAAAAGCATAATGAATATTGTATGCAATGAAAATTTGTTCAAGTTCACAACAACACTTCGCATTTATATATAAACTTTATTTACTAACCTTTTAAAAAATTACATTACTTTTAAATACCCAACTATTGCGTGAATTATCAAAACCTAACTATTTAACATACCATTTAATACGTTCCATATTTTAAACTTTTTCGACATGATAAACATCTGCAAAATTAATTTTCAGTAGTTCTTGTTCATAAAAATTTCTTTTGTTTGTTTGTCATTTAAATCTTTCAAATTATGTGTAATTGGATTAGAACAAATAACATCTTCAATTTAAAAAAATTTTGTTTACCAACTTATTCTAACTTTATCACCAATTTTATATCCATGTTCAGTATCCAATAAAACAGTTACATAAAATGTATTCAATAAGATTTTTTTCAGTTCCTCTATTTACATCTTTTGGAACCATTTTTATCATTGCATGTCTTGTGTTACTATATTCATCAATTAACTTAGAATCTAAGTCAACTCATTTATAATTGCCTTGAAGAGCGAATTTCTTCCACATATTATCTTTCAGTGTTGTATTAAATCGTTCAACAGCAGTTGATTTTAAATCACTAAAACCTGAATAATTTTTCATTTATTCTTGATATTCTTCATTATAAAATTCTGTACCATTTTTTCGTTATCTTGACTAGAATATTTATTCGGAAGAATGACATAAATTTTTACCTGTTTTGTCCTTAACTGGAATAGCCACGCAAATTTTGAAAAATCTGCGACATTTAATTTATTTATATAATTTATTTACTTTTGAAATTACTTGAATCCATTTCGACTAAATCAGATTGCCATAATTCATCTGTTCCAAAAGAAATTATATTTTTTCCTTTAAAATCCTTTCTAATTGGTTTATGTAATTTATTAATAATTTGTTCACGAATATTCAGACATTCACTAACAAATATTTTTAACTAATTTACTATTTTTACTTTTACTAATTGAACAAGGATTTCAATTCTTTGTCTTCTATTTTTAGTTGTTAATTTGAGAGGATTAAATGTTTCAATACATCAACACTGACCCAAATATCAAAATCATTAAATGTTAATTCTCTGTTTATATTTTCACAAACAACAATTACTTTTTTAAGAATTAAATTATATTCATTGAAATTGTGCATTTTCTCTTCACCTCCAGCCTTAAAAGTAAATTGAATAATTTATTTGTCATATACTTTATAAATAGTTTTCTTAACTTATTTGAGTATGGAGTTAAATATAGTTCTGCAATAACTTCTATAAATTCCTTTTTTTTAAGTAATTACTTAGTTCTTGTTTAGTAATGTAATTACTGGGTTGTGTTACAATATTTGTACATTCAGATTTTTGCAAGAAGAATTCATAACTCATTTTGTAAATATTCATTGTTCAGTACATCTTTTGCATCTGTTTGATCACTTATATTCACAATTCTTCTACAATTAAAACCAATCTAACCTCTAGTTACTTTAAAAATAGCTTTTAATTTTTTAAGTTGTTTAATTACATTAACTATTTTGAGTCTACTGATGATTGAATATTTTTTATTTTAAAATTTATTCATTATTAATATTTGCTTCTAATAACTGAGCATAATAGCTTTAATACAAAAAAAAAAAAAAAAAAAAAATTTCCACACATTGCTTCATTGGAGTTTCGTATTGATACGATACTGAAATAGTTGTTTACATATATTTCATCCATATTAATCAAAAACTAATTTCATATCTTTATTTTTATAATAAGAAAGCAAATGAGTACCAACATGATCAGAAGCATCAAAATTTACTGTTCAACATTCTAAATTTTTGCTTAACTGGGTACTGGTCACTCATCAGTCACAAAAATGCCACAAAACTGATTAAGTTGTTTAATTAATTCTTATTGTGAAAATTAGATATGGAATTATTAAACATTTCGATTATTTATTTTTTTTTCCACTTTCTTTTTTTTCCATTTCTAAATTATGACTTTTTAGTTCTTCTAATTCTTTATCACCTAGTTTCTTATTTATAACTGCATTTGAAATCGCTGCAGAACCACCAGCAGGTTAAAAAATAGTTGCCAAGTATGGTAATACAGCTAATATTAATGGTAAAATTCCACCTACATGTTTTGTTTCTTTCTTTTTTCTAAGACATTGAATGATTCAGAAAATTTAATGACACAGTAATATTCCACCAACAGTTTTAAAGTTTTTTTCTTTTTCATATATTTTTCAAAAATTGCTCATTACTATTTAATTGTCCATTATTGACTTTGAGTGATTTGGGCTTAATTTGTCACTAGATAACACAGAATAATCAATCGGAAAGTTATTAATTTTAATAGATTAAAAATTAATAAATAATTTTTTATTATCACTCTCCACTTTTAACAGCATCAACACTTTCTATTTTTCCAGTTGCAACAATTTTTTCTCCTAATGAGGAATCATTTGCATTCATTGTTTCTTTTGCTAATAATTGAAGTTTTTGTCTGCTTCATGTCTTTTTTCTAATTCTTAATTAGCTCTATAAGTAATATCGTGGTTTTTACATTTTTCATCGAATAGATAAGTCCGTTACCACCTCTAGCTTATCTTCCTTCAAATTTTGATCCAGGACCACAAAATGTTGGTAAATGCTTTTCAAATGGTAATTTATTAATTAAACTATTAAGTAATCCTTTTCCATATTTTTCACTTTTCCAGAAGGTGTATGGTAAATAATTTAAAAAATTCTAATTAAATAAGAAATTCCTTTTGGTTCATAAATAATAAATTGCTAAATTTGTTTGTTAAGGTTTGAGTTATTTATAAAGGATAAAAATATGTTAATTATTTTTCTATCTATCTATCTATCTATCTATATCCAAATCCCGCTCCAGCTACTCTCCATTTAGTTCGGTCCTCCCACCACTTGTCTTCCTCCACTTGCTGCCAGGTCACACCTCTCCTTTCTACAGATATTCTCACTCCCATTTTCCTCCGTGTTCTTGGGTGCCGTCTAGGTCTTTTCCCATCCATCTTTAGTTCTTCCATTCATTTTTTTTCTACTATTATCCTTTATGTTCAGTGTTCTTGTGTTCTATGTTTAAGTTCAAGGTTTTTATGTTCAACATTTAAAAAGTTCATAATCTTTTTTCTATAGTTACCATTATTAACGTTTCGTGTCATATCAGTTGTAATTTACCTTCATTCCAACATTTACTACATATATGTTTAAATTCATCAAACTTTAAATCACTAACAACTATTTCACGATAAATATGATTTAAATTTGTATCATGGTCTAAGAAAATATTTAAAAAATTTAAATTGTCTGTAACTAATTGTTTTGGCCACCCCCATGAACCATGGACCTTGCCGTTGGTGGGGAGGCTTGCGTGCCTCAGCGATACAGATAGCCGTACCGTAGGTACAACCACAACGGAGGGGTATCTGTTGAGAGGCCAGACAAACATGTGGTTCCTGAAGAGGGGCAGCAGCCTTTTCAGTAGTTGCAAGGGCAACAGTCTGGATGATTGACTGATCTGGCCTTGTAACAATAACCAAAACGGCCATGCTGTGCTGGTACTGCGAACGGCTGAAAGCAAGGGGCAACTACGGCCGTAATTTTTCCCGAGGGCATGCAGCTTTACTGTATGATTAAATGATGATGGCCTCCTGTTGGGTAAAATATTCCAGAGGTAAAATAGTCCCCCATTCGGATCTCCGGGCGGGAACTACTCAAGAGGATGTCGTTATCAGGAGAAAGAAAACTGGCGTTCTACGGATCGGAGCGTGGAATGTCAGATCCATTAATCGGGCAGGTAGGTTAGAAAATTTAAAAAGGGAAATGGATAGGTTAAAGTTAGATATTGTGGGAATTAGTGAAGTTCGGTGGCAGGAGGAACAAGACTTCTGGTCAGGTGACTACAGGGTTATAAACACAAAGTCAAATAGGGGTAATGCAGGAGTAGGTTTAATAATGAATAGGAAAATAGGAATGCGGGTAAGCTACTACAAACTGCATAGTGAACGCATTATTGTGGCCAAGATAGATACGAAGGCCACACCTACTACAGTATTACAAGTTTATATGCCAACTAGCTCTCCAGATGACGAAGAAATTGAAGAAATGTATGATGAAATAAAAGAAATTGTTCAGATTGTGAAGGGAGACAAAAATTTAATAGTCATGGGTGACTGGAATTCGAGTGTAGGAAAAGGGAGAGAAGGAAACATAGTAGGTGAATATGGATTGGGGCTAAGAAGTGAAAGAGGAAGCCGCCTGGTAGAATTTTGCACAGAGCACAACATAATCATAACTAACACTTGGTTTAAGAATCATGAAAGAAGGTTGTATACATGGAAGAACCCTGGAGATACTAAAAGGTATCAGATAGATTATATAATGGTAAGACAGAGATTTAGGAACCAGGTTTTAAATTGTAAGACATTTCCAGGGGCAGATGTGGACTCTGACCACAATCTATTGGTTATGACCTGTAGATTAAAACTGAAGAAACTGCAAAAAGGTGGGAATTTAAGGAGATGGGACCTGGATAAACTGAAAGAACCAGAGGTTGTACAGAGTTTCAGGGAGAGCATAAGGGAACAATTGAAAGGAATGGGGGAAAGAAATACTGTAGAAGAAGAATGGGTAGCTCTGAGGGATGAAGTAGTGAAGGCAGCAGATGATCAAGTAGGTAAAAAGAAGAGGGTTAGTAGAAATCCTTGGGTAACAGAAGAAATATTGAATGTAATTGATGAAAGGAGAAAATATAAAAATGCAGTAAATGAAGCAGGCAAAAAGGAATACAAACGTCTCAAAAATGAGATCGACAGGAAGTGCAAAATGGCTAAGCAGGGATGGCTAGAGGACAAATGTAAGGATGTAGAGGCTTATCTCACTAGGGGTAAGATAGATACTGCCTACAGGAAGATTAAAGAGACCTTTGGAGATAAGAGAACCACATGTATGAACAACAAGAGCTCAGATGGAAACCCAGTTCTAAGCAAAGAAGGGAAAGCAGAAAGTTGGAAGGAGTATATAGAGGGTCTATACAAGGGCGATGCACTTGAGGACAATATTATGAAAATAGAAGAGGATGTAGATGAAGATGAAATGGGAGATACGATACTGCGTGAAGAGTTTGACAGAGCACTGAACGACCTGAGTCGAAACAAGGCCCCCGGAGTAGACAACATTCCATTGGAACTACTGACGGCCTTGGGAGAGCCAGTCCTGACAAAACTCTACCATCTGGTGAGCAAGATGTATGAAACAGGCGAAATACCCTCAGACTTCAAGAAGAATATAATAATTCCAATCCCAAAGAAAGCAGGTGTTGACAGATGTGAAAATTACCGAACAATCAGTTTAATAAGCCACAGCTGCAAAGTACTAACACGAATTCTTTACAGACGAATGGAAAAACTAGTAGAAGCTGACCTCGGGGAAGATCAGTTTGGATTCCGTAGAAATACTGGAACACGTGAGGCAATACTGACCTTACGACTTATCTTAGAAGAAAGATTAAGGAAAGGCAAACCTACGTTTCTAGCATTTGTAGACTTAGAGAAAGCTTTTGACAATGTTGACTGGAATACTCTCTTTCAAATTCTAAAGGTGGCAGGGGTAAAATACAGGGAGCGAAAGGCTATTTACAACTTGTACAGAAACCAGATGGCAGTTATAAGAGTTGAGGGACATGAAAGGGAAGCAGTGGTTGGGAAGGGAGTAAGACAGGGTTGTAGCCTCTCCCCGATGTTATTCAATCTCTATATTGAGCGAGCAGTAAAGGAAACAAAAGAAAAATTTGGAGTAGATATTAAAATCCATGGAGAAGAAATAAAAACTTGGAGGTTCGCCGATGACATTGTAATTCTGTCAGAGACAGCAAAGGACTTGGAAGAGCAGTTGAATGGAATGGATGGTGTCTTGAAGGGAGGATATAAGATGAACATCAACAAAAGCAAAACGAGAATAATGGAATGTAGTCGAGTTAAGTCGGGTGATGCTGAGGGTAGTAGATTAGGAAATGAGACACTTAAAGTAGTAAAGGAGTTTTGCTATTTGGGGAGCAAAATAACTGATGATGGACGAAGTAGAGAGGATATAAAATGTAGACTGGCAATGGCAAGGAAAGCGTTTCTGAAGAAGAGAAATTTGTTAACATCGAGTATAGATTTAAGTGTCAGGAAGTTATTTCTGAAAGTATTTGTATGGAGTGTAGCCATGTATGGAAGTGAAACATGGACGGTAAATAGTTTGGACAAGAAGAGAATAGAAGCTTTTGAAATGTGGTGCTACAGAAGAATGCTGAAGATTAGATGGGTAGATCACATAACTAATGAGGAAGTATTGAATAGGATTGGGGAGAAGAGAAGTTTGTGGCACAACTTGACCAGAAGAAGGGATCGGTTGGTAGGACATGTTCTGAGGCATCAAGGGGTCACCAATTTAGTATTGGAGGGCAGCGTGGAGGGTAAAAATCATAGGGGGAGACCAAGAGATGAATTCACTAAGCAGATTCAGAAGGATGTAGGTTGCAGTAGGTACTGGGAGATGAAGAAGCTTGCACAGGATAGAGTAGCATGGAGAGCTGCATCAAACCAGTCTCAGGACTGAAGACCACAACAACAACAACAATTGTTTTGGTATTTCTGAAAATGTTTGCTTTAAATAAACCCAATATACTCCTTTATGTGTTCCTATAGTAAAATATTCTCTAACTATATCTTGATTTTCGAGAGTGCAATCATAAAACACTACAACTGAATTATTTTCACATTCACCTACTGGAATAGTTTCATGATTACTGTCAATACAAGTTGCAAGTCTTTCATCAATTTTATCTTCAATTGTTTCACATCTTTTCATAAATTCTTCATATTTTGGTTGATCAAAACTTTTAAAATAAACATAAAGATGCTTAATTTTTGCTTATTTAACCATCCAGGTGCTAAAATATAATTATCAATCACCAATGATATTTTTCCACAATCACTTGGTCCTGTTACACTGCATCGAATGGAATTTGGGAAAAGTTTACCATGTTTATTTTTTAATTTCTTTCCTTGAATTCTTATTTTTGGTTACCAATCCGCCATTTATTGGCACAGTTTTTTTTATATATGTAAGTGAGTAGATTATTTCAAGTGAGTGATAATTCATCTTTTGTGAAGAAAAGATTAACTGTTACAATAAGAAAAACGTGAAACATGTTTTCATTAGTTGGTTTTTTCTGAACATTCTTAACTCCAAATATTTTATTGAAAAATATTAAAACTTTACAGTATTGGAGAATCACTAGTAATTCTTGTTGGTCAATATAGTTTGAAGAATTGAGAAAAATGTATTCATTCAAAAAATACAACAATTCATATTAAAGCAGATAAAATTTTAAATAGAATTGTTATTGAAAGCGATGTTAAATTAGTGATGGATAAAGGAGATGCTGTTTGTCAAGTTTTAAGGTTTGATAATCAAATTACCAAAGGTAATAAGAAACTATTGTTAAAGCTGTTCCTAAAATTATTTCATTTGAATTATATAATGTAACTTTTAATTTGGCTGATAGAATGTTTTTATACATTATGAATGTGTAAAAACATTATGATTATTTTCGTCTAGGAACTATTATTGCTTCATTTAAACAAAATGCTGAATTTGGTGGTCCAATAATTTATGAAAGAAATCACGCTATAAATATGTACTCCAGTATTTGATACTGTTCAAAATTTAGGTGTAACTATAACTGATGATATTGATTATTTGTTTGACTTTAAAGGTGCTTTTATAATATCTGCTTTAGAAATGAGTAAGTAGATTTTTCTCTTAATAAATAATGAACCATATCAAAAGTTACCAGTTTCACTAATATCCCATTAATGAGAAAACTAAAATTAATTTAAATCATACTAACAAGGTAACAAATTTATATTAAATGGGTGATTGTTGCATTCATCCTATTGTTCAAAACTATACAGGGTGGGCCAAAAATGTGTGAAATGCTTGTAGGGATGGTACAGGGCAGGTTGTACTGAGATGCAAATGTTAAGAAAGAAATTCGATACGTTGCGCCACTTCCGAGTTATTTAGCATTGAAGTTAGCCAATCGGGGTATTGCGCACTCGCATTCAAGCGGCCTACCAGGGGCAGTGTATCCCAACGAGTGCTTTGTCTCATTAGCTGAAACTAGAATTTACACGCTTGACTATCTGATTGGCTAACTTCAATGCTAAATAACTCGGAAACAGCGCAACGTATTGAATTTCTTTCTCAACATTTATGTCTCAGTACAACTTGCCCTGTAACATCCCTACAAGCATTTCACACATTTTCTGACCAACCTGTATATGACATTTGATGTTATTTGCACAGATGGAACTGATTTTTCTGCACGTGATGGTAAATCAGATATTAAATTAATTGATAATTATGTTTTAAAGGTGTTCAATAATTACAATTAAAAAAGGAAACAGTATTTTATCTAGAATCGAACATCCTTTTATTTCTTCTTCAGTGCTTATTCGATTAACTTCTTCTCTGTTGAATGAATTAAATGTGGAAGGACGTATTCTCACAATGGAAAATTAATGAAAAACAAAATGAAAGTCTTTATCCCCTAGAATTATTTGGTGGCTTTTGTAAAAGTTTATTAGTAAATAATGTGGAATGGTGATTTTACCGTAATTTTTACTTGGAGTTCAAGAAAAGATGAAGAAGATTATATTCTTTGTTGGACTACTAAAAATGATAATACTACACTTCCAAAAGAAGGTAAAATTGTTGTCAAAGTGTGGAAATACGCGTTCCTTTTGTTAAATATGAGCCAGAATATTCACTTGAACTAGAACTAGAAAGACTTAAAATTCCAAAAAATAGAATTTCTTTCTTCAAACTGCAAACAACTGAATTTGCTGGATTACAAGGAAAAATAAATTTTGAATTAGACATTGCTAATTACCATAATCTGACCAAAATTGATACACCTTACTTTATTTTCGTTGTTCTCCAAACTACCCAACAAAATAATGAGTTATCTGTACATGAGTCTTCTTTATTCGATCATGTTACATTACAAAGTAATTTTTTTAAAAATGGAGGAAATGTTTTGCCTCAATAATTATGGAATGTTGAACCACCAAATAACTTCTTAAAAGCTTATGATTCTTATGAGGATGTTAAAAGATGAACCAATTAAATAATGATGTAAATGTAACTCCTTTCAACTTTATTCAAAATTATCCTATCTATGTAATCAGTACAACTAGAAGAATGAATGCTGTAAATACTCAAAAGACAACAATGAAACTATGTGCATTATTTAATTAAAATATTCCAAATGATACAAATGCGTATGTTATTGTATATGGTAAAAAAAATTTGACTGATGATTCACAACATAGAATGCTTACTGGAAATTTTTATTTCCTTAAATGAAAAAATTAGAAAAAAATTAAAGAACTTTTAACTTCCTATCTTCATTTCCTTTTGAAATATTTTCAGAAAAATAGAGAAGATAAAAACTGAAAACTTTACATTTTCAAAAATTAAAACTTTTTCCAAACGTTTTCAAAACACTTGAAAAAAGATTTTAATATTTGATTCTTTAAATTTTTTCTGTATAAATAAAAATGAACGTGAATGGTTGTATTGAAAATCTGTTAGCTGAACTTAACAATATGGAATTTCTGAAATGTTCGCTGAATTACCAGAACTTAAAAAATGTAAATCTTACGCCATTTCAAAAGTCAAAATTTTACCAACTAAATTTGGGGATAAAGTCTTATTTCTTTTAGATGATAAATATAAAATTACCCTTCCACAATGTTATACACAAATCTTTACAAATGATGTTGATAAATTGGCTAAAATTGTAGGATTACATTTTATTTATCAATGTAAAAAACAAAATAAATTTTGTCCCATTCATGGTATTGCATTTGAATAATATTTTTAAATTTTTTTGTGTTTTTCTTTCAGTGGAATAGAAAATTGTGTTTACCTTAATTTTCAAATTTTTTCTAAGTATCTCAACTTTGTTGTTCATTTTGTTTTGGTTGTAATTGTGTAGAATTTGGTTGGGACATTGTGTGAAATTAGAATCTTTCTTTATAACGTGGAATTTTTATTCCAAAATGCTCTTTGGTCATCTCTCATCAATATACGACTTGTGGAGTGCCTCAAGGACTCATCATTGATCCTTCACTGTTCCTCATATTTAAAAATGACATTCCTCAATGTACAAAGCTACAGTGCTTTTTTACCATCTTTGTTGATGATACCAGGATTATGATTGATGGTCATGCATCTGAAGATCTTCAAGGATCTGTTAAGAATATTCTTATTGATTTAATAGAATTGTTCAACGTCAATGGACTCTCATTGAACATAAAGAGTTAACTGTGAAGTGTGGCACAGAGTCAACAGAAAGAGCTGAAATTGTAATTGATTCAAGAGTAAACTGGTCTCATCATATAATAAATCTTCAGAAGAGAGTATGAGGGAATATGGTATAGTTGTAGGTAAACAACTAGAATTCTCTCATATACAGATTTATTTGCACTTAGCGTCTACAAAGATACAAGTCCAGAAGCTAACTACCGTTAGCGTCCAACGTGCTCTCCAAAGCCCTCTACTCAAAGATAGCACACTTACGCACAGAACAAATATCGATTTTTATGGCGCTCTACACCACATAGCCCCCCCCCCCCCGCGCAGTATGGAGTACATCCCTGTGAATGGGGGGGGGGGGGGGGGTGAGAAGTTAGGAAGGTAACGCACAGTTCTTCTGCGTCAGGCGGAAGCGGTCGACTGGTAGGAGACCGGGGGGTGAAGCCCGGTACGTCACCGGTGAAGTCAGCAAGCGACGCCGGCGGCTGAAGATGACGTCCCGTCCTGGAGTGAAGGTGTAGCACTTTGTCAGCCGGCAGGCGGAGAATCACCTTGTCAGAAGGCCTAACAAAGGCACGCAAATTGCCACACGCAGCACTTCTGCTCAATTTAAAGCGGCGCACCACACGAGATTCTGCACTTCCTCCCTCAATATTGTCACACGCTAGTACCACACACACTGTATCGCCATCTACGACAACAGATAATTTATGTACGTCATCAGGGTGCACATGTGTTGTGAATTCTTGGATGGCACCTGTACGAGCAATGGTAGGGAGGCAGGCAGGTATGGGAAAGCCATGGCAGGGGGAAGCATCTGCTAAGAGGGGGATGGCAGGTGCACTGGACTGCGCAGGAGACAACCTCGGGCGATCAGCTGACAGACGAGGGAGCGTGACCGAAGGCAACGAGGAGCCAGCGTGGGTTGAACGGCGTGACAAAGAGCTGTCACATGAAGATGGTAACACAATGGTAGAATCCGAGTGGTTGGCAGTTCGACTGCGAGGGCTGTGAGGAGTGAAGCCCCGAAAAGATTGGCCACTCGAGTTAGATGAACGCGGAGAAGGAGCAGTGTTCGGCAGAGAAACACGCTGTGGAAAATCAATACCCAAATGCATGGTGTGGGAAGATGGATGGCCGCTCGAAGCAGGAGTGGGAGAAATAGGGGTAGAATCAGGGAGGTTCACCTGAGGCTCAATGAAAGCTGGTTTCACTCGGTTGAGTGAGACCGTGGTTACAGAGTCTTTTATGAGGAGATCCATGTTATTCTCAGAGCGTTTGACGACCTTGTAAGGACCTGTGTAGGGCGACTGAAGCGGGGCTTTGACTGAGTCGTCTCTGAGAAACACGTACTCACAAGAGTCTAGCGTGCGCGGTCCGTACACGCGTGGAGGTGTATGAGCAGCCGGAGGTGGCGGCTGAATTTTGCTGCAGTGCAAGCGCACCCGCTCGAGAAGTGAAGGGAGTTCAGAGGGCCATGGAAGTGGGGTCGGAGTGACTAATTCTCCAGGCAAAACCAGAGGTTGGCCATATACAAACTCAGCTACGGACCCCTTGAGGTCTTCCTTGAAAGTGGCACAAAGGCCAAGAAGCATGAAGGGCAGTGCCTCTGTTCATAGTGAGTCATGGCAACGCAGGGCAGACTTTAAGGTGCGATGCCATCGCTCAACAAGCCCATTGCTTTGGGGGTGGTATGCAGAACTATGAATTTTGACAATACCACACATTTTACATAAGTCAGAGAAAACTGAAGACTCGAATTGTCGCCCCTGGTCAGTGGTGAGGTAAACAGGTGAGCCAAATCGAGAGATCCACGAATCTAAGAATGCTTGACTTACTGTCTCAGAGGTGATGTTCAGAATAGGCACAGCCTCAGCCCACCGAGTCATCCTGTCAATAGCTGTAAACAAGTAACGGAAACCCTCGGAGGGGGCCAAGGGCCTACGAGGTCGACCTGAACATGGTGAAACCGGCCTGGCGGTTGGGCAAAACAGCCAAGGGGTGGAGAAGTGTGCCTGGAAACTTTGTTCTGTTGACACTCCACGCATGCCCTTGCCCAAGACTGACAGTCACGGCGCATGTCTCCCCAGGCAAACCGTTCAGCTACCAGATGGGTGGAAGCTTTGACACCGGGGTGTGCTAATGTGTCTAGTTTGTCAAAGACTTGGCGTTGAAGGGGCTTAGGAATGAATGGCCGCAACATACCAGTCGATTCATCACACCACACTAAGTCAGATATGCCAGGGAAAGTAGAGCGTACTGGTTGGAGAGAGGAGCTGTGGTCTGAAATTAACTGCATGGTATCGGGGTCTGCCGATTGCAACCGAGGTAGGTCCATTAAGTCAATTAGGGTTGTGACAGCACCAACACGCGAGAGAAAATCAGTGACCACATTGCCCGCTCCTCGGATGTAGCGAATGTCATTTGTAAATTGCAAGATGTAATCGATGTGACGAAAGCGTCGTGGGGGCAGATCAGCCACAGGATTTTTTATGGCAGGAACCAACGGCTTGTGATCAGTGAGCACATAGAAATCTCGTCCCTCAACATCAATTCTGAAGTGTCTTATGGCCTCGTAAACTGCAAGTAATTCTCTGTCGAATGCTGAGTATTTCTTCTGCGCGTTGTTTAGCTTTTTTGAGAAAAACTGCAGGGGTGTCGTAACATCGTTGTATGTCTGACTCAGTACTGCGCCGATAGCATTGTCACTAGCGTCAGTAATGATAAACATTGTGGCATCCGCCCGTGGGTGAGCAATAGTGGCAGTGGAGGCCAACAGCTGTTTGAGCTCATTAAATGCCTTGTCCATGTCTGGTGTCCATGGTACCTGGCGGGTGCCAGAAGTTTGTGGGCCAGCGAGAGCATCTGTGAGAGGAGCCTGCACCGCAGAAGCGGCTGGCAAATGTTTCCGGTAATAATTAACTGTTCCGATGAACCTGCATAATTCCCTGTAGGTCTGTGGGCATAGCATCTCGAGAACAGACTTGATCTTGTCCTGTGGTTGTGTCAGACCGTCCGATGACACAACATAACTTAGGAATGTGACGGAACACTGGTGCAATTGAGTCTTTTTATTGTTCAGTTCAATACCAGCGGCTGCTAAAATATCTGTCACGACTTGAACACGCTCCTCACTCTGTTCTAAAGTAGAAGCAAAAACCAATATGTCGTCCATATATACGATACAAAGGTCTAGATGGGATAAAGTTTGATTGATGAAACGCTGCCACATTTGGGGTGCATTTTTCAACCCAAACGGCATAAAGTTGTATTGGAACAGCCCGAAGGGAGTGGTTATGGCAGTCTTTTCTATGTCCTCCGGAGCCATAGGAATCTGATGAAATGTGTGCTTACAGTCCAAAACAGAGAAGTACTTTGCACCTGCGAGCGCATGATTGAAGTCTGCGATGTGTGGGACCGGATATTTATCAATGATGGTGCGGGCATTTAAATGCCTATAGTCTCCGACCATACGCCAAGTACCATCTTTCTTTTGGTCAAACAGGATAGGACTAGCCCAGCAACTGGAAGGAGGTTCAATTATTCCCTTTTGTAACAGATCGTCCAATTGTTCTTTTGCAATTTTCATAAATTCCGGCTTGAGGCGGCGTGGACGTTGCGATATGGGCGGCCCATCGGTTGGATGTAACCGATGAACTGTGTCGTTAGTGACTACTGCAATACGTGGCGTGCCACGATAGTCAGATGTCCGTGAAGCGGAGCAGGCAGTGGTGGACGGGCCAAGCTGTGGCGCTGAGGGCACGGAAGTACAGGTGTGTCACCCGCTCGTAGGCTGCGTAAAGGCCACACACGTGTTAACATGGGCGAGGTTGGTACACTGGTTCTTGGTAGTGGGCTGTGCCGCTACGAGCGCTGTAGGCACGAGTGGGCATGGCCGGACAGCAGATGGCCGTAGTTCATTGCCACAAGCTTGGCAAGTTAATTTTCCATTCGGAACGCAAGGAGCATGAGCACTCGGGCATACCCTATCATTACAAAAGGGGGTGCTGACACAGTTTACAGAGTTCACAACATTGTCGTTAATGTGCGCGGGCACGGGAACACCAGATTGGCACGGACTGACCTTGTCTGTAGCCGATGAGTCGTCTGCTTGTAGTGCCGTGAGGCGTTGTTGTGTGGAGGCCAACTCGTGGTGTATGTCGCGGAGATGCAGCAGCATTTCCATACGTTCCATCCGCAACTTAGAAGACTTGGCGCACTCCACTAGCCACTTGTTTGTCCAAGATTGCATCTCCAAGGATAGGTTTACACACTTCTTAGCACAGCACACATGTTTGGTGTTAGCCGAACTGTCACTCGGCGAAGCGAAAGGAATATGTTTGTTAAGGGAGGGGTAAACCACAGTATTTTGCACAAAATCTAGTGACAACTGATAGTGCTTGAGGAAATCAATTCCGAGAATAGGTTCTTCAATTGTTGACACTAGAAACGTCCACTCCAGCTTGCACTCGGGCGAAAGTTTCACTGTATACAAAGTGGAACCCGAACACTGTAGGGTAGACAAGTTCACTGCACGAAGCACTGTTTTGTGTGGTTGCACTTTATTGGTTGCTAGGCGAACTGGCAGCAAAGAGACGTCTGCGCCAGTGTCTACCAGAAAACATACGCCTGATCGTAAATCGCGAACATAGACTCGAACACACTTACTATTATTGTCCAAAACGGAGTGCAACGTGGGATGGTGCCCGTTGTTTACATCGCAGGAGGCGGCACCGTAGCCTACGTGTGGTTGGAGTTTGGGTAAGAACACGGTGACTGGCATTTGCGAGCTTGCTCCCCGAATCTCGCGTGGAAGAAACAGTAAGGTTGGGCAGGCCCGTGCCCTTGTGGGTAGTTGCTAGGTGACGGAGTATGTGCCCCATAGTCTTCAACAGAGGCCGATGCACTGTCGCTGCGAGGAGTTGAAGGTGCAGGCAGGGCGGTTAGTTTAAAAAACTTGTTATCAGCAGCACCAGACAGGGGCGTGACGTCAGAAAGCATCTTAGTGCAGTCACGTCCAGAATGCAGTGCACGGAGCTCATGTTGCCTGGCGGAGTATGCCCTGTCGGCGGCTTGTAAACGTTCATTTACTGGCCTATCTTCATACGCAGAGATTGCAGTCTGGACAGGCAAAGGCAGCTTTTCAGTCCAGATTTCTGCGAGCGTGTCATCAGGCATAACTTGCTCATCAACGAGAAGACGGATGCACCGCCACAGCTGGGACGGTGACCTGTCGCCGAGACGCTCTTCGTAGATGAGCTGTCGCACATTTTCTCTCCTGGTTTTAGAGACGCGCTCCAGTATCGTTTGTTTCGCCACAGAATACTTCCCTGCTAGGGGGGGGGGGGGGGGGGTGCTTTGACCAGATCATAAATTAAATCGACGCAGTCGTGAAGATGGTTCACGAGGCAGGCGAAGCGTGTGTCGTCGTCCAAAGCACAGACATTGAATGTTTGCTCAATCAGGTTAAACCAGAACTCCGCGTGAGCAGGTTTGAAGTCTGGTAATTTTGGCAGATTCGGCACTGCAGTCACTGCGGAGGTGCGCCTATTACTTCGGACGGAAGTAGAGCATGCAGAAGATTGCGAGTCCGGACTATTGGCGTCCCGTAATGCGGGAATCGCAAAATTCACTTGACGCCGGGGGGCGGCTGAGAAGCGGCGGACGCTCGAACGGTGTGAGGATCGTAGTCACACCGGTGAATGTCCGCTATACACACAGTATTCACTCGACCGTGAGTGGTGGGGCTGGTTGTAGATGTCAGAGTAATTACTATCCAGCACAGAATTGTTGATCTGATTAGAAGCAACACAAGGATCCCACACACGTCCACTAGGATGCACACTCGGTGTGATATTTGCTGTTTGGCGATCATTGAACACCTGTTGACTAGCCGGCGCGGAAGGATACACACGTGGTGGAACTGATTCGAGTTTGAATTTACTGCTGGATTTTCCAATGTAGCAAAACCTCGCTCGACGCCATGAACTGTATTGAATTGTGTGTTCGACACAGGAGTAGAAATGTTCCGACCAACACTCTGTGGAGAAGACGTGGGAAGGTCTCGGCTAACAAAGCCAGAGTCCACGACCGTTGGCGGTTGGAAGAAACTGGCGACACTCGATGAATTCCACTGCATGTTTGGGCTGAAGGATTCTGAAGAGTCTTGCCGCATGTCCACTACGACGGCAGGAGTGCTGGAGAGATGTTGCTGGAATCCGGGCCGCGGTGAATGCTGAAAGGCCATTGTCTGGAGCTGAACAAAGGCCCTCGCGATCGCGGAGAAACCCGACGCGGTAGGCGCGTAAATAACCTTCAGGCGGTAACTCGGATGTGTATTACACAAAAACGGGGTCACCAGTGAGGGAATATGGTATAGTTGTAGGTAAACAACCAGAATTCTCTCATATACAGATTTATTCACACTTAGCGTCTACACAGATACAAGTCCGGAGGCTAACTGCCGCTAGCGTCCAACATGCTCTCCAAAGCCCTCTCCTCAAAGATAGCACACTTACGCACAGAACAAATATCGATTTTTATGGCGCTCTACGCCACAAGTACATCAAATTTTGCCCTACGTGTTCTCTCCAGGAGCGGAAATATATACACAATGTATGTAGCATACTACACATATTTCCAGTCTCTTATAACATGTTATATTTTGGGGAAACTAAACACTAGCAAAGAAAATACTCTTGGCCCAAAACCATGTTGTAAGACTAATGAGTGGCATAGATTCTAGAAGCAGTTGTAGAAGCCTTTCCTGGAAACTAAAAATTCTTACTGTTATTTCCCAGTACATATTTTCTCTTCTGTGTTTCATCAGCAAAAACACTGTGTTTTGTAAAAGAAGTAGTGAATATCACAGATATGATATTAGGAGAAAGTATGATTTGCTCAATGATTGTACAAATCTGACTATGGTGCAGAAGGGTGTGCAGTTCTCTTGTGCAAAACTTTTTAAAGATCTCTCTCCTTATATTAAAAGCAACTTTGATGACCATTCCTCTTTTAGGAAGTATCTGAAGTAATTTCTACTGCAGAGTGAAATTTATTGTTTGGAGGAGTTTTTTAGTCACAATCAGAAAACGTAATAGATTTTTGGACCAGAAATTTTAAGGGTGATATACCATAGTGTAAGTTTGATAAATGATGTAGTTGCCATACTCATGTAATATTAATAGTTATTTTCATTGGTTGTATTTGTTTTTCACTTTCTGTGGCTAATGTTTGCTGTAATCTGTCATTCTTACCAAATATGTGTAATGCAAACATGAAGTATTACTTTTGTATGATTGACTGCTTTTATATTAAACTTTCTGGCAGATTAAAACTGTGTGCCCGACCGAGACTCGAACTCGGGACCTTCGCCTTTCGCGGGCAAATGCTCTACCATCTGAGCTACCAAAGCACGACTCACGCCCGGTACTCACTGCTTTACTTCTGCCAGTATCTCGTCTCCTACCTTCCAAACTTTACAGAAGCTCTTCTGCGAACCTTGTATATTACCTATGTATAGATTGTTTAGTGACACACACTATATCCTTGTGAGTTTATTACAGTTAAGATGGAGTAAGAAATAAATAAATAAATAAGAAGTTGAATGGAGTGGACAGTGTTTTGAGGAAAGGATATAATGATGAACACCAATAAAACCAAAACAAAGATAATGGAATGTAGTCACATTAAATCAAATGATGCTGATTAGGTTTGTAAAGTTAAAGTAGTAGATGAGCTTTTCTATTTGGACAGCAAATTAACTGATGAGGGCTGAAGTAGATAGGATATTAAATGTACACTGAAAATAAAAATTAACCCTGATCTTGAAGCATACTAACATAATACAGTATTACGAAGTTGAAGAATTCCGCTATAAAATTGGAAATTCAAGAAACATACAGAAAGGGATGGTGTATGTGAGTGGGACGCCCCACAGTGGCACCTGTGAAGAGAGTAGGTGTTCAGCTGCAGAGGCGGCAGTTCTTCAGGAAATAGCTACCCCCAACTTGGCACCGGCTCAAACAGTCTACGCCTAATTTCAGGCGGGCAGCATTCGCACTGTGCTATGCTGTGCTGCAGAGTGCTGCCGCTTGTACACAGCCGGTGGAATTAGGCTCATTTCTGTCTGACGTCTGAGCAGCCGACCGACCGATGGGAACCTCACATGTGGCTGTCATGGTACCTCCAAGCAGGAGATGCAGTTGAAACGTGCTGTACGAGATGCAAGGATGACGATGCAAATTTGTTGCTTTAGGTGTGGTAACTTAGAGGTAAGCTAGACCAGTGTTACCAAAAGACCAGTGTTACCACCCTGGGGGGCGTGAGAGTTTATTGGGTGGGTGTGGGGGTAAGGGGAGGGGGGGGCGTAGACATCTCAGAAGAAAGCAGATAAATACGGTGAGACAAATAAAAAATTGTGGATTTTTTGTAGAGTTGTCAGCAACAGCTTTGCCTTGCATGACAACTAGTTATTGCTGGCACAACAGATATTTTAGTCTTTAACAAGGAAAATTGGCAAACAGCAACTTGAGAAGTTCCTTTATTTTCACAACCAGTTTCGGAAATTTTGTATGCCGTCTTCAGGCCCCATGTGCACATCATGTACTCGTATAGACACTCAAATGTATCGATATTGACATACTGGTGCCAACAGTTTCTGGATGCCATGAATTCGTATTTCAGATGCTCCCTTTGAAGCCTTTGAAATCAAGTCTTCAAAGGAAGCACTTGAAATATGAATTCCAACATCCAGAAACTGATGGCTTCAGTATGCAAATATCAATTCGTTCGAGTGTACGTACATGACGTGCATGTCGGGCCTGAATGGCATATTGAACTGCCAAAACTGGCTGTGAAAATACAGTAAAATAGCTTCTCAAATTTCACGGCTGCTTGGCGATTTAGCAAGAAATGTGTTTGAGAATAAGAAGAGATATTTGTCTACGCCATATATAGATTTAAGAGTTAGGAAATCTTTTCTGGAAGCATTTGTATCGAGTGTAGTCGTGTATGGAAACAGAAAATGGATGATCAGCAGTTCAGGAGTTTAGACAAGAATAGAAGAGAAGCTTTTGAAATGTAGTACTACAGAAGAATAGTGAAGATTAAATGGATAGATCACGTAAATAATGAGGAGATACTGAAACAGAATTTTGGAGAAGAGACATTTATGATACAACCTGAATAGAAAAAGGAATTGTTTAATAGAACTCATTCTGAGATATCAAGGGATCACCAATGTAGTATAGGAGGGAATTGGGTGGGGGGTAAAAATCGTAGAGGGAGACCAAGAGATGAACACAGTAAGCAGATTCAGAAGGATTTAAGTTGCAGTAGTTATTCAGAGATGAAGAGGATTACACAGGAAATGTAGAGAGCTTCATCAAACCAGTCTTCAGATTGAAAATCACAACACCAATCATACCGCACTTCTCATAGAGACCTTCGAGCTATAAAAATAGTCTACTTCAACAATGACATATAAAATTCACACTGTATGTTGCTGCTTGTTCAAATTTCAGCTATTTAATATTAACTAAAATCCCTGCATTGGCTACATAGTACGAACTATTTAAAATTTATCATACTGGACCACTATCGAACCTCATGACTATTTTCTGTGGTACAACAATTTAAATTTGTGTTTTAAGCTCTTTATGTATTAAAAATAGCTTTAAACTGTTGTGCCATTGACGTAGGGCATGAGACTCAACATTTGGCTGGAATATAAATTTTAAATAAATTGTACTATGAAGTTCATCTTGAAATCTTAGTCACCACGAAGATCATGAAATACAATAAATAAATAGTGTTAATTTTATGGAACTACAAATACATAACAGCGTTAATTACAAAACCCTTGTCATGTATTTAATGAGATGCCTTAGTTCACCTACATTTTCAGTACACCTGGTATGTACTATAAGTAATTTAAAAATGAAGAAAGTGCTTTATTCTGCATCTTTCCATTTAGTCGCAGAAATCTTAAAAAAATCTGGCATCCTGACAACTATTACAACTTAGATAAGCACACTAGGCAAAAAAAAAATTAAAATAAAAATAAAAAAATTAAAAAAAAGTAAAAAAATAATTTTTTTTTTTTTAATCCCAAGATATATCATGCTAATACTGTCTAACACCACATTAGCTTTGATAATGACCTCATTTGAGTGAGGAAGAGAGGCCAGATGTTTCTTCAGCTATGCCATATGCATCTTATTGCTGCATTTCATCCACTGTTCCAAACAAGCCCAGATATTTGTATGGAATTAAGATTGGGGGATTCCATGGATAAACTGAGGCGTGGTTGAATGCTGAATGTTCATCAAACTGCGAGCATAGGCATGCAGGTCTGTGAACATGAATTTTGTCGTCTTGGAAAAGAGGGTAGTATCTTCAGCATACTCATAATGAAGATGTGCAAGACAAAGCAACAAATGGTCAATGACAATGTTGAAATGCATTGTGTATTTCATGTGTAAGTAGATCCAAGTCATGAAATGAAAAACATCATCAAAACATCACTTACCAAGCTTCACACACTGTGGGTTGAATGCCTCATTGGGCCATCAGTGCACTGAGTGCCTCACATCATTTGAAAAGAGGCAAAAATGTGACTAAGTGAACTGCACTGTAATCCTGCCAGTTAACTACCGTCCAGTTTCTGTGATGATTGACCTACTGAAGACATACAGCTTTATGTAGCACTGTGTTCAGTGATGTTTTGTAAGGTACCCAACTCCCGGTATCCATTGCATGCAGTTACCTTTATAATATTAACTTGGACTCTGGTTGAGATGGACTGCATTCATTGACAGCATCAGTTTCTGTTAGTTAGTGAAACTGGCTGTCATTGGAAGAGTGTGACATTCATCTCTGGTCCCTTTCATTTAGAATCATTTTATGACCACTGTTCTTATGTCATGGTTGTGAGTGTACCCTATCTTATAGATGTCTCGGACAGTCTGTGTCAATACACCAATAAATTGAGCACATACATTCATGGTGTAATCATGGATGCCTCTGAACAAACATCATAGCTCCTTTTTTCCGCTCTGTATGTCACCATGTCGACCCATCTTTACTGACTCCATACAATGGACTTCCATGTACACTTCACTTGACTGACATGACTTATGTCAGTGGGAGAGGGCCATGTGACTGCCTGGTATCAGTTCTGCAGCATATACATCACCCCAAAGTGGCAAGTGTGCTCCTTTAAAGGCATCACTAATATTTCTCCAGTGAGCTCATATTACTGAATTAATGCCCATTGTTGTTTCTGGAAAGTGGAGCAAAGTACAAATCTGATACCAGTATCTATAAAGCTTCAATACATTAACATTAATACGTAAAAGACTCATGCACACACGTGTATAACAACCAACTAGAGTGTATTAGATGTTGTATGGATAATTTGGTGACGATTAAGCATGAATTAAGGAAGTACCTTTTGATCAACACATTCTAAGCAACTGAAGAATATCTGAACAGAATCTTTTAAAATTTTTATTTTAAATCAGTTTTAATTATTGTTAGCACTTGGTTGCAATAATATGTCATTATGTCAAGTCATTTCATTATATTGCTATCATTGTACAGGGTGTATAAAAAAGAATCATCCAATTCATAAAAATCAGAACTGTTACACTATTTGCTATACGTATGTAGGAAAGAGGAAACTCTCGAGTTTTGCATGGCTCCCACTAGGTAGCAGCAGTGTGTGCCCACTTCAGTTCTAGTAAAAATGATCTCAGGTCAACAGAAAGCATATTTTGCTCTATGTTTTTCACAGTGCAGGTCAGTAATAACTCTTCAGTGTGACTTTCGTACTAGGTATGGTGTGGAGAAAGAGGTTGTTTGTGTAAAGGCAAATCACCAGGCCATCCCTGACTGTCAGACACAGACGTTGAAAGCGTGTGCCATAGTTTACCAAGGAGTCCGTAGAAATCCATTCTTCGTGCATCTCGACAACTCAACATGCCCCTGATGTCCATCTGGTGTGTGTTGCATCGATGTTTACCCATCAAATCATACAAAATTCAGCTACTGCAGGCTCTTCATGAAGGTGACAAACAACAACTTGTGGAGTTCTGTAATTTCACTCTTGGTGAGATGGAGGATGACAGTTTTCTTCCAGGCTTAGTGTTCAGTGACAAGCCAAAACTCCTTTTAAATGGAAATTTGAACTGTCATAATGTGAGAACACGGGGTACAGAACAACCACGCAAAGTTGTACAACATGAGACGGACTCTCCAAAATTTAATGTGTTTTGTGCAAAGGAAAAGGTTTATGGTCCATTTTTATTTGCCGAGAACACTGTTACAGAAAGCATGTCTCTCGATATGCTTCACAATTTTCTTTTCCCAGAGTTGGATACTAATTCAAATGACTTCATTTACCAGCAGGTTAGGGCACTACCACACTGGCATCTGGAAGTGCGGGAATTTCTAAATCAAAAGAGTACTGAACTATGGATCGATCGCACTGGACCGAATGATCCAACCCTACATTACTGGCCTTCAAGGTCACCGGACCTGACTGTATGTGATTATTATAAAAGACTCTGTTTATCTGCCTCCATTACCAACAGTACTGAATGAACTGAGACATTGCATAACAGCACCTGTGGAAGCTGTAACTCAAGACCTGCTTGCTGCAGTGTGGGAACAATTTGAATACCACATTGACATATGCTGTGCATCTCAAGGGGGCATATTGAACACCTATAAGAAGATATGAAAAAAAACTTTTTGAGTTTCCTGTTCATCATAAAACAAAATTCATTGTATATGTTTATTAGTTTCAGAAATACAGACATGCCAAATTGGATGATTCTTTTTGATACGCCCTGTATTACTTTCCACAACCCAGAGAGACACCTCTCTGCAGCATATGACTAATGCAATGTGTTACAGTGTTCAGATGTGCTATTTCATGCAGTTTCAGGGAGATGCTTAACATAATTGAGATTTTATTAATTTGGTGACTGATCAAAGTGATGAAATTCTGTACTGTGTCATTCTAACAATTCTAATATGAAATACATATGAGTGTTGGCAATAGCCACCTTAGCAAAGGCCCCTTCTGTTTGGAAAGGAGTCCAAAATTGTCAGTTTGGCCATTTCCATAAGGAAATCACAGTGCTGACAGGCATTTCTCTCTACCTTACACAGCTGCTGCTGCTCTGCACTGTGTGCAGCTCAGATTTAAACACCTCAGATTTAAACACACTAAAAAATAAAGTTAAAGATACCCTTGCTAAGATTTCATTATGGTTTAGAGTGAACGGTTTTCTACTAAATGAAAGTAAGACCCAGGCACTTTCCTCTAGCTTAAGAGAGAATCATGAGTTAGAAAGTATAAAATTTTTAGGTGTTATAGTAGACAACAAGTTGACATGGGAACCACACGTCAAACCTATATCTGCCAGACTCTCAAGAGTTATCTATTTAATTAGAAACTTAAAAAGACATGTCCCTAATAGTTATATAAAATCAGCATATTTTGCTTTCTTTCAGAGTATCATATCATATGGAATCTTATTGTGGGGCAATAGCAGTCACGTAAAGAGCATTCTACTTTTACAAAAAAAATTAGTAAGAATAATAACCGACTCAGATAAGTTAGAACACTGTAAACCCTTGTTTGTTAAATTGTAATGCCTGACCATAATAAACTTCTACATCTGTAATGTTCTATTGCATGTTAGGAACAATATTTCAAATATATCATTAAGAAGGGATGTACATAGCCATAACACCAGGAACAAATCATATTTAGATGTACCATATCAAAGACTATCCAAGTCACAGAATTCATATTTAGTTCTTGGGCTTAAGTTGTACAATAAGTTAAGTATAGATTTAAAAGAGTTACCTGTCAATATCTTCAAAGCTAAGTTGTACAGAATACTAGTAAATAATCCTTTCTACACAGTAGACGAATTTTTTGAAACTGAAAATACTGTCTTTCAACACTGTATCTAGTGGATGGCCTTATGTAATCCAAACTAAATTGTATTTAGTAATTAATGTTAAAAATGTAAGTTATCTTGACGTTGTCTATTGCTTTATGAGCTGAACGACAATAAAATTTGATTGATTGATTTTTTGAAACTGAAAATACTGTCTTTCAACACTGTATCTAGTGGATGGCCTTATGTAATCCAAACTAAATTGTATTTAGTAATTAATGTTAAAAATGTAAGTTATCTTGACGTTGTCTATTGCTTTATGAGCTGAACGACAATAAAATTTGATTGATTGATTGATTGATTGATTGATCATAGCTCTTCTTGCAGACTTAGGAGGTGATACCATATGTGCAAATGTACTCTCTACCCACAGAGCAGAATAAAACCTAGTACTTACCACATCACTAGACCTTTCTTCAGTCTACAATTTCACTGTCATAGTCTGTTGCACCAGATGAGATGGTGACATAAATATGGCACCAAGTTACTGTTATATGTATTTCTTATCATACCTAATTAGATAAGAACAGGAGAGAAACTGTTGTTGATGATATAAAATTAGTCACTTTGTTAACTGATAATATCTTCTTGTTCTTATTTTTCAGTGTTCTAACGGCCTCCAACAATATGATGCGAATTTTTCCATACAATTTGTTTCCATTACATGAATTTGCTTTGGATTTGTCAAATAATCCATTCACTTCACGCTATTTTGTGATACCAGATAGACCTCAGAAGTACGAACCACCATCTCTCAAAGAACTTGCTGCCCGAACTGTGGTTGACTACAGGTAATTTCTTGCATATTTTTTCTAGAGCTACAATATACTGGTGCACAATTCTATCAAACTTTCTTCCATGATCACTTATTTTTCCTCTGAAGTATAGCCCTTTATACATTTGCTTGCTTACTTGCTTGCACTGTTTCTTGCAGTATCATCTTTGTAGATTGACTGAACAGAAAACTGTGTTCCAGCTTAGTGCAGCAGCTCCATGTGGCGTGGACCCAACAAGTCGTTGGAAGTTTCTTGCAGAAATATTGAAACATGCTGCCTCTTTAGCTGTCCATAACTGTGAAAGTGTTGCTGGTGCAGGATTTTGTGCACAAACTGACCTCTTGATTATCCATAAAAATTCTATCATTGTTTGGGAACATGAAGTCCATGAATGGCTGAAAATGGTCTCCAAGTAGCCAAACAGAACCATTTCCAGTCAATGATTGGTTCACTTGGACCAGAGGTCTCAGTCCATTCCATTGAACACAGCCCACATTATTATGGAGCCACCACCAGCTTGCACAGTGCTCTATCAACAACTTGGGTATGTGGCTTCTTTGGCTCTGTGCTACACTTGAACCCTAGTACCATCTCTTGCCAACTGAAAGCAGGACTCATCTGACCAGGCCACAGTTTTCCAGTCATCTACGGTCCAAGCAATATGGACGAGGAGAGAAGTTTCAGGTGGTGTCATACTGTTAGCAAAGGCACTTGTGTCAGTTGTCTGCTACCATAGCCCATTAATGCCAGATTTTGCCACACTGTACTAGTGGATACCTTCATCATATGTCCCACAACGATTTCTGTGGTTATCTCACATAGTATTGCTTGTCTGGTAGCACTGACAACTCTACACAAACAGCACTGCTCTCCTTCATTAAGTGAAGGCTGTGGTGAGAAATAATGCCCAAAATTTGGTATTCTAATGATTCCCAAAATGGGATGTCCAGTGCATCTACCCCAGCTACCATTCCATGTTCAGATATGTGGCAGATATGATACGCGAGTTGGGATGGAAGTGATTAAAGCAAAGACATTTTTCATCGCGGCGAGATCTATTTACGAAATTTCAGTCACCAACTTTCTCTTCCTAATGTGAAAATATTTTGTTGAGCCCAACCTACATAGGTAGGAATAAAATAAGAGGAACGAGAGCTCGAACAGAAAGGTTTAGGTGTTCGTTTTTCCCGCACGCTGTTCGGGAGTGGAATGGTAGAGAGATAGTAAGATTGTGGTTCGATGAACCCTCTGCCAAGCACTTAAATGTGAATTGCAGAGTAATCATGTAGATGTAGATGTAGATGAAAGTCCATTAATTCTTGTCGTGTGGCCATAATCATTTCAGAACCCTTTTCAAGTGCATCATCTGACTATAAATGACAGCTCTGCCAATTCACAGTCATTTTATACCTTGTGTATGTGTTACTAATGCCATCTGTGTATGTGCATATCTGTATCCCATAACTTTTGTCACCACTATGTACAAAAAATAGTCAGCTGTTACATCAATACTTAGAAATAAATACAAGAACTAACCACACAGCAGTGGGGAAATAAGGTATCAAAAACAAGTCATACATATATGAAACTTAATGCCAATCTGAATGCACATGGGGACCAGTAGTGGTGAGAAAAACAACATTGGCAACTAATACCGTGCATAAATAAGTATCAAAAAATGTAACCAACAGGAGGTCACACAATGAACATTGATTGTGTACTATATAATTTGAAAACCATGAAGGAAGCATGCAGACATAGTATTTAAAAATTTATGCAATGCACAGAATAAAAATAAATAATACTACAGAATATTCATATTTCATGTGGAATGTTAACTGGTACAATTACTAAACATTAACCACGTATCAGTTTTAAATCTTGAAATTCTGGTGCCCAACAGCTTTCAGAAACAGTGTCTGACAGCTTCCCAGTTGTCACAATCAATAGATTTGTCTTGCTACCACAGTAAGTAAGCAAGAGGCGCCAATAAAATAGATGTAGTTAAGATGCAGTAGAATCTCACTACGAAACCAACTCTTTCAAAAAAGTAGAAAGTAAGAGGACAGTTCTGTTGCTAGGTAGCAGCCATGGAAGAGGTGTGGGCCAGATTTTGCATGGAGCATTAGGTGACAGGTACCAGGTCACAAACTTTTTCAAGCCAAGTGCATGTTAGAGGATACAGGTTCCTTGTGCAAGGGTTTCTCAAAGCAGGAACATGTGAAGATAGTGAGAGGAGTGGGAAACAGTACTGATAGGGATCAGGGCTACAGTATTGAGTGTGACCTGGTGAAAATAGCCTTTGCAACAACCCATACCACCATTGGGCTGGTGCCTGCTTTAATGTGGCATGATCAGCCCCCGTTGCACCACTCTGTCAGGAGGGTAAATATGGAGTCGGATCAGTTGCGTGCGGTGGCCACTCTGTCAGACATTGGATTGGTTCCTGTCGAGGCTATTGATATGGAGGATTTCACAAGGAATGGCCTACAACTCAATAGGAAAGGGAAGGGTAAACTGGCAGGGTTGTTAGCAAAATCCATAAGGGGGGACACTAGTACTCATGGACGTACCTCTTTTTTAGACTAACATCAGTGTCCAATGAGAAGTTCAGGCAGGCAGGTGCTAAAGAGGTTCAAACCAACAAGATTCTCACAGCAGGAAAGTAAATAATAATGTTACCATATTTAACCAAAATATTGATCGATTAAAGAAAAAAGTAGATTCTCACAAACGTAAAGTAAAAAATGATGTTATCATTTTTCACCAAAATATTCCGGGTTTGAAGAATAAAGTAGATGAGCTCCTGGTTTGTTGAGATGACATTGAATCTGATAATGTAATAGATATGCTATGCCTGTCTGAGCATCACATTGTGTCTGATATGGAAAAGGTAAATATCAGTGGTTATAAACTAGCTGCACATATGAGTAGAGAGAATAAAGAGAGAGGAGGAGTTGTCATATATGTCAAAAGTTATCACTGTGTAAAAAGCTTGGATACAAAAAAGTGTTGTCTAGAGCAACATATAGAAGCACCTGCCTGTCAACTTAAACTGAAGGAGGGCTCTTTTATAATGGTAACAGTGTATAGGTCCTCTTCAGGAAACTTTCATTTATTCCTGGAAAACTTGGATGCCTTGTTGTGCTATCTGTCAGATAGTGGTAAGCAAATTATTATTTGTGGGGACTTCAATGTTGATTCACTGAAAGAGTGTAATAGGAAGAATGACCTGGAAGACTTGCTCGGTTCTTTCAATTTGACATCTGTCATTAATTTTCCTAATGGGGTAGTAAAAGACAGCAGCACATTGATAGATAACACTTTTGTAGACCGAGATAAGTTTAAAAACATAAATTCATGTCGTGTTGAGAATGGCCCTTCTGATTATGGTGTTCAGCTAGTTACAGTATATGACATAGCTCCATTCAGTAATTCAAAACTACCCTGCAAAGTTGTGCGTTCAATTAAAGACTCAACAATTAGAAATTTCAGGGAAAATCTTCAGCAGCTAGTCTGCGATGAGGTGTACAAGGAACCGAATGCTAATTTAAAATATAACTTATTTCATGATACACTTGTAAGATAATTTGAAAACTGTTTCCCCAAGAAAGTAGTTAAATCTAATTATAAGAAACCATGCGAAAAACCTTGGCTTACTAAAATAGTAAAAATAACTTGTAACCACAAAAGGGAACTGTATCTAACAACAAGAAAGGGTAACGACCCAGAAACAGCCAAATATTATAAAAACTACTGTGCTACATTAAGAAAGGTTATTAAAAAGTCTAGAAGCATGTGAATCATGTCTGAGATTAATACCTCTGATAACAAAATCAAAACAATTTGGCATTTTATTACAAGGGAGACAGGGCAATCGAGAGTACAGGATGACAGCATTACCATCAAAGCGAATGGAAACTTGACAAACAACAAGCCGGAAGTCAAAAACGTTTTGAATGGTCATTTTTTAAACGTTGTAGAGAAAATAGGATCTAAATGTTCATTAGAAGAAGCAACGCAGTTAATGGAAGAGGCCTTACCCACACAATTTGATACAATTGAAATTTTCACCTCTGCTTTAGAAATTAGGAAGATAATAAACTCTCTCAAGAATAAAAGCTCACATAGAATTGATGGCATTTCCAGCAGGATAATAAAAGCTTGTTCCCAAGAGATAAGTGGGATTCTTAGCCATTTATGTAATAGCTCTCTGAGCAGGGTATTTTCCCAGATAGAATGTAGTATCCCATTGTTAAACCACTGCATAAAAAAGGGGATACATCTGATGTCAACAACTACTGCCCAATCTCTATTCTGACTGCCTTATCCAAAATTCTTGAAGACAGTAATGTATTGTAGAGTAGCTAAAAATAAAGTTTTAACAAAATGTCAGTTTGGTTTCCAGAAGGAGTTTTTCAACGGAAACTGCCGTATATACTTTCATTAATGAAATATTAAATGCTCTGAGTAACCGGAAGTCACCCATTGGGATATTTTGTGATCTCTCTAAGTCTTTTGATTGTGTTAGTCATTGAATACTTCTAGATAAGTTCAAGTACTGTGGTATGAATGGGACAGCGCTCAAATGGTTTAAATCATACCTAACTGGAAGAGCACAGAAAGTTGAAATAAGCAGTTCACATAATATGAAAAAAAATTGGTGATTTCTCAAACTGGAAAACAATCAAGAATGGGGTGCCGCAAGGTTCTGTCTTGGGTCCTCTGCTGTTCTCAATATATATTAATGACTTGCCATTCTATATTCACAAAGATGCAAAGCTGGTACTTTTTGCTGATGATACAAGTATAGCTATCACATCCAAAAGACAAGAATTAACTGATGAAATTGTAAAAGGATGTTTTTCAGAAAATCATTAAGTGGATCTCTGCAAATGTGCTCTCATTAAACTTTGACAAAACGCAGTATATATAGTTCCACACAGTAAATGGAATGACACCATTAATAAACATAGAATTTGATCAGAAATCAGTAGCTAAGGTGGAATATTCAAAATTTCTAGGTGTATTCATTGATGAGGGGTTGAACTGGAAAAATCACACTGAGGATCTGCTGAAATATTTGAGTTCAGCTACTTATGCTATTAGGGTCATTTCTAATTTTGGTGATATACATCTCAGTAAATTAGCCTACCATGCCTGTTTTCATTCCCTGCTTTCGTATATCATCATATTCTGGAGTAACTCGTCATTGAGTAAAAGAGTGTTTATCGCACAAAAATGTGTAATCAGAATAATTGCAGGAGTTCATGTAAGATCATCCTGCAGACACTTATTTAAAGAGCTAGGGATCTTCACTGTAGCCTAACAATATATATATTTACTTATGAAATTTGTTATTAACAATCCGAACAAATTCAAAAGTTTATTTATTCGTTCGGCATATACAAGGCAAATATTACAGTGTCATTACAATCCACCAGGAAATTACAACACTACACAATGCTACTTACAGTTTTGAGCCAATCTATGGCTAGGTCAGGCAAGTAATGTATGTCCTTCAGTTCACCACTATATCCTACCACTTCACACACCAGTAGGTGATCCATTGTCTGGATTTCACCACATTCACACACGGGACTCTCCGCAAGTCCCCACTTATTCATTAGATGTTTGCATCTTCCCACGCTTGTTCTAAGGCGATTTAATGCAACCCAGAGCTTCCGAGGGAGATCAAAACCATTTATCTTCTTGCTGGGGTCATCAATAAGCTTTTGGTTCTTGTGTGTCCCTTTGCGCCATGATTCCCCCCAGGCTAGCTTTGGGTCGAAGTCCTGTAATTCCCTGCCAATCTTCCAAAAGGGGGACCTAGATTTTAGCCTGTTGATGGGTGATAAGTCTTGGTGTATAGGGAGTTCTGGATTGTGTACGATCTTCCTATATATTCTCGAGGTCGCCATGGAGCGCCTTATATCAGGGGGTTCTATGTTGGCAAGGACTGGGAGCCAGTCACATGGGGTAGCCCTAAGTGTGCCTGAGATAATTCTCATCGTCTCTTTCAATTGGGTGTCTGAATTTACATGCACACTTTTCGCCCAGACTGACGAACAATATTCAGCCACGCTGTACACGAGGGCTAATGCTGATGTCCTTAGTGTATTAGCTCCGCACCCCCATGATGTTCCAGCCAGTTAAGACATAATGGCATTTCGAGATTTTAATTTCTGTTTGGTGTCTTCCAGATGGGAGCTAAACGTTAGTGTATGGTCTAATTTTACTCCCAGATATTTGGGCTTATCTTCATGTCTGATATGCCGGTCATTCAGGGAAAGCTGTAGTTTCCTGCTTGAAGCTCTGTTATTAAGGTGCATTATGGTACTGGTCGTTTTATTGGGGTTGGGATGCAAATGCCACTTAAGGTAGTAGGTGTTCAGTGCTTCAAGGTCCGCATTCAATGTTTTTTCAAGATCTTCGAAATTTTTGCTTTGGTATGCAATGGCCAGATTATCCGCATACGCAAATTTACGTGACCTGGTGCTTGGCATATCAGATATTTCTCTATATATGTTGTAAGGGACAAAACTTGTTCACAGCAGTTCCTTCCCACACGGAACCCTGCTTGATAGTCCGGGAGGTTTACCCCAATGTATGGTGCTAGTCTGGCCAGTAATATTCTCTCAAATAGTTTGTAAGAGGTACAAAGCAGTGAGATCAGTCTATAGTTCTTTGGATTATCTCCATCCTTAACTGGTTTCAGTACCGCTATTACCTTAGCTTCTTTCCATAACTTTGGGAGTGCACCTGATTTAATGCATTCCGTGAAGAGCTTGGCCATCCATTTCCTCCCAATGGGTCCCAGTTCCCTCAGAAATTCTGGGAGGATTTCGTCAGGTCCGGCTGCTTTCCCTGTTTTCATTAGTGTTAGGGCCTGGGTAATCTCTTCGACGTCTACTGCTTTGACAATATCTAGATTAGTTGGATTATTGGCTAATTCCTTGGTTAGGTTCCTGGAGATCCTTTCCTTCTCCTCAGTCTTCAGGCGTATTTTGGAGGTCTGTTTCATGGCAGTCGCTATTTCGGATGGGCCCACACCCGCAGCCGATCTTCGTGGTGTTGTGGCACCACCCAGTTTCCATAGCAGACCCCAGCTCTCCCTGCTAGAATGGGTAAAGTCCAGATTCTCCATTGCCATCTTCCACCTGTTCCTACGTTCCTCATTCATAGTGTTGATCAGTCGTTCTGCAGTCTAGTCCTCCCCACTCCTCTCATACTGCTCTAACAATGACTCACACTCCTCTGACCAGCAAGGAATGTATTCCCTCCGGGCCCCTCAGGGGATAGCCTTTAGGGCCCCCTTATATATCAGGTTTACAAACCTTTGGTAGTTCTCTGGACTTGGTGGTATTCGATTTATTGTCTTGTCAATCAAAGATTTATATTTCCCCCAGTCTGCTTTTCTCAGATTCCACCGTGGAATCGGGGGGCTCTATATGATTGGGATGGAAAGGCCGATCTCCACATAATCGGGAGGTGTTGGCTCAGTGGGAAAGCTTCGAGGACTCTTCTTGTAACTTGCATTGGTACGCCCGTTGCGCCGCGTGTGACAAAGGTCAGGTCAGGTGTCGTCTTTGTGCCCCATACTTTTGAATTAAAGGACGCTCTGTCCTTGGGATCAAACAGGAGGTGTAGGTCCCGGTTGTCAGCCCAGTCACTTAGTCCAACGCCTTCCGGAGTGGTTCTCTGATATCCCCATCTGGTGTGCTGGGAATTAACGTCGCCGGCATAGATTGCTGGATGATTAGCCTGTGGTAAGATTCCCATAGGCCATTGCTGCGAAGGTGGTGAAGGTGGTTTGTAGACATTGTAGATTGTCATCTCTCCCAGTTTAATGCCCATTGCATGTGGAACCGATTCCACATTGTTCTCAAGGTTTCCTAGAAACTCATTTTTCACCAGGGTTGCCATACCATGTTTGTCGTGTCCTGAGTATCCCACATTGGTGAATCCTGGTATGCATAATTGTTCGATGTTTTCATCCATCAGGTGTGTCTCCTGCAAGAGTACAACACTTACTCTTTCTCTTGTTACAATTTTTTCAAGGATTTCTCCTTTTGTCCTTGTGTAGCCTTCTATATTGAAGTGGCGCACTCTCACCATCTTCGTGAAGTCATTCCGCTTCTGAATCGTTTGCCTTCTTGTGGGCCGGGAGGCATTTGAGCGTCCGGTCGCCGGAATTGTGTAGACTTTTTGCCGTTGCATTTTACTGCAGTGTTGCCCAGGGAGCACCATCTTGGAGGTTGTCTACACGTCGCTCCCCAGTTCAAAAGTAATATCAGTGTACATGGCTACAACACTAGGAGAAAGGATGATCTTCACTACTCAAGGTTAAATCTAAGTAAGGCTCAGAAGGCGGTAAATTATGCTGCCGCAAAATTGGTCACTTGCCTAATAGCATCAAAAGTCTGACAGATAGCCATATGGCATTTAAAAGGAAATTAAAAGAATTTCTGAATGACAACTCCTCCTACCAATTAGATTAATTTTTGGATGTAGGAAGTGGGTAATTTCCCACCCCCAACCCAAAAAAAAGTCATGTAATATTTCGTGTAATGTAATATTTTGTATATACACCTTTTATTAACCTGACACATTCCACATCATTGCGAAGCTTATTAGAAGTTGGCTCAGTGAATTTCTGTACAATGTGTAAAATATAAATTTAAAAGAAAGCTCAGGCTCTATGGTTTTGCTTCATGCCTTCTATCACTGATGCTATTTTTTACGATCAACAGTGTATGTAGTTTTTGCAACTATATCATGCCAGATTTGAACATGAAAGTCTTTCAAATGTGCTATCATGGAAACCTTGTTATATTTCTGTGTGACATCCCTGCCATAGCAAATGATCTGCACAAAAAGTATATTTTCAGCACTTCGCAGAATGCTTTCACCCCTACCTGCACTCCCGTTGTTGAAGGGCCACTCTCCCTCTTCCACATCAAGCGAGTAAGCTCATTTTATGTGTATCAGTGTGGTGTGGTAGCTGCACTGGCTGTTGTGTGGTGTAACAAGTTACCAACCAATAACATCTCACTAGCTGGAAATAAGCAATGTTTCCTTGATTCTGATCAAGCATATTCTTTGAGACTCGGTGTTTCCATTTAAAAGATTGGCAATCAGTATTGTTGTTGAATACAGTGCATCAGCAATACATGCAAAAAGATGAAACTAAGTTGTAAATGACACAAGAAAAGGTGGCAGCTGGGCTTATTTGTCACATATTGGCTCAGTCCAGAACACGTCACATTAACTTGCATTTTTTTTTCCATTCCTGCCACAACCTAGCAGTAGTTGTATTATAACTGCATGGTGAAGCTAAACATTGTAGGTTGTGCTGGCAATGCTGGTAGTAGATTTCTCTGGTGCATTTTGGTGCTGGTAGTGTATTTCCTCTTCATGTCTCCCCTCTTTGCAATGGCCTAAAATATTGTGTTAACTGTGCCACCACCCACAGTGCAAACTGTCTGTCTTATGTGCCACTAGGAATGTCAGTAGGGAAAAAATGGGATGAATTCAAGTGAGACATCAAGTAGGAACGTAGAATTGAGATAGCCTGACATACCTCATCTGAGAGCTCATATTTCTATATTTCTAGTGAGACATCAAGTAGGAACGTAGAATTGAGATAGCCTGACATACCTCATCTGAGAGCTCATATTTCTATATTTCTAAAGAACATGTTATCTTTTCTGACAACATGTAATTGCTGGTACTAGTTTAAAGACATTGAGCTACCATATTTACTCGAATCTAAGCCGCACTCGAATCTAAGCCGCACCTGAAAAACGAGACTCAAAATCAAGGAAAAAAAATTTTCCCAAATCTAAGCTGCACCTGAAATTTGAGACTCGAATTTCAAGGGGAGAGGAAAGTTTTAGACTGCACCTCCAAATCAAAACAAAGTTCGTCCATTGTAACATGAGACACAGTTTAGGTTGAATGGATGAAGATACAGCTACAGTAGTTTGGTTCAAGTCGCAAGCTTAGCAGTTAAACTTTACCAGGTAGCCATCGCTATGCGTCAGGAGCTCTGTCTGTATTTATATGGGTTCCCTTTCTTTTTCACGTGCTTCGTCTGGTTTAAATTGATTGCTTATTTTGCTTTGATCTGATAAGTGCCGTTCTCTTTGTTATAGGTGTTTATGTCACTCTAAGCTGAAAATGCATGATCATACCTTGTCATGCACTGTTTGTTGCATTCAGATAATGAGTGTATACGATCTGTTGCCGCTCGCGGCATGGCTTGCTTTTGTGCACTCTACTGCTGCTTACAATAAAAAGAAGAGAGGAATTGTCTCATTAGCGAATCAATGGCAAGGGACTGCTATTGGCTGTTACTTACACTGCTGCTTTCTTTGACAATGATCAATAGGAACCAAATAATTGACTGCGTATGAAAGAAGATGTTCTGAATGAGAGTTAAGCAAAAATTTTTCTCCGTTTGAAAATCTTTGCAGATGCCTCTTTAGTACATTGTATTCTGCACAGAAATTAGAGTCATCTTAGATTTAAAAATCTAGTCAGTTGTCATTCTTAATTTCTGACTGTCACTATTCAGCATAAGAGTAAAACTAATATAAACATGACATGGTATGTATGTTCTTCCGCGTTTGCTGCTCTCTCACACTAGTTTTGTAGTTTATTAGGCAGACAGCATTTAAATGAGATAGCAGCAAACACAAAAGAATATATACCATAATGTTTAGATTATTCTACCTTTTTCGTTTTTTATTTATTTACTGACGCAGAGGTTTTGGCGCCAGTATTTATCTTTATGCCTGCACAGCATGCCTGTGTAGCGCTACACATATTCGACGGCAGAAGTTAGTTGTGGCGGCACCTACCAACATTTTTCAGAACTTCTGCTTACGTTGCACTCACTCACAAAAACCAGGAAAAAAGTGTGGCTTAGATTCGAGGAAATACGGTAATTGTTAACCAAAATAATGTCTTTACCTAAAGTGAATATATATTGTATACTTTTTTTGTCTTTCATATAAATATCTAAAATGTAATAGCTTTATATTTTAACATTTTGTAATATCTGTCCTACACATATTTTTAAAGAGACATCACACAAAGTGGCAATCAGTCAGCAGCAAGCATTCAAAGATAGCAGTTACTGTGGTTGTGTGTCCAGTTGGCACAATGTAAGTGCATAGGTATGTGTGGCTGTGCCTGCAAGCTTGTGTGTGTGTGTGTGTGTGTGTGTGTGTGTGTGTGTGTGTGTGTGGGCGCGCGCGTGCACATGTGTGCACACGCACGCGTGTATGTTTGTTTGTACTCTAGCTCAGTGCTTTTCAATCTGTGGGTCGCGAGCCCAGGACTTTGCAAAGTCTTGCTCGGTGGCCACAGTTGCGGGAGGAAGCAGTAGCAGCGTAGCCGATAACATACGCCTCATGATAATCATCTGCTATGGTACAAATGTCACACAGGAGTGACAAGGTTTTGTGGAAGAACATTGTAAAGACTCTCACATTCAGATTTGGTACTTATTTGTAGTAATGACTATGAAATTAATTTAAACCTGTTGAACAGTTCAAATTGACAAACACTTGCAGTGGTAAGATGTGACAATGTCCATCAAACTTATCTAACACCTAAAATACCTGACTAGAGTGGCAAGTGTCAATAAGCCCTGTTCAGACCATATCCAAGAGTTCACCTTTGAGAGGTTTGTGGGGAGAGGAGAAAGACCACATTAATTTCTGGGCGGAAATGGCTTTCTCAGGGCAGCATCTTGTGCTGCACTGACAATTTAGTTTCCATGCTGATCATGTGCGCTGGTAAAAATATCACTCAGAACTACAACAGCTCATGAAAGTTCATTTAAAAGATGCTCATATCGAAATGTGATACAAAATGGCTGCAACAACACACACACAGTTCATCTGCAGGACTTTGCTCCGCAGTTACTTGAATGAATTTCAGTAACCGTGGTTTGAATCAAACAATAGATCACTAGGATTGGCACCAGTTAAATAAGGCATCAACTACAGCAGTTTCTCCCAAGTGGATCTAGGACTCTTCAGCTCACCTCAGATTATAATTGACCCACTGTGTGTTGACATTTCTATTTTTCATAGCTCTGTGGATTGATCGGGATTCCAACAAAATGTTCATTATTTCTTGCCTCAGAGCATTTAATATTTCATTATTGAAAGTATATATAGCATTTTCCATTGAAAAACCCTTCTGGAAACCAAACTGACATTTTGTTAAAACTTTATTTTTACAAAGGTGTGAAGCTACTCTACAATACATTACTTTTTCAAGAATTTTGGATAAGGCAGTCAGAAGAGAGATTGGGCTTTAGTTGTTAACATCAGACATATCCTCTTTTTTATACAATGGTTTAACAGTGGCAACTTCAGTTTATCTGCAATAAAAAAACCCTGCTTCAGAGAGCTATTACATCTGTGGCTAAGAGTCCCACTTCTTTCTTGGGAACAAGCTTTTATTATTCTGCTGGAAGTGCCATCAATTCCATGTGAGTTTTTATTCTTGAGAGAGTTTATTATCTTCCTAATTTTAGAAGCAGGGGTGGGAATTTCAATTGTATCAAATTGTGTGGGTAAGGCCTCTTCCATTAACTGTGTTGCTTCTTCTAATGAACATTTAGATCCTATTTTCTCTACAACATTTAAAAAATGATTATTCAAAATGTTTTCGACTTACAGCTTGTTGTTTGTCAAGTATCCATTCTCTTTGATAGTAATGCTGTCATCCTGTACTCTCGGTTGCCATGTCTCCCTTGTAATAATATGCCAAATTGTTTTGATTTTGTTATCAGAGGTATTAATCTCAGACATGATTCACATGCTTCTAGACTTTTTAATAACCTTTCTTAATGTAACACAGTAGTTTTTATAATATTTGGCTGTTTCTGGGTCATTACCCTTTCTTGTTGTTAGATACAGTTCGCTTTTGTGGTTACAAGATATTTTGACTCCTTCAGTAAGCCAAGGTTTTTTTCATGGTTTCTTATAATTAGATTTAACTACTTTCTTGGGGAAACAGTTCTGAAATAATAGGACCTGGCATAGCAAAAAAATTAGTCATATTTTGTGTGTACCGCTCTCCCAGTGGAGACATTGATGTATTCTTCTCAAAACTGAATCATAGCTTAGACAAGGTTTCTGGACCAAAAGCAAATGTAATTATCTGTGGTGACTTAAACATTAATATGATGAAGCCTGATAAGGCTAGCAACATATATGTGAATATTCTAAGCTGTTATGGAATATCCTCCCTTGTTAATTGTCCAACTAGAATAATGAAAGAATCCTCCTCATCTATAGATCATGTAGCTACAGATATTGATAGTAAAAAATGTCATATTGTTGTCCAAAACCTGGGCCTAGCAGACCACCTCTGCCAGATCTTAAAAACTAACATTCATGTAGAAACTCCTCCTAAACTTTGTACATACAAAAGAATGTTTTCCAAATCAGCCCTGCATCAGTTTAAATCCCAGCTAGAATATGAAGATTGGAGGGAAGTCTATGCAGAAACCAACGCAAATCAGAAATTTATCAAGTTCATGTCAATTTTTAAACTCAGATTTGAAGAGATGTTTCCCAAAACTCGTTATCAAATTAAAACTACAAAGAGAAATCAGTGGGTGACTACAGGTATCAAAAAATCCTCAGAAACTTTTAGATATCTCAACTCCATAAAAAATAATCAATCTAACCCAGAAGTTCTGCAATCCTACAAAAAGTACAGGAAAATTTACAGAAAGGTGTTGCTAGCTGCAAAAAAACTTTCAAACAACAAAATATTACTTGCAGCTGAAAACAAGAGCAAAGCAGCCTGGAACATCGTCAAACAGGAAACATCTAATTCTGCTATAAGGACCTCAATTCACATGTTAAAAAAAAGATGTACCTGTAGGTAACCCTAAAAAATTAGCTGATTTTGTAAACTCATATTTCAGTAGTATTGCAAAAAAATTGCAGCAGAAATTTCCAGATACGTATGATTTACCTACTCAGAACCAGCCAACAGACTCAATGGTGCTCTTGCCAACTACAGAAAGGGAAGTGGCACTAGTAGTACACCAACTAAAAAATAAAACTTCAGTAGGACTTGATGAAATCCAAGTCTGCGTAATTAAAGATTGTATAGACTCCATAAAGGGACCATTAACAGACATAATTAATGAATCTTTCGAATCTGGATACTTTCCGGAGTACCTAAAACAAGCAAAAGTTATACCTATCCTTAAAAACGGAGATGTGGAAAATGTAGAGAACTACAGGCCGATCTCTATACTGTCTATCATTTCTAAAATAATAGAAATACTAGTCAAAAAGAGACTGCTAAATTACCTGAGTAAATATAATCCTCTTTCCAATGACCAATTTGGTTTTAGGCCCGGAAAAGGCACACAATATGCTATAGCACAGTTCACTAAAGTAATTTTAGAAGCACTGGACAAAGGTGAAAATATAAGTGGTATCTTTTTAGACTTGTCCAAGGCCTTTGATACAGTTGACCACAAAATCTTACTTCATAAATTAGGGCAAATAGGAATGAGAGGTGTGACAAAGAAGTGGTTCAAATCATACTTGGAAAACAGAGTTCAACGAGTTGAGATATCACAAGTTTCAAACAATTCCCTTATAAAACACCTGTCTGACCCAGAAAATGTGAATATAGGCGTCCCACAGCGAAGTGTATTAGGCCCAATATTGTTTCTTATATACATTAACGACTTCCCACAAAGTATCAGACATGGCGAAAAAATACTTTTTGCTGATGACAGCAACATAGTAATAACAGGTGAAAATCCAACACAACTGTCAGAAAGAGCAAACGAGGCTCTCAATGATGTCCGTAACTGGTCATTCAAAAATAAAGTAACCCTAAATGTAAAGAAAACTAACTATATTAACTTCCAATTGAACAAAAAACACAATGCCACTAGCATAAAAGTTAACAATAATGAATTAGAATGTGTAACAAGTACCAAATTCTTAGGGATGAATGTAGACAGCCAACTGAAATGGACAAACCATGTCAACATTTTGGCAAAGAAATTATCCACAGCATGCTATGCTCTTAGAATCCTTGCACCGGTATGCAATAATACCTGTCTTAAAATAACATATTACAGATATCTACACTCAGTCCTCAGCTATGGGATCATGTTTTGGGGAACAAGTGGCAGTAACATACAAACTGTGTTCAAAGTACAAAAAAGAGCCATAAGGATAATAACAAATAGCAACAACAGGGCCCACTGTCTAGAATTATTTAGAAAGCTAGGAATTCTAACTGTTTCTTGTGAGTATATCTTTCAGAACATATTGTTCATTAAGAAAACTCTCAACATGTACAACACAAACAGCCTAATACATGACCACGAAACAAGAGCTTGTCACCACCTCCATCTAGATAGAACAAGGCAAAGACGCAAAATAGTGTATTTTACAATGGGATAAAACTGTACAACAATTACCACAAGAAATTAAAGAAATAAATGAGCCCCTCACTTTCAGGCAAAAGCTTAAAACCTTTTTAGTAAGTAAAAGTTGTTATACTGTAAAAGAATATTTAACATAGATGTAGATTATTAGCAACATATGACATTATCACCAAAATATTATGTAATTATAAATATGTGTATGACTAGTTTATTAACAATGATATGAAAGAATTTGTGATTCCCTACTTTGCCGAGAACTGAATTAACTAGCTCAAGGGAGACATTGTCAGTCGTGGTAGTTTTAGTTGTTTGTAACTGTATGTACATTGTCTTATTGGCATTTACAAGCAAGTTGTTTTCCCTGATCGGTCATGTAATGCATTTTAATATTTAAAATTTCACATCATGCCGGAACTTGCTCCATATTTTTACAACAGACTGAGGTCAGTGATACAGGCCTATAGTCATGTACATATGTCTGATGACCCTGCTGTATTATATGAATGATCTGCACATTTTCGTAATAATTTGGAACAGTTCATTACTCCAATGGCCTATGATAAACAGCTGCTGAAAGTGAAATAATTTCTTGTGCATATCTGACATAGAATTGTACAGGTGTCCCATTAAGTCCACGTGCCTTTTTTCTGTTGAATGATTTTAGATGACTTTTGATAGTGTATCCCTTTATTTATCTGTCAGTTTGGTGTTTGTACAATGATTGAAATAATGGAAGGTAACAGAATTCACTAACGTTACCTTCTCTGTATTATTCTCTGTTTTGGTGCCACAACTACTGAAGAGCTCGATTGGTGTGTTTGACCAGTGTTTATGTAAGACTATTGTAGATTGATTGGCCAGCCAAAACATCCAGAAATATCTCCTCTCTATGGAGTACCCATAGGTTGCTCAAAACATGGAAAGAGGTTACCAGGGATAATGAGTTGTAATAAATGCTGGCTGCAGGGTAGGTTTATATTGAAAAGCACATACATTTACATGAGCCCTCATAAGTCTGCCATTGTGTCTCACCAGTCAGTGATAGGGAAACCTACTGCATAGTTATGTACTTCCATTTGTACTAATCTGTACTTCAGTATTCTACAGCTAACTTGTGCATTCAGCAAGGCTATGCACCACTCCATTTCTTGCAAGTTATTGTAGAGTTATTTGAAGAAAAATTCGTATACATGAAGATACTGTTGTGATGCCCAGCCCACTTGACCTCAGTCATATCAGGGCATCTGTAATGCCCTGTACATGTGCCTTGGACCCAATTCCTATTTCCATAGCTGTGGGCAACAGTTAAGTCATCCTGGAGCAGAATGGCTCGATTCACATACAATGTCTTCTAAAAATCCATATGTTGCCAAAATTTAGTTTGCACTCTATAGCCTCGATTCAGTGTTTTCTTTTCTTTTTTTTCTGGATGTTGATGATCCCTTGTCTTATATATATGAATATAAAAACTAGCTTGGTAGTAAAGGCTGTTATATGCAACATTGGCTTTGTTTCAAATAGTGCAGTTCATGACATAAGTTCATGGCTTGTAGGAAATAAAGTAAAGCTAAATCACAATAAGACTCAGTTTTTACAGTTTCTAACACACAATTCAACAAAACCCGATCTTTTAATTTCACAGAATGGGCATATGATAAGTGAAACTGAACAATTCAAATTTCTAGGTGTTCAGACAGATTTTGCAAAAACAGACATATTGTCTTATGGGAAAACAGCAATCAGTGATTTTATAATGTTACTTAAAATCCGTCTTGATTGCAAATTTTTTTATTCATATGACTGGTTTCGGTTCATTCAGAACCATCTTGAGATCTGTAAAAATAATGATACTAATTTACTATTTCATGGAAGCAAATCTTTTTCATCCCATCTAATCAACATCAAATGTACCAGAACGTACTGATATTTCAGTTACAGGAGTAACCCGTCCAATTCCAGCAACTTTCACATGCTACGTCACATAAAATTGGTTGGCAGAGTGCGCATCATTTATATTAATTATAACACTATTACCGACAGGTGGCATCTGGTACATTTGTTACATTTCATTTGCACATACTGTATTCAGTAGATCTTCTTTCATATCAAAAATACTTAATTAAAATATGTACTTGTCAATATTAAAAAACAGTAAAATTATCATTTTTATATGATCTAAAAAACATAGGGCGATTTATATATCTATGGTGCTGGTGTGAACTTGTTTTCCACTATGGTCTGCTTCCGTGGTTCAGATAGATAGTAAACTGTCGTGGAAATCCCATGTTCAGGATCGTCTTCAGAGTCTTACTGCCATCATTTTTACTATTGAAACAGTATTTGAAGTAACTGATATTTTGACATGAAAAGTAGTTTACTTTGCTTATTTTCATTCGCTTATGTTGTATGCTATTATATTTTGGAGTAGCTCTTCCCATTCTTGAAGGATATTTTTGGTTCAGAAATGGGCAGTTTGGGCAATAAGTGGTGTGTGTGTGTGTGTGTGTATATATATATATATATATATATATATATATATATATATATATATATATAATAGAGGGAAACATTCCACGTGGGAAAAATATATCTAAAAAGAAAGATGATGAAACTTACCAAACAAAAGCGCTGGCAGGTCGACAGACACACAAACAAACACAAACATACACACAAAATTCTAGCTTTCGCAAATATATCTAAAAAGAAAGATGATGAAACTTACCAAACAAAAGCGCTGGCAGGTCGACAGACACACAAACAAACACAAACATACACACAAAATTCTAGCTTTCGCAACCAATGGTTGCCTCGTCAGGAAAGAGGGAAGGAGAAGGAAAGACAAAAGGATATGGGTTTTAAGGGAGAGGGTAAGGAGTCATTCCAATCCCGGGAGCGGAAAGACTTACCTTAGGGGGAAAAAAGGACAGGTATACACTCGCACACACACACATATCCATCCACACATACACAGACACAAGCAGACATTTTTACAAATGTCTGCTTGTGTCTGTGTATGTGTGGATGGATATGTGTGTGTGTGCGAGTGTATACCTGTCCTTTTTTCCCCCTAAGGTAAGTCTTTCCGCTCCCGGGATTGGAATGACTCCTTACCCTCTCCCTTAAAACCCATATCCTTTTGTCTTTCCTTCTCCTTCCCTCTTTCCTGACGAGGCAACCATTGGTTGCGAAAGCTAGAATTTTGTGTGTATGTTTGTGTTTGTTTGTGTGTCTGTCGACCTGCCAGCGCTTTTGTTTGGTAAGTTTCATCATCTTTCTTTTTAGATATATATATATATATATATATATATATATATATATATATAAATACAAAAATGAGGTGACTTACCGAACAAAAACGCTGGCAGGTCCATAGACACACAAACAAACACAAACATACACACAAAATTCAAGCTTTCCCAACAAATTGTTGCCTCATCAGGAAAGAGGGAAGGAGAGGGGAAGACGAAAGGAAGTGGGTTTTAAAGGAGAGGGTAAGGAGTCATTCCAATCCCGGGAGCGGAAAGACTTACCTTAGGGGGAAAAAAGGACAGGTATACACTCGCACATATCCATCCACACATACAGACACAAGCAGACATATTTAAAGACCTGCACCCTCCCACCACCACCTACTCCAGTCCTGTAACCCGGAAGGTGTACACGATCAAAGGCAGAGCCACGTGTGAAAACACCCACGTGATTTACCAACTGACCTGTCTACACTGTGACGCATTCTATGTGGGAATGACCAGCAACAAACTGTCCATTCGCATGAATGGACACAGGCAGACAGTGTTTGTTGGTAATGAGGATCACCCTGTGGCTAAACATGCCTTGGTGCACGGCCAGCACATCTTGGCACAGTGTTACACCGTCCGGGTTATCTGGATACTTCCCACCAACACCAACCTATCCGAACTCCGGAGATGGGAACTTGCCCTTCAGTATATCCTCTCTTCTCGTCATCCGCCAGGCCTCAATCTCCGCTAATTTCAAGTTGCCGCCACTCATACCTCACCTGTCTTTCAACAACTTCTTTGCCTCTACACTTCTGCCTCAACTGGTCTTTAAATATGTCTGCTTGTGTCTGTATGTGTGGATGGATATGTGCGAGTGTATACCTGTCCTTTTTTCCCCCTAAGGTAAGTCTTTCCGCTCCCGGGATTGGAATGACTCCTTACCCTCTCCTTTAAAACCCACTTCCTTTCGTCTTCCCCTCTCCTTCCCTCTTTCCTGATGAGGCAACAATTTGTTGCGAAAGCTTGAATTTTGTGTGTATGTTTGTGTTTGTTTGTGTGTCTATGGACCTGCCAGCGTTTTTGTTCGGTAAGTCACCTCATCTTTGTATTTATATATAATTTTTCCCACGTGGAATGTTTCCTTCCATTATATTGATATATATATATATATATATATATATATATATATATATATATATATACGAAAGCGCTGGCAGGTCGATAGACACACAAACAAACACAAACATACACACAAAATTCGAGCTTTCGCAACAAACTTTTGCCTCATCAGGAAAGAGGGAAGGAGAGGGAAAGACGAAAGGATGTGGGTTTTAAGGGAGAGGGTAAGGAGTCATTCCAATCCCGGGAGCGGAAAGACTTACCCCCTAAGGTATATATATATATATATAGACACACGCACACACACACACACACACCACACACACACACACACACACACTTACACCACTTATTGCCCAAACTGCCCATTTCTGAACCAAAAATATCCTTCAAGAATATTATATATATATATATATATACACTCCTGGAAATTGAAATAAGAACACCGTGAATTCATTGTCCCAGGAAGGGGAAACTTTATTGACACATTCCTGGGGTCAGATACATCACATGATCACACCGACAGAACCACAGGCACATAGACACAGGCAACAGAGCATGCACAATGTCGGCACTAGTACAGTGTATATCCACCTTTCGCAGCAATGCAGGCTGCTATTCTCCCATGGAGACGATTGTAGAGATGCTGGATGTAGTCCTGTGGAACGGCTTGCCATGCCATTTCCACCTGGCGCCTCAGTTGGACCAGCGTTCGTGCTGGACGTGCAGACCGCGTGAGACGACGCTTCATCCAGTCCCAAACATGCTCAATGGGGGACAGATCCGGAGATCTTGCTGGCCAGGGTAGTTGACTTACACCTTCTAGAGCACGTTGGGTGGCACGGGATACATGCGGACGTGCATTGTCCTGTTGGAACAGCAAGTTCCCTTGCCGGTCTAGGAATGGTAGAACGATGGGTTCGATGACGGTTTGGATGTACCGTGCACTATTCAGTGTCCCCTCGACGATCACCAGTGGTGTACGGCCAGTGTAGGAGATCGCTCCCCACACCATGATGCCGGGTGTTGGCCCTGTGTGCCTCGGTCGTATGCAGTCCTGATTGTGGCGCTAACCTGCACGGCGCCAAACACGCATACGACCATCATTGGCACCAAGGCAGAAGCGACTCTCATCGCTGAAGACGACACATCTCCATTCGTTCCTCCATTCACGCCTGTCGCGACACCACTGGAGGCGGGCTGCACGATGTTGGGGCGTGAGCGGAAGACGGCCTAACGGTGTGCGGGACCGTAGCCCAGCTTCATGGAGACGGTTGCGAATGATCCTCGCCGATACCCCAGGAGCAACAGTGTCCCTAATTTGCTGGGAAGTGGCGGTGCGGTCCCCTACGGCACTGCGTAGGATCCTACGGTCTTGGCGTGCATCCTTGCGTCGCTGCGGTCCGGTCCCAGGTCGACGGGCATGTGCACCTTCCGCCGACCACTGGCGACAACATCGCCCCACTTGTTGAGCAATTCGGCGGTACGTCCACCCGGCCTCCCGCATGCCCACTATACGCCCTCGCTCAAAGTCCGTCAACTGCACATACGGTTCACGTCCACGCTGTCGCGGCATGCTACCAGTGTTAAAGACTGCGATGGACCTCCGTATGCCATGGCAAACTGGCTGACACTGACGGCGGCGGTGCACAAATGCTGCGCAGCAAGCGCCATTCGACGGCCAACACCGCGGTTCCTGGTGTGTCCGCTGTGATATATATATATATATATATATATATATATATATATATATATATATATATATATATATATAACATTCCACGTGGGAAAAATACATCTAAAAACAAAGATGATGTGACTTACCAAATGAAAGTGCTGGCAGGTCGATAGACACACAAACAAACACAAACATACACACAAAATTCAAGCTTTCACAACCAACGGTTGCTTCCTCATGGGTCATTCCTTCTATTCTGCCAAGGAGTTCCTTAAAAAATTAAGTTGATTGCGTTTACGTAAACTTATGGCTTGCCTTTTTTTGGGTTCATAAATATTTTATTTTATCTGTTATTACTTTTTATGTTGTAATTTCATGTGCTGACACATTCCATGATCTTGGTGATTTGCTCCAACCCCCATCCACCATTGAGCTGTGGTTTGAATCCTCATTAGGTTCCCTTTTTACTTTTGTCGTGTCTCTTCCCTAGTTCTCTTTGTCTACAAGTGGGAAGTCATTTTGTCACATGACAAAAACCTACAACACGACATTGGGATTCATTAAACTGCATCTGTGTGTCAACTAACCGTGCAGTGCACAACTATAAGTGGGCCTGTTAAGTTCATGTGGGGCAGCTTCCCAGATGAGTGCACAACTGTGAATACATTGATACTCATTTGGAGCTGGGTGCATCTGATAACAATTCTATTGCTGCTGCTTATGTGCATGCTGCACGGTACCCTCAAAGGTGCCATCCCAACGAGAATCTTCTTTGTCACATGGAGCAATGCCTTTGGGAAACTAGTAATGTTCATGCACAAGCAATGGGCAGAGATCATCCAAGGACTATATATACTCAACAAACAGAAGATGTGATTTTTGGAACTGATCACCAATCACCTCAGCAAAGTACCTATGATACAGCAAGACAGTTCCAAATGTCTCAAATACTGGCTGTAGAAGAGTTGTACGATGAAGAACTGCATCCGTGTCATTACATGTTAACTCAATACTAATGGCCAGAAGATTGCATTTGATGACTACAGTGTTTTGCACCAAGTGGAAGATCATGAACATTTTATAAATAATATGATATAGACTGATAAATCCAGCTTCACTTGTGAAGGTATTTTCAACCTCCACAACAGCCATTGTTGGCCAGAACACAACCCACATGTCTCCCATGAATGTGACTTTCAGGCAAGCTTTGGCATAAACCTGTGGGCTGGAATCGTGGGAGGGGTGCTTTTGGTCCCTTATCTATTGCTGGACAAGTTGAATGTGCCCCAATATCATATGAGCTGCTTGGGGGAACAAAATGGTAAGCACCAAAATCACAGTTTCGAGATACAGCGCATCTAAAGTTTCGATTGATCTGCAAATCTAAATAATTTTTTTTTTGAACAATCCTTTTATTCTGTAGTGATTCTAACATATATCTTCTACTATACAGACATAAATGAAACTCAGAACTGACTAAAACAAATGAAATATACAAAATTTATTACATTACCATACACCATTAACAACACATAGTGATAGCACATTACATATTAAATTTTACAGTAAGTCTTCAACACTTTACTGAAACTGCAAAATCATTCCTCACTCTCATTACTAATGTCTTTTTCATCCAAAACTGTTGGCTTTAGTGACAGGAAAAATCCATGGTGGACAGGAGGTATGTAATTTAGGGGCGACAGGACGTCAGCAATTTTCTTCTTTTCAATAAGCATTGGCCCATTGTATTTAAGCCGACGCGTGGGAACTGGTCCTTGCCTTCCACGTTTCCTGAAGCTTATTTCATGCCAAATGTCATGACAAAATGTCTCGCTGATGAATAAAGATGATGGATATTCGGAGGTCACCTTCCACCTACATACTTTCCTTAGGTTGACATTTCAACCATCAACTGTCTTCTTTCTGAAGACAAATGCTTCTTTAGAGTGTCATATTTGATAGAAATCCTCTCTTTTCATATTATATACAAGCAATGGATTCTTCTTAGCTGATGTCTTGATGATCTTGCACCACTGATCTGCACTGTACACATGTTGTCCTTGTCGGCGAACGTAATTTTCAATTGTCGCGAAATCTCTATCGGACGGCAACGTTGTGTGCCCGCTCACGGGGAAGTGGTGTTCAATCACATGAACTCTACCAGTTGAAATTAGACATTTCCAAAACAGTACCATGTTCCAGTTCTTATTTTGGCCACAGCAGTTATCAGATTTTGCAAAGTAACGTAAAAGGCAGCTCAAAATTTCCTCTGATCCACGGGCAGTAGTAGTCTCATTTCACAAAAAGCAGCGCCCTTTCTTCTTGACACAATCATGAACATTGAGATTATACAACCAAATCTTCCTTTTGTAAAAAGCTGGAACACAACTTAACTTAGGAACTGGGAGAGTCTGCTGCAAGTCAAAAGTCACAACATGTACATTACTGTCTGCTTCTGCTCATCTTGTGTGGATGGAAATGTTAGCTTGCCCTGCTTCTGCCCGACATTGGTGTAATTCCAACTGATGCTCCAGACTTACTTTCAGTTGGGGGCATCAGTGCTCTCAATTTGCACTATGAGCATGTCACAAGTCTTACACATATCATTTTTTGGTGATTTTACTCCTATGTTACACTCTTCAGTGAAAATTCGCCTGTACTTGTCTGCAGATACAGGCTCATAGGACATCTCCTTGCAGAAAACATTCTTATAGTGCTCATAACAGGAGGTGATTGTTGCATCTGTGCCCAGGTACAATCTGGCACGACTGTTTGAGCGTCTGTAATGACTCTCGTATTTCGGTATTTTGTCGATGTGTTCCCTGATATGGTTAACACTAGTTTCAGAGTAAGCATACGGACGTACGGTATGCTTGCGCCATTTGTCCTGGGGTGGCGTGGTCGATCCGGATGCGATTTTCTTCTGTATATTTTTGACACAACCACAATTCTTATGTAGACCATGAATGGCAAGAAAAGCTTTCTTGCATACTTTTATATCACTGCCACTAACTTTTACAGTGTAGGAAATGGTACAGTTTCTCCAGGAATTTTCTCCAGCTGCTTTTCGGCGACATGCAACAGTATTAGATTTCATTGCACCAAATAAGTATGCATTTTGAATGTTAAAATCACCTACTTCCCAAAATGTTTTGAATAGTTTCATCACATTCAAATCTCCTACTTTTTCGAAACATTTACGAGGGCACTGGCAATTAGGTCCCACAGTTGTTTTACTTACAGTTGCTCCTGTACAAGAAACACACTCTTCGCCCAAATTAAGCCTCTTCTGTTTAATTTTGCATTCAGAATCAACTCTCAGCCTTTTCCGAGATGACCTCATTGTCTGTTCGAGGGCCCCTTCCTGAATGGTTTCTGCAGGAGCGATACACTGTTCGTTGTTTTGGGCAATATGATCTGATTCGCTATTAACCTGTATAACAACAAAAACTACTATTACCATTACCATTATTATTATTACATGTAACAATATATATGAGAAATGCGCATTCACACACCACTTAGCCAAAAAATTGTAGCCATTCTAAAATAATCTCAAAATTAATGCACTTCAGGAACATAATGGTATGTACATGCACTTACCATTATGTTTGTGAAACATACTAAAGACAGAATATTTACAAAATAACATACCACTGAGTCATCTGAATCATTAGGAATGTATTCTGGATCCCTCTTGAAGATATTAGTATCATTGGAAGTATATTCCTCGTCTTCTGCCATTTTCACTATTGCCATAATCTCGGAGATGTTTTTACTTGCCACCATTCTCTCTGTCACTTACCATTATGTTTCCGCAACAAACGGACAGTGGCACTTACCATTAAGCTCTGCCCTGACATCTGTTGAGTGAATTTGGAACTACTAGTAAGTTTACTGCATTGTGCATCCCACAGGTGGTATCATTAGCCATCTACCGCAAAATACACGACGATGGGGCTTACCATTGTGTTCCCCGGAGCAGCTCATTTGTTTCTTTGCAATACTTTGTCTGATGCACTAGAAAACCTTCCACTTGGTGTTCAGCAACAGCTATGATTTTGGCATGATGGTGCACTGCCACACTTTGGAATGTTGCTTGTACAGTTATGTACTAGCTCTGTGAAGATAAACCCAGATGTCAAATGTACAGACTGGAATTATTGTATGTAGCATAATATGCAGTCTAGTGTATCCTATGTATTGTATTTTTTTGTACATCATTGGACATAGATGATGCTACTATATTGACTATTATTTCTGCTGGCATTATGCGTGTCACGAACGAAACAAAGTGGTCATTTATGTCTGTAATAAGTTCATGTTATGTCTTCATTCTTAAATAAATCTAGCAGTAACAGAAAAAAATATACATGATACTGTATTTTGGAGGTGTAAATGAGATACAATTTGATGTTTTAACTGAAAAAAAAAGTTTGGCGCAAACACAACACAAACTTTGGCCCGTCTGCATATCTGTTGCCCATGACATTGCCTCACCTCACTGAGCTAATGGCACAGCTCTAGCACAGCATGGAGCTCATGCTATCTGTTTTTGACCATGCTGTATGCAGTTACAGTGTTGCCATAGCCTTGTTTTTTTTTAAACTCTCATTTCTATTAAACCAACTGGTGGGACTAGGTGTTGCTAGATACACTTTTGTCTAGAACTGGGATAAGGAATCGCGTACCAAACACCAAGTGCAGAATTTTTTTCTTCACCCTGTGTACTATGTAAGCTGCCTTGTGATGTGTCTTTGAGGACACTTTGAGCACCATTGTCACTTCAACCTTTCCTGTTCCAATTGGAAATAGTTTGCAGGAAGAAAAAATGCTGATAAACTTCCATGTGCACTTGACTCTCCCTAATTTTATCTTGATCATCTTCATAGGTAGGAGAAAGAAATACATTTTTTGACTCTTCTAGGAATACACCCTCTCAGAACTTTAACAGTAAATCACAGCAATTAGAGAATGCCTTTCTCGCTGTGTGTGCCACTGTAGTTATTACAGTGCGACCTTCCTGTGTGAAACACTTTTGGTAAAAGACATTTAGTAATTCTGCCTTTTCTCTGTTATCCTCCATTTCAGTGCCATTATGGTCAAGGACTGTCTGGACAGATGGCTTCAATCCGTTTACTGTTTTAACATCAGACTAAAACTTTTTAGAATTTTCTGTCAGTTTGGTGGACCGAATTTTACTTTCAGATTTGTTGAATGCTTCACACATGGCTCTACTTAAACTAATTTTTGGTTCATTTAATTTTTTTCCTCAGCTAGTATCTATCTAAAGCATATTGTATAATAATCATGAACTTTGCCCATTGATATGCAACATTGTTAGTACTGGAGATGAAATTTTCGTGCTTACCACTCAAGTAATGTAAAATTTGTTTCTTGTCGCTCTTGCTAAGCAGAAAGATCTCCTACCTTTCTTTGTATTCTCATTTATAACTATATTCAGTGATGCTGTAATGGCCTTGTGATGACTGGTTCCCTTTCCTATGCTAACTGGGTTGAAAAGTTTGGGTCTTTTTCTCACCATCAGGTGTAAGATGTTACCTTCTTGCATCAGTTGTCTGATTAACTGCTCAAGGTAACTTTGGATGAACCACTTAGAACAATTTTGCATGATTCTCTTTCCCTGTTATCAACCCTAGTTTCTCATATCTCCCAGTCTATAGCACCTAAGTTAAAATCCCCACCTAAAACTATAACATGACCAGGAAACTTACATGAAATATTCTCAAGGTTTCCACTCACCTGTTCTACCACAATGGCTGTTAAGAGTGCCGTTGCCCTTCCTTATACTAATCGACATACTGCACAAGTTCTTCAGCTGATATGTGCCCCTCTTGCTCTAAAATGAACTGGTTTATGGATCTCAACAGACCCAATTCCAGAGTTTGATTTAACAAGGTCACATTCTGCCTTGGCAAAAGTTGCTTCTGGCCACTACAGCTGTGGCTGTGTCACATTCAATTGCATGACTCCTGAAATTGAAGCTGGCAGATGGAAGGTTGGTCCTGTTATGTTGCACGCAGTTCCATTGATTAAAATTCTGCTCCCCTCGAGCTCTATATGTTTTGCTTCTGCCAATACTACGTGCTCAAAACAACTTGCTGCTACTAAAAAATTCTTGTAGGTGGAGAAGATCCAGTGCATCTCGACCCATTGCAAGCTCAATTTTGGCTCCACGATGTCCCTTGGACAGTCTATTTCTTCCCTCCTGGCTAAGGGTAACTTCACCATGCACATGTCCGGATTGGTGCTTATCACCCTGGCTGGACATGCCGTTACCTTCCCTCTATGGCAGCTCCATAATTCCTCCCTTGGCATACTGGCTGTTAACTGCCGAGATCAGCAATACCTCCTCAGTTCTTTACTTCTACCAACTTGCTCAACGCTTCCCTTTTCAGTGACCTGAGGACAGGATCACTATCACCCTTTCTCCCTCTTCACAAAGACTGCTGTCCCTAGGAGGCTCACCACACTCGAAAATACATATACGAAAATACAATGCCTAATTAATCTACACAAACCCAATGATAAATAACAAGAAAACAAAAAAAAAAAATCTACAAATACTCTACTTCTTTCTGGATTGCAAAGCATATGGTACTTCATGCTGTACTCTTATCTTCTCTGTGCTTAACACCTTTCTTCAGTCTCACTTTCTTCCTCTTTACTTCCTGTGACACATCTGGAATCACTTCCGGGTAACCCTTAAATGGCCGCAACTGCCCAATATGTGCTATTGTTGTTCTAGTTGGCAGCTGAAGCTTAACATTAATGGGGGATATGGTTTCAACTATTCGGTATGGCTCGTGATACCTTGTAAGGAACTTCTTTGTTTTCCCTTTTGGCGTATAGGAGCTGGATAGCATTACCCATTCTCCGGTAAACTTCCTTTCCACTTCACTGTGTCTTCCTGCGTTTCCAAAGCCTTCAAATTCGCCTTTTGTACATGTTTCCAAACATCCCACATTGTTCTCACGAACTGATGTACAGATTCACTGGACCTTCCTTTCTGTAGCCTAACCAAATCAAACGGTGACACCATTTTTTGCCCATACACTACCTTATACGAAGACAAACCGGTATTTGTATGGATTTCTGCATTATATGCGCATACAATATGCTTCAAATACTCGTCCACCTGATGGTGATGAGAATCCACATAAAAACTCAGCATCTTCCCGATTGTTCTATGTACCCATTCAGTACTTCTGTTGGACTATGGATGCAACGCACTCATCTTCAACTTCCTTATATTCAGCAATTTACACAGTTCCTTCATTAAATCCAACATGAAGTTGGTTCCTTGGTCAGTAATTATTGTCTCCAGTACACCATACTTCGAAATCCAGTTGTTTACTAACGCTTGCGCGACCATTGGTGCCTGTTGATTTGGCATAGTCACCATCTCCACATACCTTGAAAAATGGTCTATTATTGTCAGAACAAATCTGTTCCCTGATGGTGTTTGCCTGAAAGGTCCTAAGACATCAATCCCCAACATAGAGAATGGACATGTCGGTTCTGGCAATCGTTGTAGCTGTATCTGTTTCCGACTCAAATCTGCTCTCAGCGCACATGGTATACAATTCTGAACATACTGATCCACGTCTACTTTCCTACCTCTCCACCAATACCTCTCCATCGCTCTCCCATTCATTGCTCTACACCTTCCATGACCAGATAACACATGATCATGTGCTTCCTTTAAAATCTCATCCCTCAGTTTCGCTGGCGCTACTACCCTTGCTCCTAACTTTGTTTCCCTGCACAGAAGACCGTAGTACATATTAAATTGCGACTGTGTTCAATACAATTTGCAATTGTTGTCTGTGTCCTGTAATTCTTGCCATACCAATAGGTCATAACCTATGACTTCTACTTTTGCCACCTTCCTACTTAGTGCATCCACATTACCGTGCTTCTTCACCTCGTGGTCGAATTCACTAAGCCTCCCAGCCCATCTACCGAGTCTAGTTGACGGATCCTTCAACCCCAACAACCACTTCCACGCAGCATGATCTGTCATTACCTGAAATCTTCTTCCATATAAATAACATTTAAAATATGTGATTCCATAGATTACACTAATCATCTCCCTCTCTGTAGTTGAGTAATTCCTTTCTGCTGCATTAAACTGCCTAGATGCATAGGCTACAGGATGTTCTTTCCCATCAATTTCCTGACTAAGAACACACCCTAATGCTTGAGTCAATTCATCACAGGCTAGTATAAACTCCTTTTGAAAATCTGGAAACACAAGAATGGGACTTGATGTTAACACTTCTTTAAGTTTGTCAGACGTTTCCTGACTCTTTTCTGTCCACTCAAATTTCATACCCTTCCGTAACAATCACGCCAATGGCTGTGCTAAATCTGCAAAACCCTTCATGAACTTTCGATAGAAATTGCAAATTCTGATGAATGACTGCACTTCCTTAACTGTTTTCAGTCCCGAAAATCCCTTACAGCCTGTACCAACCTTGGATCTGTTCACACTCCGTCCTTACTGATAATATGACCCAAATATTTTACTTCTTCTAATGTGAAATGATACTTCTCCTGGCTCAACGCCATACGAGCTGCTCTTAACCTCATAAAGATTTCCCTTACCTGCTGTCTATGTTGCTCCATACTACCTGAAAACACTATAATGTCATCCAAATAGACAAGACACTGCTGTGGTTTCAAACCCCTGAACATAGTGTCTACCAACCTCTGAAACATTGCCAGAGCATTTTTCAAACCAAATGGTATTCTGATGTACTCCAGGAGTAGACAACGCAGTTTTTGGATGATCCTCTGGAGTCACCTCTAACTGATGATAACCACTTGTGAAATCCATTGTAGAAAAGTACTCGCACTGTCCTAAGTGATCCAAAGTCTTCGATATGTTTGGAATGGGGTATGCATCTGTTACTGTCTTATTATTGAGGTATTGGTAGTCACAACAGAACATGTAGTTCTTAGTTCCACCGATAGATTTTATAGGCACAACGACAATGCCCGCTCCCCAGCAACTATTACTATGCTCTACAATACTGTCCGCAAGCTTGTTAATCAATGAAATCCTCCACAATCAGCTGCAAATACCTCGGTATTCTGTATGGTTTATGGTAAACCGGTGCTTCATTCCCTGTTGGTATCCTATTATGAACTAATGGAGTTGTTGGCAATGGGTCTTGTGGAAAAACAAATCCTTAAATTCCCACAATAATTTTTCCATATGCTCTCTTTCCCCTTCTGTCAAATGCTAAATTTTGTCATGCATTGCAGTTCTACTGGCATTTAGTGGTTGATTGCGTTTCCTACCTCTTGAACACCAGTTTTCATCATCTGGCACATCCAAATTTGCTACTAAAACTCCTTTTCTCAAACTCACGTCTACAGCGCTAAAATTATCCACATTCATGGGAACTACTCGCTCGTCATTCCCCTCCTGTATACGTAAAATACTGTGTTTCACAAAACAACCCAAAGGACTCAAAACTTCATTATCCTCCAATGGCTCAATAACACATACTGTACCCACAGGTAGATTCGACCCCACACTTACCCAAAGCAATTTCCCGTTGCCACCAGACACACACTCATGTGAATTAAGCCTTAATGCTAGTGTACGTGGTTCAATTGGTTTGTTCATTATGTTGAACGCCCCTTGAAACAGCTTTGCATTGACAACAGTTTCCCCTATCTGAAATAACATTACACCAAGTTCCACAGTTCGTTGCCCAAGGCCAATTTTGGCATGATGTTGATGCAAGAAATCTATTCCTAGGATCATGTCATAGCCCTCATTTACCCATGGTACTACTACATCCATGCATGCATCAAATTGGACTTTCCCTATGCAAAAGTCAACTGTCACTGACCCCAAAGGTGTGACCTCCTTATCCCCCAATCCACACAACCTATAATGTGGTGGGCCTAACTGTCTTCGTCCCATTAAACTCTTAGTAGCTACTGACGCTTGCACCCCTGTGACCAACAAAATCTTAAACTTTTTATTTCCTATGGAACCTACCACTGAATATCCCACCTCTGCATATGTATTTGTAGCATTTAAATTAAACAGTAGCTCCCTTAGGTGGGCCTTGGGCCTGCTCTGCTGTTTAACAATTGTCCACCTCTACTAACTCCACTTCTCCATCCTCCACACTGTTTATTTCCACCTGTTCATCTATTCTTTGGGGACTGGGTACATTTCCTCTGCACATGTCCCATACTACCACACTCTTAACATTTTATACCTGCTGTAAACACTGTTTATCTATCACGTACCCCCATTACCACGTCTATTTCCTCATATTGGATTGCCAGCTGAATGGCCGAATAAAAATTTTTCAGAGTCACTTCATGGACTTTCCGCAATATATTCGCTTGTAATCCCCTCAAAAATACATCAAGTCCCCTTTGCTCGGCCTCCTGCAACAGAACACCATTTGCTTCATCACTCTAACCCAACTCGTAAGTGTACTCATGAATTTCTCTTTTTCTGTCTGCAAATTTCTCTACTGTCTCCCCCTGTCTCTTTGTCATTGTACTCAACCTGTCCCTAAAGTAAGGAGTGCTGTTCTGTTTCTTGTACCTTTGTACTAGCCCCTCCTTCAACTGCTTAAACTCTTCTGCCTTCCTTAAGGCCTCAGAACACCTTACATATGTCTTCACTTCACCCATTATCTAATCTTGGCTACATGTAACAACTGTGCATCTGACCAACCATTCATCACAGCTCAAGTTTCTAAGTCCTCCACAAATGAACGCACATCCTCAGATGCCTTGCCAGAAAACAGTATAATCAAACTCGCAGCAGCTGGATCAATGTCCTGCTGCTTCATTTTAAGCAACAGCGACTGATCTGATGTGGTTTCCTGCTCAGTTCCAGACGTTAATTCACTCCTCAACTATGTATTGTCCACTGTCAACTGTGCTACCTTTTTTAACAAAATCTTTACTGCTTCTGGTTCCAACACAGCTTGCATTCACGAATCTGCCATTGTTTCGCTTTCATTCCTTGTTAATCCCAAAATAAAACAGTTAAGTACAGAAATAACCCGACCCTCTACACCTCAGTGTAATCATACTCAGTAACATCATACTCAAACCAATACAAAAGTAATCAAATGCCACAAAAAACAACATCTTACTGCCCCAAATACACTAACACTTACTCTGACAGCAAAAAATACTACGCCCATGCAAAACATCTACAATGGCCTGCCACGAGCCGTACTCAAAAACACAAAAAAAGAAAAACAAACGTCCAACACTCAAAATAAACTGGTCAAAACTCACCACATCTCGTGACAGTAATGCAGGTGGTGCACTCAAACATCGTACTGTACTGACGACGTCCAGCTATTCTGACACCAAATGTAATCGGAACTTCTGACACCGAATGTAACGGTAACACCAAATGTAGTGGGAAGAGAAAGAAGGTACCGTATTAAGACTCGTTCGAGCTTTCCTAGTGATTTATTGTTTCCAAATACAGTGCCACCTTCCCCTCAGTGTGTGTCACCGGGTCCCGCGATGCTGAGGACACTACTCGGCTGTCTGCAAAACACTTTGGTGTGGAATGGCTGCCTCAGTGAAGCGTCCACACACTGCTGTGTGATGGCCTCGTACGGCCGCGACGTCAGGATGCGCTGACAGTCCACTCGGTGGTCTTCGCCCCTGCTGCCTCAGTGCCGCTCGCCGGGAGCCACAGGCAGCTCGCTGCTCGCTTCTTCGCTGTCGTGGTTCAGATCAAGGGCGACAACAAGTGCCTGCGATGCTGTGTCCGAATCTGCTGCCCTCGCCTCGGGATGCCTCCGGCGTGTGTCGGCAGCTGACAAGTCTGCCCACGGTAGCGAGCCGTGGCGTGGCCCACCGCTGGATAGCTGCAGACTCTGTGTCGGCCTCAGAGGGTGAAACCAGTGACCCGCTGTGGACTGGAATGCTGGCACCCCATCTGCTGCTGTGTGTAGCCAGTGGTGTGACACGCGCCACCATCCAGGAGAGCTGCCACACTTGAATGCCTTGTTAGTGAACCGGCACCTATTTATATGCTGTTGTGTGCCTCTGTTTTGTTAAATGCACCACTCTGTGTCAGGTACTCGTAACGCTTAGGTTGGCCAACGGGTCCCTTCTGCCTGTGACTTGAGCCGTGCAAACTGCTGTGTGTACTTTTTCCGGTAGTTCTACGCCCCTGTGACCTCTGTTTTACTTTGCAGCTGCTGGTGAGCGTAACTCACTGTAAACAGGCCCACGCCTGGCTGTAACTTGCATGCTCAGAAATATTGCACCAAAACTGACTTTTCCTATCCCGAATGGTAGTGCCGCTACACTTTTAAAATTTGGTGAGTGAATGTGTAAATGATATTCTCAGTCAAGTAACTCTTCCGAAATCCAAACTTTGATTTACAAAGAATGTTACTGTTATTCAGACAGAATACTGTTGTCGAATACATCACCTCCTCAAACATTTTGGCAAATGATGTCAGTAGTGAAATGGGTTAGTAGATAGTGACATCTCTCCTGTGACATACTGGGATTTTAACAATGGCATATTTCAATTTCTGTGGACAAAAGTCCTGAGTTAGTAATGTCCTACATACTTCAGTAAAGACAACGCTCATTACACGATATCAAGTATATAGCTCTGTGTCGGAAACCCTAGAAAATCCAGGTGACCTATTATTTTTGAAAGAATATGTAATTTTCTCAGTTTCAGAAGGAGAAATGAGTGAGACAACCATATGATTATGTTTTAAGGAAGGTGCTTGATCAGGAAACATTCATTGTTCTCTTAAATTGTTTGCCCCTATATTTTCTATAACATTTAAGAAATTATTATTAATATATCAAGCTGTTATTGCTTCTGTACCAACCACCTACTCAATGAAAAGAAGAATAACTGGTTTTTCTTCCTTACACTTTCATGTGATAGGATGGCAACATGTTTGTGGTAAGTAAGACTGTTGAAATTGTTTTGTTCACATTTTTCAGACATAATGCAATGCACAGCTGTGTTTTGGCATCTAGTGCAAGTAACTGATATCACACATTTTGGAGAAAGATCATCTAAGATGAGTAGTAACAGTATATGGTGATAAAACATTCTTATTTTAAAAACTGAGAACTAGATCCCAGATATTAACTGAGTTGAGTGAGTTTGTCTGTACTAATGCTCAAAACCAACTAAATAAATGGAGTTAAAGATGATTGCACAAACACTACTTATTTGGCACATTCCAGGTAGTCAATTAAGGTTCATTTAGAAGGTAGTGCATATTATCCTAAAGGAAGTTCTGCCTATGAAAATTTCAGTGCACAGAGTACTTTTCAAAACTTTGGTTAGGAAAATTTAAGTCAAATTCCCAGGCAGAAGCAACCAAGAGTAGCATTTAAAAATCTACTTTTGTATCACAGTGGTTCAGATTGTCAACCATCATCCATTATAATGGGAAAAGTGCAAAATCTTGGCTTCAAAGTAGGTTCTTGCCAACCCCGTGCTTTAGATATCCAATGTATTTTTTCCTGTTTCGAACATAAAAAAGTTGCTTGGAAGTAATAAATTTGTGTTAAATGAAGAGGTAATCTGTTGATATTGGGACTATGTTGAGAGTTGAGGTTTCATGTTACTGACTGTGTAATTTATTACGTTTTTACTAAGTTTATCAACCCACTTTCACAAAATTAGGGGTTCGTGATTGTTAAAAGACACTTATAGAAAGGAAACAAAGTGTACCTTGTTCTTGGAACCGTTAGTTCTGTTCTAATCCTACAAGATAATACCACATGATGGCTGACATAACAAACTTTATTAAATCTAGAAATCAATTTATTATAATGAGTACACTAGCCATGGAGTAGCTCACAATAGCAATGTGATAACACACATGCAGAGGTAAATATGCAACGGAGTTAGAGCTGGGTGGACCTGTCTCTAAAAGCTTTCAGACAGCTGGTAGAATGTGTGGATGAGAGCCTGTGCACACATTCATGAGTGACACTCCCTGACAGTCGTCAGACTTCTAGCTACATCTCGTAACTTCGGTGGCACACCTTACGACTGCGTGCCTCGATCTTGAGTGCGTATCTACGTGGGTCAGCTACACCCCTCACCCATCGAGATTGTCTCTGATCCCCGAGTTGAATTACGGACAACTGCGATTTGGAGGCCACGCAGACAGGACGAGCTGGCAGCGAGCAACTGCTGAAGGCCAAAGACCCGGGGATACGAGGGCGAAAGTGGCCAGCATAAGGAGAGCCGGCCTCTCCCCCTTGCCTCCCGTCAGAGCACGAGATGACAAAACCAGAAACGAGCAGTCCGAGTCAAGATCCACGGCGACGTCGAGCGGCAGTGCGGAAGGTGGAAGTGACACCACAGCGAGCTGAGGCTGTCCCTGTGACATTGAACCAGTGACAGATACATGCTACGGCTGGACTGTTCCACCAGAGCTCTTGCCAGAGTCTGTGAAGGTGTAGGCTCTTTGGGTGAAAGTTTTGCCACTGGTGGAAAAGGAGACCAGAATCCGTGAGGGTAGGTGGTGCCCAGCGACCGGGGTACTGGTGAAGATGGTGTTGTTGCCAGGACTGGGCGAGGGGGTGGGGTTGCTTATTCAGACTCAGAGCTGATTTTGATGGCACTTGACCTCCCAGTCCTCTGGCCATTGGGATGTACATGCGTCAGCCATCCTGGTGCTTAATGACTGCCGGTTTCCAATGGTGGCAATGACCAAAACCACACCCCAGTGTAAAACCCAGTATGCCAGAACACGATGGGGGGGGGGGGGGGGGGGGGGGAGATCCAGGATGTAGGAGATGGAGCAGTGTCCTCAGCCGGTGAGTGTGCAGAGGCTCCGCTGGGCTACGGGAAGCGATAGGAGTAGTCCAGTAGGTTGTTGGAAAAAAATTTAATGCTTCTTTGGTGGGGAAGTCTTGCAGATATTTTTTTCCGCTGGGTCTCAAGGGTCAAACCACGTGCTCAGCTTTCCTGTTAGAGTGTGGGTGAAAGGGGGGGAGAGAACGTGTCGAATGCCTGACTGCAGAAAGAAATTACGAAATTCCCGAGATAGGAACTGTGGCCCATTTTCTGAAACGCGGGTAACTGGAAGAACTTCCGCAGGAAAAATTTTGGAGAGAGCTTGAATAATGACCTCATTAGTGGCTGAGGGCACCAGACCTCACATGGTAATTGTGAATATGCATCATTGAGAACCTACCAGAACACATTCAGAAATGTACCCACAAAATCAAGATGGATGCATTCCCAGGGCTGGGTTGCTGGAGGCTATGGAGAGATCAGTGACCTGGGAACTGCCTGTTGACTAGCACATTGTGGACGTGCAGCAACCATTTGTTTCAGCTTTTGGTCAACACCAGGCCAGTAAACATATCTGCAAGCCAATGTTTCGGTGTAGGAAGCACTCCAATGCCCCTCCTGTAAGAGCTGTAAAACATCTCGCCGAAAACTGCCGAGAGTGGCCACTCGGGGAGCTGTGTCGTTTGTGGACATAAGGAGGACCCCCTCTGAGACTACGAGACAATGGCACAAAACGAAGTAGTTGCAAAGTGGATCAGACGAGTGGCCTGGAGGACAAGAAGGCCAACCCTGTCGGATAAGGCAGAGTACCTGACTGTGGATGGCTCTAGTGATCAGAAAACCGTCTACTGCTTGGCAGGAGGAGACTTATGAATTGAAACACTTGAGGTCCTCCTAATCAAATTCAGGGTCCGGGCCTACGGGCAGTGGGGATAAGGCGTGCACATTGACGTGTCATCCTGAGGTGGGAAAATGAATGTCATAGTTGTATTTGGAGATGAACAAAACCCACTGCTGCAACATATGGCCTGCCTCTTCAGGAACCCAGGTGGACAGACTAAATAATGAAATTAAGGGCTTGTGGTTCACAATTAGTTGAAATTTTGTGACCACATACACAATGGCCAGAGCCTCTTTCTCAACCTGAGAGTATTCAACCAGTGCTGGGCTGAGAGTTTTGGCTGTCTGCATTCCAATTGACGAGGACTGTGCTCATGCTGTGATGTGCCCGTGGCCAAAATCAATAGTTTGTTGAAATCAAAGATAGATAGACACAGTGCGACTGGAAGCGTTCCTTCGGCACGGTGGAGACCCGGTCGCATGCTAGGGACCAGACAGGGGGAGCATCTTTGTGGAGAAAGAGATGCAGTATCTGCATGATGGTGGATGCCCCAGTAATGAACCAGTGATAATTGGCAATTTTACTTTAAAAAGCCTGCAGTTCATGCAATCACGAGGTATGTGGTAGGTCCGTATTCCTTGAGCTGAGGAGGCCCAGATAATCAAGAGATAGTTGAAAAACATGGACTTATGCAGATTGAATTGGAGATCCACAGTCCAGAGGTTTTGAAATAGGGTCCAGAAGTTGTGCAGGTGGTCTCTCATAGTATATCCTATAATGATGACGTCATCCTGGCTGTTAAAGTCGTGTGAAGTTCCGCCCCCGGTAGCTGAGTGGTCAGCGTGACAGACTGTCAATCTTAAGGGAAGGGGTTCGATTCCCGGCTGGGTTGGAGATTTTCTCCACTCAGGGACTGGGCGTTGTGTTGTCCTAATCATCATCATTTCATCCCCATTGACACGCAGGTCACCAAAGTGGCGTCAACTCTAAAGAGCTGCACCCGGCGAACGGTATACCCGAAGGGAGGCCCTGGCCTCACGACATTATTATTATTAAAGCAGTGTGAAATATTAAACATGACCTGTTCAACAGTGTTGAAAAATTGCAGGAGCACTTGCCACCCCACACATCAACTGTTGGTATTGATGAAGGTCGAATGGCATGTTAATGACAATGATTGCTTGTACTCATCATCCAGGGGTAACTAGTCATATGCTTTGGAAAGAGCAAATTTTGAGAAGAATTGACCTCCTGCTATACATGTGAATAGTTTGTCAGGATATGGCAATTTCTAAGTGTTGACCACATACTGTGAATTTATGGTAACCTTAAAATCACCCCCAAAGGTGCGTTTTCCCAGAGGATTTCTTAAAAATGGAAAGTGGTGTGACCCATTTACTAGAGTAAATGTGAACCACAACGCTGAGAGAGGTGAGCTGGCCCATCTTCACTTTTACTTTGGAGTGGAGGGCTAGGGAAATCTGCCAAAAATGAAAAAATTTGGGAAGCGCCAACTTCTTTGAAGTTATGTGGGCTTGAAAGTCTGTGGCACACCCTAGGACTTCCTCAAAGGTATCCTGAAATTCTGAGCACAGAGATTCCAAAGACTGACAGGGCACCTTGGCAGATTCCAACTGTATGGAGTCTGTGACCAAAAAGCTAAAGACATGAAAGGTTTACTGAACTAGTGTCATAGATGACAATAAACGTAATAGGTTGAGTCACTGATTGATAGGTGACATCCCTCATGTATTGGCTACACAAGGGGATGTGCTGTTTACTGTAACCATGAGATGCCTGTTACTGGTGACAATTGCAAAGAGCCGAAGTGCAGCTGTAACAGGAGAACCAAAATGTCAAGAAAAAGCTTGTTGGAATCTTGATTAGGAACTGGACTTGATGACAATACTTCCTGAATATCCATATCCATGGCCTCTGATGCTGTTTTCTGTGCAGCTGAGTGGCAGACTACTGTAATGTGACCTTTTTTCTGACACTTACAACAGATGGCCTAACAATGTGGACACTCTGATCTGCCATCTTTGGAGTAACATGACACACAGGACAGCAACAGGAAGTGGTGGCTGCAACACTACAGTACCTCGCAGGAGCTGCCGGACTGGATGGATTGTACCACCACAATGTCATTCTTTCCAGATGCAGTTGGACACAGCTGGGCCAACTTTCAGTGTCACAACATTGCACCAGGCTTCCAGATGCTGACCAGCAGCTTGTGAGACTTCATATGACTGAGCAGTTGACAAAACCTCTTCGCAGGAAGGGTTCTCTAGCTGCAGGACCCATTGTTGGGATTCCTTATCTGGGATGGAGCAGATGATTATATTGTGAACTACGGCATCTGCATATGACTCTTTGGATTTAGTTGTGACAAAATAACACTTGTGATTAATGTCACGGAGGATCATGACTCAGGCACAATAAGACTGATGGGGCTGCTTCTTGCACTGGTAAAATTCAACCCTAGTGGCTATGACATCTGTGAGGCACTGATAATAGAAAGACAACAATGAACATAAGGTGTCAAACAACAATGAGGAAGGTTCCTACATTGGGTCCAATAGTTGCAACACCTGACAAAAGGTAGGGGTAAATCCATGTCAAAAATAGTCCATTACATATCTCTGCACCTGTAATGTGGAAGGCATGAAAATGCTGCCATCGGTGGTATTTGTACACCTCCCAATCTTCTCCTGCCCTATTTAACAGCATGAACTGAGGAGGAAATGGAACTGGAGATGAATTTTTGGATAGCAATGCTGGCAAAGCCTGTTGCCTGGCTGCTGTGAGGTCGTTCTGTTGCTGCACCAATGTTTGAGTCAGAGAATCCATGCTATAACAAAATACAAAAAGCAACTGTACAATGAAAAACATGTTAAGATATGACCCTACCCTTTGCCAATGTGTCCCATAAGAGAATACCACACAATGACTGACACACTAAACTTTATTAAGTCTAAAAAACAACTTATTATAAGGAGTGTCTCACAGTAACAGTCTGATGACACATATGCAAGGTAAACATGTAACTGAGTTAGAGCTGGCTGAGCCCATCTCTAAAAGCTGTTATCCAGATGGTGGAGTGTGCAGACAAGAGGCTGCATGTGCATCCATGAGTGGCAACCTCCGATTGTTGTCAAACTTGTAGCTGCATCTGCTGACTTCTGTGGCACACCTTACAACTGCGTGACAGGATATCACGTGTGGATCTATCTGGTTCACTACAAGTTCTCCTTTAAGGATAAAAAAACATACAGGTTGGGAGAGATTAGACAGAAGGGACAGGTCACACACCCCAGACTGAAAGGGGTCCATTTCTTGTTGTCCATGCAACATGTGAATCCCTGTCATCCTTGATGTTGAATGAACTGCCCCTCCTTTCTAGCCTTCACCAACCTTTCTTTCCTGAGGGAGAAGCTAACCATTCAAAAAACTAGTCATAATTTGCCACCACTTCCCCCCCCCCCTCCCACACACACACACACACACACACACACACACACACACACACACACACACACACACACACACACACTTTTAAAAGTGTCTATTAACTGTACTTAAAACTTCATCTCCTGGAAGTAAGATTTTTTTTAAGATTCAGCTTGTGTATTAAGTGGTACATTACATTGATATGCATCGTTAAATGTGCTTTTTTCTTTCAGATACCTGTGACCTCTTTACCATGGAGTCTTATAGAGTATCTGCGAAGCGTGCAATTTTGTGCAATATGTTCTGGTGGATATTTTGAGAGCTCTATTGCATGCCGTTATATACCCAGTTTCGGAGTCTACGTTGAGGTTTTGCCAGGAAATGGACACTTACATGGTCCAGGCTTCATTATAAACTTGTGTTCAAGAAGCTGCATGCAGCCAGAGTTAAAGTTTTGTGAGATTCTCAATCATTTCACCGCAGAACAATATTATGATTGGATTAAAGAAATGTTTTGAGCTGTACGCACTCTAAGTATGCTGACAGAGTTAAAGTTTTGTGAGGTGGTCAATGGCTGTGGCTACTCTCTTTCTAGCATATCACTGACATAAGCAGGTCTATGCACTGTTATGAGCACTTGCCATATTTTATTTTTGTAATTTTAGAGGTAGTTTTCTAGTACCCATAAATTAAGAAAAAAAATTGTGGTCTTCACTATATAAGTTATAATTAGGAAACTAACAATTATATTACAGTGTAAAAGTATTATTAAATTACAGAAATAAAGATTATTATTCTAATAAATGAGCTTCCCAGTCTCACTCATCGTCATTAAGAAAAATGTTAGCTGTTTAAAAACAAGCCCCCCAAGTAAATCATTCCTTTCCTGTGTTCCTATTTCCCACCTATTCTCCTTTCTACTATTCATGTCATCCTGTCTTTCCAGTTTTCTGTCATAATTTTTCCATTTATCTGTAATTTACATTTAATGAAATTTCCTTAGTGCCTAATAGATGTCTATGCACCATTACCCTAATGAGGTATTTAACAGATTCTGCTTTGATAGTGAACCAGCCACTCTTGTTGGTACGTTTTTAAAAGTATTGATTTTTATTTTTTTGATGCTGCAAGCACATCATAGTAGTGATGCTGGAGGTAATACCTATGACCAACAGGACTCATAATAGTCTCAAAAGAGGACGTAATAGAGTATGTGAGCTTGGTATTCACAGTGTATATGCAAACAAGAACCCAATAAATCCTCAACACACAGGGAAAAAATTATTTAATAATGTAATAATTGTTGATATCATTTTGTAACACAGCAGTCATACTTAATATTTTATTAAAAAGTAGTCCAAATCACAATAAAATTTAATTTTTAATTCTGGTTACTGGTTTCCATCTATGTGACCATCCTCAGTCCAAGTCTCCAGATGATGTAAGGAGGCAGAGCAAGGAGCTGCTGTTAGTACTGACAATTCTGGACCAGCTCCAGGAGCCATGGGCAGACAGTGCACAGAGTCAGTATGTAGTACTGGCATACCTGCCAAGAAGTGCCCAGTTCTGGAGCAGTTCACGGCATGTAAAAGTCTGCACTATGCAGCGGGTCTATAAACTGGTTTCTCATGTCATCTGGAGTCATGATCTGAAGATGGTATTATAGACTGATAACCAGAATTAAAAATAAAAATTTATTTTGACCTGTACTGCTTTTTATTTTAAAAAAATCAAGTGAACCAATTTACGTTTAGTTAGTTACACATGTTCCACAGATCACAATAATGTGTCAACTGAAAAAACATAGACTTAACTTCATCTCTCTGGCCTCTTTTGGGGTATATGGCATCCAGGAGAACTCATCATCCACATCTGTCTTTGCTCATTTCCCTCAATTCCAACCTGAACTTGCCAACCATCCTTGCTTCCCCTTCCACCATCCTCTTCCATGTAGCTCTGGGCCTCTTTCTCTTCCTTAGTCCCTGAGGGTTCCATTCAAATGCATCCTTCTTAATTGCTCTGTCTGGCTTTCTCAGTGTGTGCCCCATCCATCTTTGCCCTTTTCTTTTTAATTACAAAAACCACAGTACATATATTTTAAAAAATAAAGTTGAAAAATATTTATGTACCTACATGCTCTCCATTGACAGGCCTTTTCTTTATTCTCAACTATTTATTTATACCCCAGAATTGCTCAACAGTATAGAAATAGTTGTCAAGGAGAAATATCTTTACTCTACATTTGGAAACACTGCTACTGTCTGTCACACATTTATTTTCATGTGTAGATTTTCAAAGAGTTTTAAAAGTTAGATTCATTAAAGGGTGTCTCAGATCATTTTTCCTTCGAATGTTATGGCAGCTAATATCACTGCTACCCTCAAATGCAGAAGAATTGTTTATAACAAATTTCAAAAGTGTATAAATGTAATGTGGGGCTGTGGTTAATATTCCCAGTTTCATAAAGAGACGTCTGCAGGAAGATGGCCAAGTGTGAATTGTAGACATAATTCTAATTACTTATTTTGTACAATGAGTACTTTTTACATAAGTGAGGAGTTACTTTAATTTATCCTGCAAGACATCAGTGAATTAAAATATTCAAAATATATTAACTTAACCAAGTTTTATATCTCCAAAGTTAGCTATTATTCTAATGTCAAAAGTAGCCACATTTAACATTTTAACAGGTCAGTTACATGGATTTTACAGTTTAAGTTTTCATCACCATACATTCCTAAGGACTTAGAAGTTTCTAGCATGTTTATTACTTCTTGTTGATGTAATATGTTAATAGGAGATGCAATATTTTTTGTAGTAGAAAACTGGATGAGCTACTTTTTTTTCAAACTTTAAAGCTAGCCCTTTTATGCTAAATCAGTCAGTAACTTTCACAAAAACGTATTTGCTTCATCTCTAGTAATGCTCATTTGCTCTCTCTCTGCCATGCATTTCACAGTGGTTCTCAGACTACAGATGTGGGCGTAGTTTCACGTCAGTGCTTGTATCATCTGCAACCAGGACTGATTTGCACCCCTTTGTAGGTATAGTCTGGATTGGAAAGAGGTGCAGGCTTTTAATTAATATATAGTACTGAGATTTAGAAAAATAAACTGTATCTGTTTATTAGCACTTTGGGCAGGGGGGATTATATAATTATATGGCAAGGATTGCCTGGGGGTGACAGATGATAACTGTAATAGCCCCAAAGCCATCTTAAAAGAGAATGGCAAATACAAAGGTGAAGGAAATAAGACAATAAGCATCTGCTCCAGGTGGTGGAACAGAAGAGAGCGATGTTTTTCAGCCACAGCTCCAAGAGTCCTCAGTCTTACAAGTCTGGGGAACCAGCAACATGTTTGGTAAGGTGGCTTTACTGAAGGTGATTCAACATATTCTTGCAGGAAGTGGTCAATTATAGTTGGTGATGGACAAAAAAAGCAGCCTCTTTGTAAAATTTAAATAATGAAAATTACTTATGGTCTGGGGCCACCTTGCACATCTCCACTCCTCTCCCTGAAAGAGTTCACCACGCATCAATTTCACAGTCTCAATGGGGCCATAATTCTAGGCAATAACAATATTTCATTTTTATTAACAGTACAATACTTATATTGCATTTAAAAATTAAAGTCTTGGAGTGTGAATATAATTGTTATGACAATGTGCAATGACTACAGTTGTTGACATAGTACTGTGACAGTGGTGGCACTACAAATATAGTCAAAGCTGGTTTCAGAGGCAGCTTTGAGGAGTACAAGCAACTGAAACACTCGAATGACAAGGATTAGTATATAACTCAAAAATAATCAACACATGTTTACAGGTCAGTTTTTCTTTTAATATTCTCTAATAATAATGGAAATGAATGATTGACGTCTATCATTATTAGAGGAGATAACAGATGCAATGTAATTTGTGATAGAGCAGGGGCCACATGGCATTGAGAGGCCTCCTCATCAGACTGCAGACAGTTACCATTTAAAAAAAAAAAAAAAAGAATGATGATGGGCATACTGTGTGCAACATCCTTACGTGGGGCCTGGGTAACCATTAGGGTGGCACAAATTGGCTGCTGACCTGATGACAGGACAGGTCAAAGATGCAGAACAGAATTTTGAAACACAACAGTTTGCTTTAACTTAATCATGGGGATGCAAGCATTGCAAGTAAAATTCATTTTGAGTTTGTTAGCCACACGAGTTACATCCTCTGACTAACAGTCTAACTACTTAACTGACCAAAGAAAAATTGCACAACTGAAAAGTATATTAATGTGTGTAAGGCATCATGTCAACTGCCTGATTAAATCTTTCTGAGCATCAACCAGAGTGATGTTTGAAATTAAATAGATTTAACCCAGAAGTATAAATTTACAAATACAAAACATGATAATCAAAATATCCACGGGTGTGCTGCCGGTCTATAGTGTCCAACGGGCACAATATTTCGGGGAACATACATGTCGCCATCATCAGGTGAACTGACGGACTGAGCTCCTGTGAACGTGCCCGCACGGAGATCCGTACGCTATGGCTGCTCAGAGGGAACTGGGTTCGGTCGCGGCGGCAGCCGATTTAAATACCCTTCGGTGTGATGGCTCTGTCCGCTGTGGTCGCCACACTATAGACACTATAGACCGGCAGCACACCCGTGGATATTTTGATTATCAAATACGCTGGAAGAAACTCAAGATGATGGCGACATGTATGTTCGCCGAAATATTGTGCCCGTTGGACACTATAGACCGGCAGCACACACGTGGATATTTTGATTATCAAATACGCCGGGAGAAACTCAAGAATCACACAAAACATGATGCTTCTCATTGCATTGATGCTTCTTATAAACAAATAATAAATAATTTACAACAAACACCAGAAGGATTATTCTTTCAACCTAATTTTACATGATCACAAAAGCTAAATCATTAAGTTCAAATAACTGAACAGAAAGATCATAAAAATAACCAGTGACAATAAAAAAATATCAAATGAACAAATTAGCACATAATAAAAGACTACTGTCTGAATTCACAGAACTAAGCAGTTTGTAAAAGAAATACAAAGTTGTAGTTCTAATTCAGGAAACAACTCTAAGCCAGATTATAAAATTACACTTCATGACATTAGAAAAATAAAAGTCATAAATATCTTTTGCAACGGAACTTAGCCAAGGGATGTGGTCAGCTGGAGAGGCTGTATTTGTTTCACTACATAAATTGCATATGAAACATCATTATATAATCACACTCACTATCAGAGTAGCCAGCAGGGTTAGAATCACTGTGGGAACAGTTATATCTTGTAAAATATGGTAGAATGCCATCATATGGGCAGCAGCTCAATCTAGTGAAATTTGTTAGTGCTACTGTGCTATCAACTAATCCAAGGACTTGAACAATTCATTGTTTTTGGTATCTGGCAGAGCTGATAAGGCAGGATGTGTCCCGAGAGAGAAATTAAATTCTGGCATGAATAGCAGGAATGATTTGATGAGGCATTTAATGTTTCTTTCAGCTGAGTGGACAACCAGAATTCAGCTTGCAGGATACAGCAATGAATGCTTTGAATAGAAGTCTGTTACTCAGAGTGTATGTGGAGCAAAATTCTGATGGGAACACAGGTGAAACCAGAAAGGGGTGTGGGATTATGTATAACTATCTGATTCTAATGCCACAGAAAAAAGATTGCATCAGTTTGACTATCAGCTGAGGACCAGTTTAATTTGCCATGTATGAGACAAACTGTATTCGGTATGTTCTAAGGAGAAACAGAGTCCACAAAAGATTCTGAATTGCACCAGCAGTGTCTACTCAGATGCCGGGCACATGAAGCTGGGTTGAGTTGCACTTATTCAGTGGCAGTTGAACAGTAGGTGATTTGGTTCAGCAGAGAGTGAGATCCTATTTCTGCAGATTCCTTCAAAACAATGTGGTGGCATTCTCCATGATGATGGCATGTGATCTGTGCTTTTGTAAAATAAGTTTTCAGGTTCTGTAAACTTTGAACATAACATCATTATACCATGCAACAGTGAAAACTATGTAGCAACAATGTCTCAACATAGCAAAATAATGCAAACTATATGACAAAACCATTCACTAGTAGAGGCATATAATGAAATATAGAGGAATAAGTAAGAGAGTGAAATCAGGCTGAATAGGGCATACCAGTTAACAGAGAGAATGGAACATACAAAAGTAAAAGTAGTGGTGCATCAGTAGCACAGGTACCTGCTAGTCATGTGGAGCTCAGATGCGACCACATTAGAATGTGAGAGTGGCACGCAGTGGGCAAAAGGTGCCAGCTTTGTGTCTGGCATTGATTTACAAAGTCCAGATGTTCGTAACAGACTGGCTGTTGTCCATAGCAACAATCCAATGGAGGAGAAGTTTTGTAGAGGCAGAAGTGCTGTCAAACTAAAATGTTTTATGTGTAAAATACCTATAAGGCATAAAGGCAACTTTACAAGAATGGCAGAAATGCAACTATTAAGAAAAATATTCTAGTTATGAGGGCCTGACTGAGGCAAAATCACAACAGAATCTTGAAAATGTCAAAACAATAGACTGGCATAGATAATAATAACTCTACCTCCCACCTATGACTTGCAATAAAATTTGTTCTCAATCCCTAGACCATGAGTTAACAAACTTTTCCTATTTTGAGAGTCCTGGTACTTGGACAGAACACCTCATTTATTTTTAAGGTTAATAAAATTCTGAAACAATGGGAAAGACTCATTTTACTCAGTCATTAGTCCAATTCTAAATTACAACTAATAACACAAAATTCAGAATAACATTTTTAAAAAATAAAAAAAAATATTGAAAAAATGCCATTATTATTAAGCACTTATTCACTTCTTGTGGAACACCAGTGCTCCCTGACCGAGCGAGGTGGCGCAGTGGTTAGCACACTGGACTCGCATTCGGGAGGACGATGGTTCAATCCCATCTCCAGCCATCCTGATTTAGGTTTTCCGTGATTTCCCTAAATCGTTTCAGGCAAATGCCGGGATGGTTCCTTTGAAAGGGCACGGCCGATTTCCTTCCCAATCCTTCCCTAACCCGACCTTGCGCTCCATCTCTAATGACCTCGTTGTCGACGGGACGTTAAACACTAACCACCACCACCACCACCACCAGTGCTCCATGAAATACGATTTGGGAAACCCTGCCCCAGACATTAAATTGTATGGAGGCATGGTATGTAAACTATAGTGCTCAGAACTCATTGGCTGCTGTGTAATAGTTGTAGTGCACACTGCTTTTGCACCAAATGATTCTTTCTGAGTTTCAATGGATCTGCTACAGGAGACTGTATGTCTCGATCTTTACATCTGGTTAAATAATCAAAATGGACTACAGTCTTCCCATCTGGGAGCTGTAATTTGGCATTGGTAGGTGACATGAAATGCAATATTTGAAATTATCCCTCCCAGGGCCAAATAAATTTCTTAGTTATGTCTCGTTTTATGGCAGCTTGTCGTGACATTATATAATCTCCGACTTGGTATAGTGGTAACCTAGCATTCTTTCAACTATGGAGCTGTAGCCTCTACATCTACATCTACGTCCATACTCCGCAAGCCACCTGACGGTGTGTGGTGGAGGGTGCCCTGAGTACCTCTATTGGTTCTCCCTTCTATTCCAGTCTCGTATTGTTCGAGGAAAGGAGGATAGTCGGTATGCATCTGTGTGGGATCTAAACTCTCTGATTTTATCCTCATGGTCTCTTCGTGAGATACACATAGGAGGGAGCAATATACTGCTTGACTCCTCGGTGAAGGTATGTTCTTGAAACTTCAACAAAAGCCCGTACCAAGCTACTGAGCGTCTCTCCTGCAGAGTCTTCCACTGGAGTTTATCTATCATCTCCATAACGCTTTTGCAATTACTAAATGATCCTGTAACGAAGCGCACTGCTCTCCGTTGAATCCTCTCTATCTCTTCTATCAACCCTATCTGGTACGGATCCCACACTGCTGAGCAGTATTCAAGCAGTGGGCGAACAAGTGTACTGTAACCTACTTCCTTAGGATTTGTCCAATGAATCTCAGTCTGGCATCTGCTTTACTGATAGTTAATTTTATATGATCATTCCATTTTAAATCACTCCTAACGCATACGCCCAGATAATTTATGGAATTAACTGCTTCTAGTTGCTGACCTGCTATATTGTAGCTAAATGATAAGGGATCTTTCTTTCTATGTATTCGCAGCACATTACACTTGTCTAGATTGAGATTCAATTGCCATTCCCTGCACCATGCATCAATTCACTGCAGATCCTCCTGCATTTCAGTACAATTTTCCATTGTTACAACCTCTCGATATACCACAGCATCATCAGCAAAAAGCCTCAGTGAACTTCCGATGTCATCCACAAGGTCATTTATGTATATTGTGAATAGCAACGGTCCTACGACACTCCCCTGCAGCACACCTGAAATCAATCTTACTTCGGAAGACTTCTCTCCATTGAGAATGACATGCTGTGTTCTGTTATCTAGGAACTCTTCAATCCAATCACACAATTGGTCTGATAATCCATATGCTCTAACTTTGTTCATTAAACAACTGTGGGGAACTGTATCGAATGCCTTGCAGAAGTCAAGAAACACGGCATCTACCCGGAACCCGTGTCTATGGCCCTCTGAGTCTTGTGGACGAATAGCGCGAGCTGGATTTCACACGATCGTCTTTTTCGCAACCCATGCTGATTCCTACAGAGTAGATTTCTAGTCTCCATAAAAGTCATTATACTCTAACATACCACGTGTTCCAGAATTCTACAACTGATCGATGTTAGAGATATTGGTCTATAGTTCTGCACATCTGTTCGATGTCCCTTCCTGAAAATGGGTATGACCTGTGCCCTTTTCCAATCCTTTGGAATGCTACGCTCTTCTAGAGAGCTACGGTACACCGCTGCAAAAAGGGGGACAAGTTCCTTCGCGTACTCTGTGTAAAATCGAACTGGTATCCCATCAGGTACAGCGGCCTTTCCTCTTTTGAGCGATTTTAATTGTATTTAGTATTTCAGCCTTTAGTCTGTCATCCTCTGTTTCAGTACCATTTTGGTCATAGAGTGTCTGAACATTTTGTTTTGATCCACCTATCGCTTTGACATAAGACCAAAATTTCTTAGGATTTTCTGCCAAGTCAGTACATAGAACTTTACTTTCGAATTCATTGAATGCCTCTCGCATAGCCCTCCTCACACTACATTTTGCTTCGCGTAATTTTTGTTTGTCTGCAAGGCTTTGGCTATGTTTATGTTTGCTGTGAAGTTCCCTTTGCTTCTGCAGCAGTTTTCTAAGTTGGTTGTTGTACCACGGTGGCTCTTTTCCGTCTCTTACAATCTTGCTTGGCACATACTCATCTAACATGTATTGTACGATGATTTGAACTTTGTCCACTGATCCTCAACACTATCCGTACTTGAGACAAAACTTTTGTGTTGAGCCATCAGGTACTCTGAAATCTGCTTTTTGTCACTTTTGCTAAACAGAAAAATCTTCCTACATTTTTAATATTTCTATTTATAGCTGAAGTCATTGCTGCAGTAACCGCTTTATGATCACTGATTCCCTGTTCTGCGTTAACTGTTTCAAATAGTTCGGGTCTGTTTGTCACCAGAAGGTCTAATATGTTATCACCTTGAGTTGGTTCTCTGTTTAACTGCTCAAGGTAGTTTTCAGATAAAGCACTTTAAAAAATTTCACTGGATTCTTTGTCCCTGCCACCCGTCATGAACGTTTGAGTCTCCCAGTCTATATGCTGCAAATTAAAATCTCCACCCAGAACTATAACATGGTGGGGAAATCTACTCGAAATATTTTCCAAATTATCCTTCAGGTGCTCAGCCACAACAGCTGCTGAGCCAGGGGGCCTATAGAGACATCCAATTACCATGTCTGAGCCTGCTTTAACCGTGACCTTCACCCAAATTATTTCACATTTCAGATCTCCGTCAATTTCCTTCGATACTATTGCACTTCTTATCGCTATAAACACGCCTCCCCCTTCACTGTCCAGCCTGTCTCTGCAGTACACATTCCAATCTGAGTTTAGAATTTCGTTACTCTTTACATCTGGTTTCAGCCAACTTTCTGTCCCTAGTACTATATGGGCATTGTGACCGTTTATTAATGAGAGCAGTTCTGGGACCTTTCTATAGACACGCCTTCAGTTTACTATTAGCAGATTAACATTGTTATTCCCTGTTGCATTTTGCCTACACCTACCTTGCCGCATCTCAGGAGGTGTCTTGTCGGGCCTAGGGAGGGAATTCTCTAACCTAAGAAACCCACATGTGTGCTCCACACCTTCTCCGCTATCCTTCTAGCCGCTTCCTGCGTCTAGTGCATGCCTGACCTATTCAGGCGGACCCTACATTTCTCCATGTCACAGCTGCATCATTTTGCTGAACTCTCTTCCAAATAAACTTTAATCATTTAGCCAGAAGCTTCATTTCACTAGACATAATTACAGATGACGACTTCTTTATCTCAAATTGCAAATTGGGGAGGGGGGGCTCATTTTGCAACTGTAAACAACTTCAAAGGGACTCAACCCTGGTGCTTCATGTATCCTGGCATTGTACAAATAAATCACAAATGTGAGTAGTCTGTCCCAGTCTGAGTGTGAGCTATTCACATAATAAGACAACATTTTAACAAATGTTTTATGAATGCCTTCAACCCTGCCATTACTCTTAGGATGAAATGGCGTTGTTCTCGCTTTCTTTATTTTCCATAGCTGACATACCTTTACCATAAGACTGGACATAAAGTTTGTCCCTTGGTCTGTTTTTAATAGTCTCTGGACTTCCAAATGGTTGTCTCAGCAGTCATGTCTTTAACAGCTGCCATAATACTGAAAATGTAAATACATGCGATAAAAATGAGATTTCATATAATATTAAGCATAGGAAGTTTCAAAAAGATGATGAGAGGACTGATGTGTAAACAGTGCAACTTCTGCCTACATGAAAAGGGTACAGGGGTCAACATTAAATATGTGGGTGAAACTATGACATGGCAATGAGCTTTTTGTATCGTGGAAACTGGACATCAGTACAACATAGATTTAGAACTGATAAGTGAAATAATTAAAGATCTTCAAAAACAGTTGCAGCCTCAAAAACAAGTACATGATCAAAACAATGAGTTCTCATTGGGTATTTGTGTGAGCAATGATCAGTTGGTGTCATCAGGTTTGGATGAAATGAACTATAAAAATTATGAGTCTGATTTTGTGTTTCCTAAAAAATATAGCACATTCAGATCCCAGGAACAAGACAATATTCTACTTTCTAATGAATCTGAAGTGCTAAACTTAGTTGAAAATGGCAAAAACTGTGAAAGTACAGTTCCTCAGAAACTTTTCACTACTGCTAGAGAAAGTATGTCACAATAATTCAAAAAATATAATAATATTTAGTGTTCTCAACATTGATTTCCTTGAAGAATCTGCTCAAAAGTCACAATTAGTAAATTCAATGGGGTCATTCAACTTAAATATGAATGTTTAATGTCCAACAAGATTAAACAGCTATCTTGATTAGGTCTGCTACTAACACTGATTGCACTGTAAAATTATAGATGTTGGTTTTTCAGATCACAGTGCACTAAAAAAGCAGTCCATCTTCAGGCCACGAGTGGCCTAACAGGACCATCCAACTGCCATGTCATCCTCCGTGGAGGATGCGGACAGGAGGGGCGTGGGGTCAGCACACCACTCTCCCGGTCGTTATGATGGTATTCTTGACCGAAGCCGCTACTATTCGGTTGAGTAGCTCCTCAATTGGCATCACAAGGCTGAGTGCACCGCACACTGCACTAACAATACATTTTAATCCACCACTCAATGTACTCCCAACAGGAAAAACAGTTATTAAGTGTAGAAGTTATAGTGACAGTAACATAAATAACTTTGTACTTGGCTTAAAGAAAGAAGACTGGCAAACCGTATTTACTTCTTCAACTACAAATGAAAAATATGACAATTTTTTGCAGATTTTTGAATATTACTTTAATACTACACGCCGGAAGCGGCTACAAGGGTAGCGGAGTACGTGTGGAGTGCACATGTGGGTTTTTTAGGTTAGAGAATTCCCTCCCTAGGCCCGACACGACGCCTCCTCAGGAGCGGCAAGGTAGGAGTAGGCAAAATGCAACAGGGAATAACAATATTAATCTGCTAATAGTCAACTGCAGGAGCGTCTATAGAAAGGTCCCAGAACTGCTCTCATTAATTAACGATCACAACGCCCATATAGTACTAGGGACAGGAAGTTGGCTGAAATCAGACGTAAACAGTAATGAAATCTTAAACTCAGATTGGAATGTATACTGCAGAGACAGGCTGGACAGTAAAGGGGGAGGCGTGTTTGTAGCAATAAGAAGTGCAATAGTATCGAAGGAAATTGACGGAGATCCGAAATGTGAAATAATTTGCGTGAAGGTCACTGTTAAAGCAGGTTCAGACATGGTAATTGGATGTATCTATAGGCCCCCTGGCTCAGCAGCTGTTGTGGCTGAGCATCTGAAGGATAATTTGGAAAATATTTCGAGTAGGTTTCCCCACCATGTTATAGTTCTGGGTGGAGATTTTAATTTGTCGGATGTAGACAGGGAGACTTAAACGTTCATGACGGGTGGCAGGGACAAAGAATCCAGTGAAATTTTTTTAAGTGCTTAATCTGAAAACTACCTTGAGCAGTTAAACAGAGAACTGACTCGTGGCGATAACATATTAGACCTTCTGGTGACAAACAGACCCAAACTATTTGAAACAGTTAACGCAGAACAGGGAATCAGTGATCATAAAGCGGTTACTGCATCGATGATTTCAGCCGTAAATAGAAATATTAAAAAAGGTAGGAAGATTTTTCTGTTTAGCAAAAGTGACAAAAAGCAGATTACAGAGTACCTGATGGCTCAACACAAAGGTTTTCTCTCAAGTACGGATAGTGTTGAGGATCAGTTGACAAAGTTCAAAACCATCATACAATATGCGTTAGATGAGTATGTGCCAACCAAGATAGTAAGAGATGGAAAAGAGCCACCGTGGTACAACAACCGAGTTAGGAAACTGCTGCGGAAGCAACGGGAACTTCACAGCAAACATAAACATAGCGAAAGCCTTGCAGACAAACAAAAATTACGCGAAGCGAAATGTAGTGTGAGGAGGGCTATGCAAGAGGTGTTCAATGAATTTGAAAGTAATGTTCTGTGTACTGACTTGGCATAAAATCCTAAGAAATTTTGGTCTTATGTCAAAGCGGTTGGTGGATCAAAACAAAATGTCCAGACACTCTGTGACCAAAATGGTACTGAAACAGAGGATGACAGACTAAAGGCCGAAATACTAAATGTCTTTTTCCATAGCTGTTTCACAGAGGAAGACTGCACTGTAGTTCCTTCTCTAGATTGTCGCACAGATGACAAAATGGTAGATATCGAAATAGACGACAGAGGGATAGAGAAACAATTAAAATCGCTCAAAAGAGGAAAGGCCGCTGTATCTGATGGGATACCAGTTCGATTTTACACAGAGTACGCGAAGGAACTTGCCCCCCTTCTTGCAGCGGTGTACCATAGGTCTCTAGAAGAGCATAGCGTTCCAAAGGATTGGAAAAGGGCACAGGTCATACCCGTTTTCAAGAAGGGACGTCCAACAGATGTGCAGAACTATAGACCTATATCTCTAACATTGTTCAGTTGTAGAATTTTGGAACACACAGTATGTTCGAGTAAAATGACTTTTATGGAGACTAGAAATCTACTCTATAGGAATCAGCATTGTGTGAAACCCAGTTCGCGCCATTCGTCCACAAGACTCAGAGGGCCATAGACACGGGTTCCCAGGTAGATGCCGTGTTTCTTGACTTCTGCAAGGCATTCGATACAGTTCCCCACAGTCATTTTATGAACAAAGTAAGAGCATATGGACTATCAGACCAATTGTGTGATTGGATTGAAGAGTTCCTAGATAACAGAACGCAGCATGTCATTCTCAATGGAGAGAAGTCTTCTGAAGTAAGAGTGAGTTCAGGTGTGCCGCAGGGGAGTGTCATAGGGGACCGTTGCTATTCACAATATACATAAATGACCTTGTGGATGACATCGGAAGTTCACTGAGGCTTTTTGCAAATGATGCTGTGGTGTATCGAGAGGTTGTAACAATGGAAAATTGTACTGAAATGCAGGAGGATCTGCAGCGAATTGACACATGGTGCAGGGAATGGCAATTGAATCTCAATGTAGACAAGTGTAATGTGCTGTGAATACATAGAAAGATAGTTCCCTTATCATTTAGCTACAATATAGCAGATCAGCAACTGGAAGCAGTTAACTCCATATATTATCTGGGAGTACGCATTAGGAGTGATTTAAAATGGAATGATCATATAAAGTTGATCGTCGGTAAAGCAGATGCCGGACTGAGATTAATTGGAAGAATCCTAAGGAAATGCAATCCAAAAACAAGGGAAGTAGGTTACAGTACGCTTGTTCGCCCACTGCTTGAATACTGCTCAGCAGTGTGGGATCCGTACCAGAAAGGGTTGATAGAAGAGATAGAGTGGATCCAACGGGAGAGCAGCGCGCTTTGTTACAGGATCATTTAGTTATCACGAAAGCATTATGGAGATGATAGATAAACTCCAGTGGAAGACTGTGCAGGAGAGATGCTCAGTAGCTCGGTACGGGCTTTTGTTAAAGTTTAGAGAACATACCTTCACCGAAGATTCAAGCAGTATATTGCTCCCTCCTACGTATATCTCGTGAAGAGACCATGAGGATAAAATCAGAGAGATTAGGGCCCACGCTGACGCATACCGACAATCCGTCTTTCCACGAACAATACAAAACTGGAATAGAAGGGAGAACCAATAGAGGTACTCAGGGTACCCTCCACCAGACACCGTCAGGTGGCTTGCAGAGTATGGTTGTAGATGTAGATGTAGAATAGCCATTTCCCTGAGAAAACAAAAACTGTCGCTTAGAAAATACAGAATGCTTTGGTCACAAAAGGTATTAAAACTTCACCCGAAAAGATGAGGCTGCTGCACAGACTTAGCAAACTGGACAGCAGCAAATCCAAAGAGTTCAAGGTATACTATAAAAATTAAAAAACCACATACAGGAGAGTTATCAAATGGACTAAAAAAGCCCATAATGATAAAACAATTAGGTGCTCTTCCAACAAATGTAAGATCGTCTGGGGTATAGTAAATGAACAGACTAGTAGAAAGTTAGATTAGATTAGTACTTGTTCCATAGATAATGAAGACGACACTTCGTAATGATGTGGAATGTGTCAGGTTAATAAAAGGTATCTACACAAGATATTACATTACACAAAATAATACATGACACTTAATATGCGTGTGTTGGGGGGGGGGGGGGGGGGGGGGGGAATAGAGGGGGGTTGGGGAAATTGTCCACTTACAATATCCAAAAATTCATCTAATGAGTAGAAGGAGTTGCCATTAAGAAATTGTTTTAATTTCCTTTTAAATGCTTTATGGCTATTTGTCAGACTTTTGATGCTATTAGGTAAGTGACCAAAGACTTTTGTGGCAGCATAATTTATCCCCTTCTGAGCCAAAGTAAGATTTAACCTTCAGTAGTGAAGATCATCCTTTCTCCTAGTGTTGTAGCCATGTACACTGCTATTACTTTTGAATTCGTTTCGATTGTTAATAACAAATTTTATAAGTGAATATGTATATTGTGAGGCTACAGTGAAGATCTCTAGCTCTTTAAATAAGTGTCTGCAGGATGATCTTGGATGAGATCTAGCAATTATTCTGATTACACGCTTTTGTGCAATGAACACTCTTTTGCTCAATGATAAGTTACCCCAGAGTATGACGCCATACAAAAGCAGAGAATGAAAATAGGCATGGTAGGCTAATTTACTGAGATGTATATCGCCAAAATTTGCAGTGACCATAATAGCATAAGTAGCTGAAATCAAACGTTTCAGCAGATCTTCAGTGTGTTTTTTCCAGTTCAACCCCTCATCAATGCATACACCTAGAAATTTTGAATATTCTACCTTAGCTACCGATTTCTAATCAAAGTCTATATTTAATAACAGTGTCATTCCATTTACTGTTTGGAACTGTATGTGCTGCGTTTTGTCAAAGTTTAATGAAAGCCCATTTGCAGAGAACCACTTAATGATTTTCTGAAAAACATTGTTTACAATTTCACCAGTTAATCCTTGTCTGTTGGGTGTGATAGTTATACTTGTAAGGATAGAGGATAAAATCACACTAAATATAGAAGGACAAAAGACTGAAAATGCCAATGAAACTGCCAATAAATTCAACAGCTATTCTTCAACAATTTCCACAAATCTCCTAACCAACTCTTCAAATGCTCACATCCCCTGTGTCGACACCCTCGTCTAAATCCTTGTCATGGCGCGACAGCACCGTACCCTGTTCAACAACATCCGCTCCCTTCCCACCAACAAGAACCTCTTCCTGCACACCCTTGCCACCCACCGCGTGGATGCCTTCCTCCTAAATGAAACCTTCCTCCAACCCCACCACATCATCCACACTTTGCCCTACCTCCTTCACCGCTCCGATAATCCCCTCCCGATTGCACGTGGTGGAGTTGCCATTGGTCACCACCGCAGATCCCGGTTCGGCTCCAACCTCTCCTTCGCGACCCCACCGAACACCTGATCCTCAGTCTCTTCTTCCCCGGCCTTACTGTCACCTATGCCACCGTCTATGTCCGGCCTAACGCCCCTATTCCTTTCGACTTCCTCTCCCACATTGACTGTACCTTCTCCTCCTACGTGGTCGCTGCCGACCTCAACATCCATAGTCGTTCTGCCACCCAGTTACGGCAGTGGCATCGATTCCTCTCCTGCCTTCAAGGCGACCTCGTCCCCATTCCCCATAACACCCGTCCTGAATCCAACTCCATTCCGCTAACCTCCTTCGCCGCATAACGGTGGATGTCCTGGAGCCCATTGGTAGCGACCATATCCCTCCTCCTCAACGTTTCAGACGTTCGTCGCCCCCGCCCCGACCATCGTAATGACCCTCCCCCGAAGTACGTCCATGATTATTCCCGTGCCTACCGGGATACCCTCTCCACCCAGGTCGATAGCCACCCCTTCACCTACCACCACCCTGATGTCGTTACCCTTGCTGCCTCCTTTCTCCAGCAGACCTTGTCTGAGGCCGTGGAGGCCCACGTCCCTACTGTCACCGTCCAACCCCACCATCGTACCTCACCCCCACAGGCCGTCCTCCTCCTCCGTGAATCCCGCCGTCTCTACCGTGCCTTCCTCCACACGCTTGACCCGGACACACTACGATGCCACCGGCAACTCCAGCGACACATCCGAAACTTGCTCGCAGCTATGAAATGCTGGGACTGATGACAGACATGCACCCAATTAAATGCTACCCTACCTGTAAACTCGTCCAAGTTCTGGTCAGCCTTCCATCGCCTTACCGGAACTCAACCCTCCCCCTACTATCCTCTTATCCATGATGATCACCCCTTCCCTGACACCCTTAGTAAAGCCAATCACTTTGCCTCCTACCTCTCCAATGTTTTTTCCATCCCTGACGATCCCCAGTTTGATTACTCCCTCTTCCTGGATGTCCGTGATCGAACTGACACCTCTGTACCTCCCCTCGCACCTGGTTTCCAGTACTTGGACAACATTGCACACACGGAACTCAATGCCCCTATCACTACACAGGATCTCATTGCTACACTCCGCACTAGACGCAACACCGCTCCTGGTCACGATCGTGTCACCTACCGTCACCTTCGTGAAGCTCTTGTCTCTTTCCTGTCCACCCTGGCCAGGCTCTACAAAGTAGTCCTGTCCAACGGCTACTACACCGACCTGTGGAAAACCTCCCATATTCTGATGTTCCTTAAGCCCGGTAAACCACCATCTGCCGTCTCCTCCTACCGTCCCATCAGCCTTACCTCAGTCTTCAGCAAGGTCCTGGAATCCATCCTCACCCACCAGCATCTCCGCCAGCACTGCCTCCTTCCCGTTACCCAGTGTGGCTTTCGGCCATCCATCTCTACCGATGACCTTCTCCTTCACCCCACTCATCTCCTTTCCGAACAGCTTAATTCCTGTTGCTCCGCAATCTTCCTCTCCCTGGACCTCGAACGTGCCTGTGACCGCGTATGGCATTCCAGTCTCCTCTTCAAATTCCAAACCTTCGCCCTTCCCATTAACTACGTCTGTCTGATCGGCTCTTTTCTCTCCCACCATCCTTCCCACGTCACCATCCATAACACGGATTCCTACACCTTTTTTCCCTCCACCGGTGTGCCCCAAGGCTCCGTCCTCTCCCCCCTTCTGTACCTTTTGTATACGGCAGACATGCTGCTGCCGTCACCCCCATCCACCATCTCCAGTTTGTCGATGACAGCGCCACCTTCCATTGCCCCCACCCTGCAGCGTTTCCAACACCTTCTCCAATCCCATCTTGACCGGTTCACCACTTGGTGCAACCAGTGGTTGCTCAAGGTCAATCCCTCCAAAACTCAGGCGATCATTGTAGGTAAAACCACCCCTTCCTTCCACCTCCTCGATTTCTATCTAACCATCTATGGCCGTCCTATCGCCCTCACCCCCATCCTTAAGTACTTTGGCGACACCCTCGACCGTCTCCTCTCCTGGACCCCCCATCTCTGGACAATCCAAGACAAGGCACGCTCCCGACTCAATCTCCTCAAGCTCCTTTCTGGCCGTACGTGGGGTCTGGACCCCTCCACCATACTCCACACCTATAAATCCCTCATCCGCCCTATCCTGTCTTACGCCCATCTGGCCTGGATCTCCACCCCCCCCCCCCCCACCTTTTATAAATCCCTTCAGATCCTTGAACGTCATGCTCTCCGCCTTGCATATCGCATCCATCTCCCCTACCCCACGCGGATCCTGTACGACCTAATTCCATTCCCCCACCTCCTCCTTTTCCTCGAACGGATACGGATCCTTTACACCTCCCGTAAACTCGATCCTCCTCACCAACTTGTCTCACCCATCCTCTCCCACCCCCCCCACTGCCGCGCCTGTATTCCCACGTCCCACCCGGTCTCCATCACTCCACCCTCCTTACCCTCTCCCAAGGTGGCTTCCACCAGCTCCCCCTCCCTGATGATGCCCTCCTCCCCTCCATCTACCCCTCCTATCAACTTTGATCCCCCCTCCCACTTCCTGTGTTTTTTCCTTTGGGCACCCTCCCCCCCTCCCTCCCTTCTCTCTCCTTTCCCCACATCGCCCCTTCCTCCAACCCTCTTCCCCCAAGCTTCCCCTCCCCCTTCCTCCCTTCCTTCTTCCCCCTATCTCCCCTGCCCTTGGCATCTCTGCTCTCCCCTCTCCCCCTCCCACCCCACCTCCTCCTCTCTTGGCAGGTCCCCAGACTCGTACACGCTCAGTGGACATTCGCGCACCGGAGATCATCGCCATCTGTGTCTCGTGTGTGTGCCTTCGTGTTTGTGTTTATTGTTCTTTCGCCATCACGCCACCACCGTTCACCTGTGCCGTCGCAGTCGTCCGTGTTTTGTGCGCCGTGTCAACAGGTTTTAGTGTTTTTTCTTGTCCAGCATGAACGGCTTTATGTATATTGTTTTCCATGTCTACTGTTTTTTTACCTGCCATTTTTATTGTATCATCTGTACCTCCATTATGTTTTATATTGTATCACTCGCGGCTGAAGAGCAGCGTATTATGCTGCTGACAGCCCACCTTTGTACAAGGTGTTCAAAATAACAATAAAGAAAAAAAAAATCAGTGCCTAGCACTCCCCAGGGCCCCCTTTCTCCTCTCCCCTCCTTGTCCCAGAGCGGATTTTCCTCCTTTCCCCCCCCCTCCCCTGAGACCCTGCACCCTATCCTTGCCTCTTTCCTTCCCACATCGCTCCCTACCTGGCCCTCTTCAGCGCCCGCCCCCCTGCCCATCTCCCCCGTCTCTTCCCCTCCCTCCCTCCCTCCCACCCTCCCTTCTTCCGGTCACTCTCCTCTCCTTGCGCCTGGCAGATCCTCCGTTTTGATCATCATCAGTGTGCCACGTCAGTGTTGTGTTTAGTGCTGTTTCTCCTGTGCGTCAGGAGGTGTGATTTTAATTGTGTACTGCCTTGAGGTTCACTGTCAGTGTTTGTTATATGCTACGCCATCCGTCGATACTTTTTATGCTCCGGTCATACTGTGCCTCGTGTTCTTTTAATTGTCGTAGTGTGTGGCTTTTTGTGTGCGCTACTTTTTTACAGTTTTTATCTCCATTTTACAGTCGCCTTTTTTTTTGTCTATTGCCTTCCCCATTTTTTATATCTATGTTCACAATATTCTCTCCTTTGTATATTTTTCAATGCCTTCTATTGTTTGTTCTATGTCTTTCGGCTGAAGAGCAGCGCATATGCTGCTGCCAGCCCGCCTCGATGGGGAATTGAAATACAATATAGAAAAAAAATGTGCCTAGCGGTATAAGGCGCTTAGGGACTGATGACCTTAGCAGTCCCATAAGATTTCACACGCATTTGAATATTTGAGAGGCTTGCAGTGTTTAGAGTTGTTAGCAGCAGACACAGTGGCTGCGCCAAAGACTGAGACGGCGTAGAGTTTTACAATTATTTATTGAAAATTCTTTACAATTTCTCCCTCGTCGTCGCTGTCCAGCCCTGCGGATCCCTCCGCCTGGCTGCTGCTGTGTAGATTCTCCGACAATGCGCGCAACGCACGCCGCTGATCGCAGTCGGGATCCTCAGGCCACCAGTGCTCCACTGAAGCCAGGACGCCCTGTGGTTGAGATAAACTCGTCGCTGCTCGGCGTCCCAGTACGGCACGCCCACGGAGCCGCGTCGCCATGAGGTCAGCTGCCGACGCCTGCTGCACCGGCGGCTGGGAAGCCGTCAGTCACGATGTCCGCGAGGTCCCGTCATGGACGGACCACGGGCCGTGGGGCCGTTCCACATATTGCTCTATATCTCTTGAAAAAACTAAAATGTCATCCATGCATTTTTCGGTTTCAACCCGCGAAGGACTCCGTCCAACAACCTCTGAAATGTTGCTGGAGCGTTTTTTAGTCCAAACGGCATTCTTGTTTACTCGAAGTGACCACAATGCATCGTAAATGCTGTTTTTGGCCTGTCCTCCGAACATACTTCAATCTGGTGATAACCGCTTCCCAAATCCATTGTGGAGAAAAATTTACACTGCCCTAGGTTGTCTAACGTTTCTGTGATATTTGGAATCGGATATACATCCACCAATGTCCGTTCATTCAAATGTCTGTAATCGCAACGAAAGCGAAATTTTTTCGGCCCGTCCGGTGTCTTCTTCGGAACTAGGACCATGCTACTAGACCAAGGACTATTACTGTGCTGGATTATCCCATCTTCCAGTTTTTGGTCCATTAATTGCTCTACTACTGGTTGTAATTGTTTCGGTAGTCTGTATGGCTTACGATACACCAGAGCGTGATTCCCTGTAGGAATACGATGTAATCGATATAGCAGGTAACGTACCCTGTGCTTCAAAGAATGCTTTATACTTTAGTAATAACGCTTCCATACCCGAACGATCATTTCCTCTCAAATGATTTACCTTGTCACGAAGTGCAGACGTGCTGACGGTTTGCTTTACATCATAGTCTAGCCTCGAACTATCGATGTCATCTTCATCCATTAACTTTATTGTGGGTATTACTAATCCCTTCGGCAGATCGACATCATCCCGCCCGAAGTTATCTAAACTCACCGGAACCATAAACTGCCCGTTTAAGTCCGTTACCCGTGATACACTCCTACGAATAAAGCAATGCTTTTCGTCTAAAACCTCATTACTCGGTAGTGGCTCAACTAAGAATAACCCCTGCTGTGGCACATCGACATCCACCGGTACCCAGATCAACTTCTCTGTACCTGTTTCGCCGGCCGCGGTGGTCTAGCGGTTCAGGCGCTCAGTCCGGAACCACGCGACTACTACAGTCGCAGGTTCGAATCCTGCCTCGGGCATGGATGTGTGTGATGTCCTTAGGTTATTTAGGTTTAAGTAGTTCTAAGTTCTAGGGGACTGATGACCACAGCAGTTGAGTCCCATAGTGCTCAGAGCCAGCCAGCCTTGCGGATCCCTCCGCCTGGCTGCTGCTGTGTAGATTCTCTGACAATCCGCGCAACGCACGCCGCTGATCGCACTCGGGAGCCTCAGGACACAAGTGCTCCGCTGAAGCCAGGCTGCCCCGTGGTTGAGATGAACTCGTCGCCGCTCGGCGCCCCAGTACGGACACGCCCACGGAGCCTGCTGCACCGGCGGCTGGGAAGCCGTCAATCACGATGTCCGCGAGGTCCCGTCATGGACGGACCACACGCCGTGAGGCTGACTTGCCGTTGAGGTCCGGGCGTCGTCCCCGGCGGCGCCTGTGACCAAGGCCGCGCTGCGGCCGGTCCTGCTGGAAGTTGTCGCTGTAGTTGGTTGGTTGGTTTATGGGTTTAAGGGACCAGACAGCAACGGTCATCGCTCCCTGTCGCTGTAGTTAGTCAGCCATAGTGCCGACCGAATTCGGGCCGACCTCCGGAGCTGAAGTTGACATCTGGCGGCGAACGGATGACTCCTGCGAGCTGGAACAGATTTCCGGAATCGTCACCAACGAAGATTGAACATTCAGACACGAACCACGTCCGTCCTCAGACCCGAACTGCTTCCTAATGGCTTCTGTCTGTTGCTGCCTGCGCTCCACTATTTATATCCGGCAGGAGGACGTTTTTTACCCTCGGTGGTAGCTTTTTGTTAATACTCCTACAGTATATTGCAGCGTAACTTAGTGTGTTGGCCTCACTTCTCCTTACTCAGCACTCTCCAGGCTTCACTCGACGCCCGGTCTGTGTGATTCCTCGCGTCAGCCTGTTGGTAGACTGTCGCTGCCAGCAAGGCTATCTGTGCGTGGTTACTTCGCAACGCCTCGGTCGCTGGCGTGCCTCTGTTTTTCCACTCTCCACTGTGTGAAGGAACGCTCACTACATGTGCCAGCAACGTAGTAAAACATTGTCAGATACGGCAAGGTAGGCATTGGGCAGAAAGTCATTTTGCCAGTTAGGCAGTTTAGCTGGTTCTCTATATTTTGCTTTATCCACTACTGGCCATTAAAATTGCTATACCAAGAAGAAATGCAGATGATAAACGGGTATTCATTGGACAAAAGTATTATACTAGAACTGACGTGTGATTATATTTTCACACAATTTGGGTGCATAGAACCGGAGAAATCAGTACCTAGAAGAACAACCTCTGGCCGTAATAGCGGCCTTGATACGCCTGGGCATTGAGTCAAACAGAGCTTGATTGGCGTGTAGAGGTAAAGCTGCCCATGCAGCTTCAACACGATACCACAGTTCATCAATAGTAGTGACTGGTGTATTGTGACGAGCCAGTTGCTCGGCCACCATTGACCAGACGTTTTCAATTGGTGAGAGATCTGGAGAATGTGCTGGCCAGGGCAGCAGTCGAACACTTTCTGTATCCAGAAAGGCCCGTACAGGACCTGCAACATGCGGTGGTGCATTTGTTGTTGTTGTGGTCTTCAGTCCTGAGACTGGTTTGATGCAGCTCTCCATGCTACTCTATCCTGTGCAAGCTTTTTCATCTCCCAGTACCTACTGCAACCTACATCCTTCTGAATCTGCTTAGTGTATTCATCTCTTGGTCTCCCTCTACGATTTTTACACTCCACGCTGCCCTCCAATACAAAATTGGTGATCCCTTGATGCCTCAGAACATGTCCTACCAACCGATCCCTTCTTCTGGTCAAGTTGTGCCACAAACTTCTCTTCTCCCCAATCCTATTCAATACTTCCTCATTAGTTATGTGATCTACCCATCTAATCTTCAGCATTCTTCTGTAGCACCACATTTCGAAAGCTTCTATTCTCTTCTTGTCCAAACTATTTATTGTCCATGTTTCACTTCCATACGTGGCTACACTCCATACGAATACTTTCAGAAATGACTTCCTGACACTTAAATCAATACTGGATGTTAACAAATTCCTCTTCTTCACAAACGCTTTCCTTGCCATTGCCAGCCTACATTTTATATCCTCTCTACTTCGACCATCATCAGTTATTTTGCTCCCCAAATAGCAAAACTCCTTTACTACTTTAAGTGTCTCATTTCCTAATCTAATACCCTCAACATCACCCGATTTAATTCTACTACATTCCATTATCCTTGTTTTGCTTTTGTTGATGTTCATCTTATATCCTCCTTTCAAGACACTGTCCATTCCATTCAACTGCTCTTCCAAGTCCTTTGCTGTCTCTGACACAATTACAATGTCATCGGCGAACCTCAAAGTTTTTATTTCTTCTCCATGAATTTTAATACCTACTCCGAATTTTTCTTTTGTTTCCTTTACTGCTTGCTCAATATACAGATTGAACAACATCGGGGAGAGGCTACAACCCTGTCTTACTCCCTTCCCAACCACTGCTTCCCTTTCATGTCCCTCAACTCTTATAACTGCCATCTGGTTTCTGTACAAATTGTAAATAGCCTTTCGCTCCCTGTATTTTACCCCTGTCACCTTTAGAATTTGAAAGAGAGTATTCCAGTCAACATTGTCAAAAGCTTTCTCTAAGTCTACAAATGCTAGAAACGTAGGTTTGCCTTTCCTTAATCTTTCTTCTAAGATAAGTCGTAAGGTCAGTATTGCCTCACGTGTTCCAGTGTTTCTACGGAATCCAAACTGATCTTCCCCGAGGTTGGCTTCTACTAGTTTTTCCATTCGTCTGTAAAGAATTCGTGTTAGTATTTTGCAGCTGTGACTTATTAAACTGATAGTTCGGTAATTTTCACATCTGTCAACACCTGCTTTCTTTGGGATTGGAATTATTATATTCTTCTTGAAGTCTGAGGGTATTTCGCCTGTTTCATACATCTTGCTCACCAGATGGTAGAGTTTTGTCAGGACTGGCTCTCCCACTGCCGTCAGTAGTTCCAATGGAATATTGTCTACTCTGGGGGCCTTGTTTCGACTCAGGTCTTTCAGTGCTCTGTCAAACTCTTCACGCAGTATCATATCTCCCATTTCATCTTCATCTACATCCTCTTCCATTTCCATAATATTGTCCTCATGTACATCGCCCTTGTATAGACCCTCTATATACTCCTTCCACCTTTCTGCTTTCCCTTCTTTGCTTAGAACTGGGTTTCCATCTGAGCTCTTGATATTCATACAAGTCGTTCTCTTATCTCCAAAGGTCTCTTTAATTTTCCTGTAGGCGGTATCTATCTTACCCCTAGTGAGATAGGCCTCTACATCCTTACATTTGTCCTCTAGCCATCCCTGCTTAGCCATTTTGCACTTCCTGTCGATCTCATTTTTGAGACGTTTGTATTCCTTTTTGCCTGTTTCACTTACTGCATTTTTATATTTTCTCCTTTCATCAATTAAATTCAATATATCTTCTGTTACCCAAGGATTTCTACTAGCCCTCGTCTTTTTACTTACTTGATCCTCTGCTGCCTTCACTACTTCATCCCTCAAAGCTACCCATTCTTCTTCTACTGTATTTATTTCCCCCATTCCTGTCAATTGCTCCCTTATGCTCTCCCTGAATCTCTGTACAACCTCTGGTTCTTTTAGTTTATCCAGGTCCCATCTCCTTAAATTCCCACCTTTTTGCAGTTTCTTCAGTTTTAATCTACAGGTCATAACCAATAGATTGTGGTCAGAGTCCACATCTGCCCCTGGAAATGTCTTACAATTTAAAACCTGGTTCCTAAATCTCTGTCTTACCATTATATAATTATTATCCTCCAGAAATGTAGGGTTTCGCAGGGATCGAATGAAGGGTAGAGCCACGGGTCGTAACACATCTGAAATGTAACGTCCACTGTTCAAAGTGTCATCAATCCGAAGAAGAGGTGACCGAGACATGTAACCAATGGCACCCCATACCATCATGCTAGGTGATACACCAGTATGGCGATGACGAATACACGCTTCCAATGTGCGTTCACCGTGATGTCGCCAAACAGAGATGCAACCATCATGATGCTGTAAACAGAACCTGGATTCATTCGAAAAAATGACGTTTTGCCATTCGTGCACCCAGGTTTGTCGTTGAGTACACCATCACAGGCGCTCCTGTCTGTGATACAGTGTCAAGGGTAACCACAGCCATGGTGTCCGAGCTGATAGTCCATGCTGCTGCAAACGTCGGCGATCTGTTAGTGCAGATAGTTGTTGTCTTGCAACCGTCCCCATCTGTTGACTCAGGGATCGAGACGTGGCTGCACGATCCGTTACAGCCATGCGGATAAGATGCCTGTCATCTCGACTCCTAGTGATGCGAGGCCGTTGGCATCCGGCACGGCGTTCCGTATTACCACAGCAGTTTGGAAAATTCCACTAGCCTTCAAAGCGTTCAGCTACCGACGCCTATTTTTCAGGTGTAGGCTCAGTCATCATATACAACGCTGACAGTACTTCCCAAATGTAAGTACATGTCTCAGCTACTATTTTTCCGACTGTCGTTGCACCAACACGAAGACTGTAATGGACGTATTGAAATCTATCCCCAGTAGCCAGAACCCTGAAAATACCAAATACCATTAGCGTACAAATAGTTTTTAACTTATTTTACTAATTTTTGTTGTTTTGTTTTAGGTAATGAGTGCAAGTCCAAATGGCACGTTCTGAGGTCCTCATACGCGAGATATCTGCGTGAGCTGAAAAAAATGCCAGTGGATCAGGTGGGAACAAGAAAAAGTGGTATTTGGGTGACGCAATGAGTTTTTTGCTGCCCTGCATTGGACATCCAAAAAGTACAACCAGCAATATTGTTCGAAGGCTAACAGATGTAGCAGCTGAGAAAGGGTCAGAAGAGAACTTGGAACAACCCACAACTGAGACAAATGTTGCCACAGTCGCTGGTACTTCATCTTCACTTACAGCAGCGGTCGAAGTGAATCCAAGGAAAAAAAATGCTAAGGCACCAGCGAAGGTAGTGGCTGAACCAATGGAGGATTTCTCCACTCTTGGACTGGGTGTTTTCTTTTCCTCATCATCAACAACATGCAGAGCGCTCAATGTGGCTTCACCTGGAATAAGATTTGCAACCTGGCACCCGAAGTTCCTGCATGGGGCCGCCCTGCCATCTATGCCACACGATCATTTCATTTTTTTCGTTTGCAACGAAATCCACAAACAGAGTAATTCTTACCTCTGAAATACCTGCACCTGACATGTCTGTCCATGACATAATTTTCATGACCTGGTCGCCAGAGGGTCATTCCACGTCAGACCATCCAGAAATTTTACGAAATGACACCCATTATCAAGCAAATCTTGAATTTTTGAGTAGTGGAAGTTTACCTAGCTATATTCACATTTCCAAAATGTAAATGTTGCAGGTCAATTACTTTTACACTTATGATAAAAAGAAGTTGTACTGATTAAGGAATTCAGGCTTTCATAAACGAACTCCTCTATAATTTAAAAATGCAATGGTTCCTAATGTTTTTGCAGTGGAAGCTTGAATTTCTTTTTTAGTTAAAGAGGAAGGTTTATATTTTTATAGTCATGATTCTTGTAGTGAATATCCATTAACTACATCTCAGAGAAAATTGTAAATAATTTCTTTTAAACAAAATCCATATATGAACATTATAATTTCTTTAAGGTATTGGCCCCTCATAAATACCTTTCAAAAATTTACAGTATTATTATAAATATTCCATTATGTCACACAAAAAGAATCTGTTTGTAGAAATAATGGGAAGTGTGAAAAACAATGTTATTGTAAAAGAAATATTGAAGTTGCTAATTCATGACTACCATGTTATCACAATTGCTGAAGTTGGCTACACTGGATTTCCCTAGGAACAAATCATAGCTGGTGTAGAGGTATGGAAACTGTCGGGATGCGCCGTATTAAAGGTTGTCCTAGTTTCCCAAGTGACTTATTATTTCCAGCTAAGTGCCCCCGTTCCTCTCAGTCTGGGTCACTGGGTCCTGCAATGCTGCGGACACCACTTCGCTGTCTGTGAAATGGCGTGGCGCGGAATGCCAGCCTCAGTGACTTGTGCAACGCTCTGCTGTGTGTTGGCCTTTTACAGCCATGGAGTTCTGACGATGTCTCAGCGGTCTCCATCCCTGCTGCCTCAGCGCCACCCACTGCAAGGCTGCCCATGGCGTGCTTCCTCACAGGTGTGGCTAAGATCGCGGCGACAACAAGCACGCATGATCCAGCATCAGAATCTGGAGCCCTCGTCTCGGGATGCCTCCGGCATGTGTTGGGAGCCAACAAGACTACCCACAGTGGGGAGCTGTAGTGTGGCCCGCCGCTGGCTGGCTGTGGACCCCACGTTGGCCTCAGAGTGTCGAACCAGCGACCTGCCGTGGACAGGAATGTTGGCGCCCCATGTCCTGCAGTGTGAAGCCAGTGGTGTGACACGCCCCGCTGTCCAGGAGAGCTGTCACACTTGGATGCCTTGTTAGTGAACCGGCACTTATTTATACATGGCTGTGCGCCTCTGTTTTGCTAATGGACTGCTACGACTCATGTACTCATAACACCTGGGTTGGTCCAGTGGGCCCCTTCTGCCTGTAACTTGGGCCATACTAACCACTGTGTTTACTCTTTTCATCGGGTCTACGGCCCTGTGGCCTCCATTCTACTTCACAACCGCTGGTAGTGTAACTTATTGCCAGCAGGCCTTTCTCCTGGCTGTAACTTCTGCACTCAGAAATATTGCACTGAAGCTAACCTTTTCCCCTCTTAAACGGTGATGCCACTACACTGAGAACACTGTTTTATTGCCACAACATGTATTGCATCATCCATTTCCTTTGCTTTGAGTCATCTGTTGTGATGTAACGGGCGAGTTGTGGTGCCCTGAAAATATTTTAAGTTCAGAGTTGGCGTGGCCTCACAGCCCACTCGGCAAGCTGGGGCTCGTCAGCAACTGCTTGGTGACCAACATTAGCCGGAGCAAGAGGGGCAACCCCAGCACGGGGTCCAGTTCGACAGTGTAGCTGGGAATTCCATGTTGACACTGTGTCGATGACTGTAATACGTGGCGATGAAGGAGATTTGTATGCCGGGAATGCGAAAGATGGCGGACTTTGTGAAACCATAATGGCAGACATTTCACAGTTCATGTAGAAATTAATAATAGCCACACAAATCATGATACCTTAAAAAGAAACATGTGCATTACTGTTATATGCTCGACGATTCTGGTGGTGTAATCAGATTTTCAATACCATTATTAGTTTAAAGTTTAGTACCTGACTGTTAATTATATAAGTAACACCTAGCAACGAGTTTCCAAAACCTAAACGGTTCATCCGGTTTTGTCGATTGATGTGTCTTTAGAAATCTGTTAGTGTAAACCTAAATTGGTATGAATTACAGGCATGTAACTTGAATAGTAAATGAATTATTGGATGTCAAGTGGCCAATTACTATTGATCGCATCGGGCCAGAAGTACTCCACAGTTACACAGAAAAACGGTAGCAGCATGCTTATAAATATATCTATTCATCTGTGTCTTTGTTTATATCCCATATATACTATTCATGAAAAAATTGGTCAAATATTTACTGTGTTGTAGAGAGCACAGAGACATTAGGTTACTGACCTACTTTTGTTCCTGTTCCTTTGATATATGTTTATTTGATTTGTTTATGTATTTAATAATGTGTGTTAGAGCGTGTTTGTGGTCCATCCATAGGAATATTTATTTAATTTCAAGTTACTTAAATGTAAATACAGTATTTCGTGTGTATTTCAATATGTTTGTGAGTGTGCGTTGGCTTGGAGATGTGGCGGGACCACTCTAGCAAATCACAGCGCTTGTTACTACGGTAGGAAACTACCAAAGTCAATGGAGAGACTGTAAGGAAGTGGGGGAGGAGCATCGGGTCGCACAGGACAGGACAGGGGTGCTGGATGGGGAGGCGTGACGGACGGTCGCAGGAAATACTTGTAGAGTATTGAGCAGTTTGCGCATGGTCGCGGGAGATAGATATAATTTGTAGTGCCGACATGTGCACTCGTGAGATTTCCGTGGCTTCTGCAGTGAAGACGTTGTATGCGTTTAGAAGTGAATATCTCGCGAGTTATGTTGTTGTTCATAACTAATTACGTGAAGTAGGAATCTATTGTTTCCCTGTAATTCAACTTATATTTTATTTAATTTCTGGATCAACACCAATAAGTGTTTTACAGTAATAAATGTCGTTTTTAAAGGTACTTCTGATATTGTACTCATCATTTAAAGTTGTTAAAATAGTACCTGCAGATTTTATTTAATCACAATCTTTCATTTATAAATTTCTGATACATTCAAAATTCGCAATTTCCAAGTGATAGGAACTTTCGACCATTCGATTCATGTGTATGATTTACGGTCGCTGCACGACCTGGGAACCACATGGAGCCCACCATTCATGTGTATGTTCATACTGTATACTGTAGACTCAGCAGTATTTGGCTTGTAATGCGGCAACTACGTATCCCAGCCCCCAGACAGCGAAACCAGCCAAAACTTTTAATATTTCAACTCTGAGTCTGAGGGAACTTAGTTGATGGTCACATTTTTATACGGAAGCCCGCAGTGTTCACTGAGCATGCAGTTCTGAGCTCTTGTACTGAGTTGTACCTAAAGTCAATTATTGGTTAAAAATTCAGTTGTTGCAGTTTGTAACTGTTCATTCCAAAAGAAAAGTAAGTCCCCTCATGTTACAATAATAACATGAAATACATTTGTAATGAAAGAATGGTATGGAATGATTTTTCATTGTTTCTAGTACTTTTTAGGTTGCATCAATCATCTTTTGAATTATTTGCGACAAATATTGGTCATATGAATGAAGCAGTATGGAAAGTACAAGTAGGCAGTGTTTTCTTGGACCGTATCTGCAAGATATATATGATTATGCCCTAACTTGTGTGAATGAACTTTTATTATAGCGAAGCAACAGTCATTCATACTGTGATTTAACTGTTTCATGGGTTTGTGTTAAACACAAAGACAGGTACTTGCATTGATTATCTGTATATATGAAAATTTTCTGTGATGCCCTCAAGCGCCATAAACGATCTGTTTCACCTGGATTGAGTAAAATTAGTTTAGGAAAGGCAAAGACCTTCAAAATGGGGGGCTTCAGCGTTATTCATGGGGAGAAAATGTGCCCAACCTGTATCAATCTTATTAATGAAAAACAAGCAAGTGACATCTATCTCCAGAATATATAAATGAAAGTAATGTGAAGGTGCAGACTCCTGAAAAATCTGTGCTCAATACTAGCTTAATTACATTATGAGTATCTCCTGCAAAGCTAAATTCAGTTGCTCAGAATAGTCGGTATGCAACAGACAAACGAAAATTGGAATCAGCAGTTGGGGCTCTGAAAACTAAAATTTCACCTACATATCAAGGTGAGCTGGTCGCTGATGCAAGCATTATCCCTGACAGTGATTTAACAGAACTGGAAGAAAAGGCAGAACATCATGATGAACTTTTGGACAAAATCAAACAGAAAATTGATTATGCAAATAATGGTGAAAAAATTCAGTTACTCTTGTGCCACCAACTTGCTCTCGACAGGAAGGCAGTTCCAAATTTCAGGTTTCTGAATATTTGGTACGACAAGCAAGAGCTCTTTTAATGTAGAAGGATATTTTATCGATGGCTGAGCAGAAAAGAGAAAAGACATTGCTATATGATACAGTGCAAAAAGTAAAGAGTTTTTATTTGGATGACGAAAACACAAGAATAATTCCTGGGAAAAAAGACAAAGTGAGCACCAGCAAAAATACCTATGAACAAAAGCGTCTTGTCTTAAGTAATTTAACTAAACTGTATTCTCTCTATAAAAAGTATCCTCAAAATAAAGTAGGATTCTCAAAATTTGCTTCTCTTCGACCAAAACAGTGAATACTCGCAGGATCATCAGGAACACATACCGTATGAGTGTTAGTTTACCACCAAAACGTTAAATTGCTTCTAAATTCCATTTCTATTAAAGAAACATACCAAGATCTAATTAAAATATTAACATGTGATATAAATAACCGAGCCTTTATGCTTCGTCTGTGTGAAAAATGCCCCACCAGTTCATTGCTTCAAATCCGTTTAGAAAATGAAATAGAAGTCTATGATCCTGATGAGATGGTTCAGTACAGTCAAAGAGTATCAACTGATAGAATGACTTTAAGTGTTCAGATCACTTCTCTACCAGAATTCTGTGACACACTAATTAAGAAAATTGAAAAACTTACTCCATACTCTTTTATTTCTGAATCACAATCTGATTATCTGAAAATGAAGAAGGAAACACTTGATGAAGGATCAGTGTTAAATTTAATGGATTTCAGTGAAAATCTCAATTTAGTTTTCAAGATAAGTACAGGGGTACCATTGGAACAATGGCAGCTGCACTCTTGGCACTGTCCTTATATGTTACAAAAAGGACAAACAGTTGCATGCAAAAAGTATTTGTATTGTTTGTGATGATCTAGAACACGATGTTGCCTTGGTGTATCAGACTCAGAAGATGGTACTGAATTTTTTTTTAATTTCCAGTAATTCATCTTGTGTATGTTGAATATTTCACTGATGGTTGTGCTGCACACTATAATAACTGTAAGAATTTCAGAAATACCTGCTACCATGAACACGACTTTAACATAAAGTGCAGCTGGTCCTTTTTTGCTACCAGCCATGGTAAATCTCTGTGATGGTACTGGTGGCACTGTTAAAAGACTTGTCGCAAAAACAAATTTGCAAAGAGTTTATAAAAATCAAATACTTACTGCTTCACATGTATTTGAATTCTGTCTCGAGAAACTGCAAGGCATTTCAGTTCTCTTTGTTTCAAAAGATGAAATGGTACAAGTCAGATAATATCTTTCTCAGCGCTTCACAAGTACAAACACAATTCCTGGAGCACGATCTATGCATCACATTGTACCAATGTCACCAACCAGGATTGGAGCAAAAAGGGTGAACTGTGATACGGATTTTAGTTTCGTGCATGATTTCTCAGATGCACTTCCGCCACTAATGCCAGAATACACTGTACAGCTCAACTGCTATGTAGCATGTGCATATGACTCTTCTTGTTGAGAAGGTGATTTGTCAAGAAGGAGATGTTACAGTAAGTTTCATGCACCCTCATGGACCATCTCCGTCCTTCTATTGGCCTGATAATGATGTCTGTGATGTTTCTTTCTCTCATATTCTGTGTGAAGTTGATATCACCACAGCAACAGGCCATACTTATTCTCTGAGCAAAGAGTTCTCAAAGTTGGTGGAGTAAAAGTGGTTCTCATACAAAGTGTCTCGTCACATGTATAGTTTCGAATTAACTTGAATGCAGACTGCAGCACCAACATTTTGTGCAGTGTTGACAATACTAGATTCTGACAAAATGTTTAATATTATAAACAAAATGCTATGTATTTTGACACTGAGTTAATTTGGTTATGCTAGAGGTAAGAAAATGTTGATATGTCATGTGACGTTCAAGTTGCCCTATATTTTATAATGTGTAATTTTGTTTCAAATATTGCAATTTTTGATCAATTTCGATATTGTTATGTGCACTTATGTTGTTAATGTCTCTTGGGTTGTAATTGTATTTCTCTCCAGTGCCATTCATTTCTCAAAACTGTTTTTTGTCTGATGAAACCTTAATATTTGTAGATCACTTTCTAATTTTTTCAGTGTTTTCCACAGTGGGGAAATTGTCCAAAATATTTTTTCTAATTTAACAATAAATTTAAATAAAATTCATTTAAAAAAATTTAACTAGACAGTTCTAACATGTCTCCAGAAACTACATGTCCGCGAGGATACGCAGGCAAAAAACTGTCAGCATACCATTTTTTTAAAAAAACTGCAGCCAGTTTTCAAATTTTTATAGTTTGCTTTGAAGTAACGCACTGCATCAAACTATCAGCAATTGCTACCAACAGAGTGTATATAAAGCAATAAAAATTGGCAAAAGTTCATGATATTAGTTACATAAGCAGTACACAAAATCTCAGTTCACAACTAGATAATGGGTGTCATGGCCTGGATGACTTGACATGGAATGAACCTAGAATGTTCCAGAAAGAATCCACAAGTGATCACATACCGAGACTTCAAACGCATTGATTTATTTCAACTTGCTACTGAAGGGCAACAAATAGTTTGGGGAACGTTCCTATTCACTTCTTGCACACAAAAGGAAAACTTAATGGACTTATGAACGAACTTATTCAACTATATGGCAATTATTCTCCCTTAAAGACCAGAAAAGCAAGAAGGAAACCTCACCTTGACTAACTGAAAAACTGAAATAGCTCATGAATCTCAAAGACGCTGCATAGCAGGCATACAAGCTACCTCCCACACCTCCTGAAAATCATATTGTTTACAAGCAAAAGCAGAACACAGTCAGTCAAGTTGTGCGAAATGCAATCCTCAGGCATGCCCACACATTAACCGACAACAGAACCAGACCATCTGTTCTGTGGAAAAATCCAGGTCCCCTTGGTACAGACAAAGTAAAAGCTGCAGCTGATCCAATTGTCCCAGCTGAAGAACCGAGCTAGTACTTCACAAAACCTACAGCCACAACTGAACCACGAACGAAACAAAGACTCTTTGATTACTCCATGGGGGTAAGTGATTGTAGTCACGAAAAATTTTGTCTAAAGCATATTACTTGCAATACCATCAAAAAAGGCATCATGCATATTAGATCAGCATCTACTGGACACGATTGCATCACAGTCCACAGGATGAGGATTATTATCCACCCACTATTGCCCATTATAAATGATATCTTCACCCACTCCTTAATCACAAGCATTTTCCCTGAGGCCCAGAAACAGGCACTAGTTAAGCCACTACCTAAAAAGGCCATTGTCACAGCACCCTCTGGTTACCGACCTATTTGCAGTCTTCCTGCGCTGTCCAATGCCTTAAAATATGTAGTCCATGACCAGCCAACAAACTGCCTAAACGCAAACAACCCACTAGACTAAAACGAATTAGATTTCTGTAAACATCTTATCACATATTTTGCCTAAATAAAGCTAACAGATGACCTGAAGCTTGGCACAGATGCGCAAGAGGTGACTATCATGTATTTCTTCAGCAATACTTTTGACACTGTCGACTTCGACATTTTCCTTGCCAAACTTAGCAACCTAAATCTTTCACCAAGTGCAGTGCAATTTTTTTGCTCATATCTGACATCTCGCCAGTAATGTATCATGTCTGGTACCATAAAGCCCCAATGGAGGCAGATACTATCAGGCTTCCCTCATGGTTTGGCATTATGTCCTATACTCTTTTCATTGTGTGTCAATGATGTGTCATCTAATTTGTCCTGCTGCGAATACCACATGTACAGTGATGACTTCCAGTTGTATCTAAGAGAAAAACCGATAAACCCCTAAGACAGCTATCGAGAATCTCAGTACCGAGCTGTGTGCACTATCAAAATGGACGCAGGATATAGGGTTAAACCTCAAGCCATCCAAAACCCAAGTGGTACTGGTTGATCATTCTACGTTCATTATCCCAAATTATGGGGAATCTCTACCATGTTTAACCATAAATGGGACAAATATCAACTTCTCCCCTTCAACACAAAGTCTAGGAGTAATAGTAGTTGAAAAGCTAAGTTGGGCTGCTTACTTAACTGCAATGTGCAATGTACAAGAAGGCAATGACCTGCCTCCATGCCCTACAAAAATATGGGAAGCTTTTTCCTCTTGATCTGGTACAGAAACTTGTGCACACTTTTACTTCCAGTTACTGATTAGAGCGATGTTATCACGGAACGACTTTCTCAGGAAACCTCTCGGTGCCTGGAACTAGTTATGAATGACTGTGTTTTTTACATCTGTGATGTTCGACACCGATTACATTTGACAATCAAATCCACAGCAATCCTGACTCTGTGCATTCAAGTGCAGAGATTTCCATGCCCTCTGTCTTCTCAACTGTGTTATGAACAAACATTGTCTCCCTACCTTTCTTCTACCATTTCGCTCTTGTCTGAACAACACGGCAGAAACACATATTCTCATAAGAGCAAAATCCTTTCTGTCCCACTTCATTGTTCAGCCACTTTCTCTAAGTCCTCCTCAGTAGGAGGAATTCTACATTGCAATAATCCCCTGCATTATGTTAGAGAACCAAATAACATCTCCAGCTTCAGAAAACAGTTAATGATGTATCTACTAAAGCAACAATAACGATTACCATTGTCCCTGTAGGTACTAGTTAGAAATGATAATCAAATTTTCCAATCAGATCTTCCTCACTTCCAAGTATTCTTGCCTGGTGCAGTCTCCTCAGATTTCCTAAGAACTCGCTATGTCAGAAAACACCTATTTTGTACACTTATAAACTCTTTATCCACACATCAAAAGAAGTTTTGCATCACCACAGTTCCCAGAACTCCTGAAGATAGACGTTGACTGTGGATATTGTATCACAGACACAGTCCCTTTGGCTGTTCAGAGATGTCACTAAACCCGCCCAAAGATGTAAACAACCATGCATGAGCAGCTCCTGTTAGACGGAGGGGGTTCGACAGATCATCACTTCCAGTCAGTCCACCAGGAAGGAGGTACACGGCTCGTGTTGTCTGTAGTTCAACCATGCCTAGACGGTCAATGCCGCGGTTCGATCGCGTCCGCACTGTTACTTTGTGCCAGGAAGGGCTCTCAACAAGGGAAATGTCCAGGCGTCTCGGAGTGAACCAAAGCGATGTTGTTCAGACATGGAGGAGATACAGAAAGAAAGTAACTGTCGATGACATGCCTCGCTCAGGCCGCCAAAGGGCTACTACTGCAGTGGATGACCGCTACCTACGAATTATAGCTCGGAGGAACCCTGACAGCAACGCCACCATGTTGCATAATACTTTTCGTGCAGCCACAGGATGTCGTGTTACGTCTCAAACTGTGCGCAATACGCTGCATGATGCGCAACTTCACTCCAGACGTCCATGGCTAGGTCCGTCTCTGCAACCACGACACCATGCAGCGCGGTACAGATGGGCCCAACAACATGCCGAATGGACCGCTCAGGAATGGCATCACATTCTCATCACCGATGAGTGGCGCATATGCCTTCAACCAGACAATCGTCGGAGACGTATTTGGAGGCAACCCGGTCAGGCTGAACGCCTTAGACACACTGTCCAGTGAATGCTGCAAGGTGGAGATGCCCTGCTGTTTTGGGGTGGCGTTATGTGGGACCGACGTACTCCGCTGGTGGTCATGGGAGGCGCCGTAACGGCTGTAAGTCAATGCCATCGTCCGACCGATAGTGCAACCATATCGGCAGCATATTGGCGTGACATTTGTCTTCATGAACGACAATTCGCGCCACCATCGTGCACATCTTGTGAATGACTTCCTTCAGGATAACGACATCACTCCGCTGGAGTGTCCAGCATGTTCTCCAGACATGTACCATATCGAACATGCCTGGGATAGATTGAAAAGAGCTGTTTATGGACGACGTGTCCCACCATCCACTCTGAGGGATCTGCGCCGAATCGCCGTTGAGGAGCAGCACAATCAGGACCAATAGTACCTTGATGAACTTGTGGATGGTATGCCACGACGAATACAGGCATGCATCAGTGCAAGAGGACGTGCTACTGGATATTAGAGGTACCCGTGTGTACAGCAATCTGGACCACCACCACTGACGGTCTCGCTGTATGGTGGTACAACATGCAATGTGTTTTTTCATTAGTAATAAAAAGGGTGGAAATAATATTTATGTTGATCTCTATTCCAATTTTCTGTACAGGTTCCGGAACTCTCGGAATCGATGTGATGCAAAACTTTTTTTTTATTTGTTATTTCTCCCACCATCATTACTGTTATTATTGTCATTATTATTATTATATTATTATTACTGTCCTTATTTTCGCTATTAGTGGTAGCAGCAGCAGCAGTAGAAGTACTGCCAGTATTAACTTTATTAATTCATAGTCAGTAATATTTACTCTCATTGTAGCTATAGATACTGAAATCATTTTAATATAATTGTCGTATTAAAATTGTCATTTCTAAGGTAACTATGTTGTAAAAAAAGTGCTTTACGTGTGAAATCCTGGTCTGATGTAAGAGACAGCCTGATTGCCTTAATTAGATCAAGTTACGAGGGTTGCCCAGAAAATAATGCACCGCATTTTTTCTTCGACAATTCTTTATTGAAAATAATGAAAATTACACACGTGAAAGAACGTTGTTTTACCTACAGACCCTGTTTTTCCACGTCATCTATATCCCATCCTATGGCCTTCCTGAAGCGCGAAACAAGGGCGTGTATGCCCTGTCAATACCAATCCTTGTCCTGGTGGCGGAGCCAGAGCTTCACTGTATGAACCACCTCCTCATTGTCCTCAAAATATCTTACACGAATGCGTCTGTCCTCACGAATGGCATCAACTCGCTGCAACGTGTCACGTGTGACAGCCGTGGATGGTCTTCCCGATCGCTGCAAGTCACTGAGTTCCGCCGAACCGCCTTCTGATGACCTCACCGTCCGTGCCCAGTGACTAACTGTACTACTGTCGACAGCAGATGCTCCACAGACTTTGCACTAGCGTTTGTGAGTGTTCCCTACAGTTTCTTTCTCTGCACTGAGAAATTCAATAGCGGCACACATTTTGAAACTGTCCTACAGCTACACTGTCTGTCGGAAGTGACGGAAACTTGGCATGCGCACTCAGGAGACTTCAGATAATACATACGTAACGTTTCGCATACATAGCATTGCTTTCGGCCGAGGAAAAAAATGTGGTGCATCGCTTTTTGGGCAACCCTCGTAAGTAAATAAATCAACGATGGAACTCCATCCATACCGATGATGGGCGCCATGCTGGTAAAGATGTAAATATCTAGAGGAGAATAAAATGGGTTATACTCCGTCGTCGTCAGCCCCTCGATTGTTTCCATCATGCTACTACACAGATACTCCCACTTTGTTCCTGTAAACTGCACTTCAGCACCACAGTGAACATTCACGATTGCTGTTAGTAGTTCAATCTCACTATTCAGTACTATGCCAACATTCACATGTTTTCATCTGCTGGTGGTCAGTTGATAAGTAGCAGTGAACAGCAGTATAATGAATCCATTTACCTATTGCTCGACATGTGATACTGGAAACTCAGCGTCTGGGAACAGTTGTGTGGCTGCTCTGATATATTAGGTAGTCTGTCTGCTGCTCTCTGCTCCAGTGGATCAGGGTGTTGTTGTCCTCAGGGAGAAATAATAAGTGAAAATTCATATACAAAACAAATAATGATTACGATAATAATAATAATAAGCACTGAGAGAGAAGAGAGAGAAAAGGGTTAATACTTACACTGTGCGATACAGTTTCTTTATGTTGCCTGAAGGTGGCTGACCTCTGCTGATAGTTCATGATGCACCTTTCACGACAGCAGACACAGCATAGATCCCTAGTCCATATGATGGGTACTAGGATTGGATATTGCGGGTGAGTGGTGGACGTAGGTGACTACTGTGCTATGGAAATTGGAGTAACGATTTTGGACTGGGAGGTGGTGGGGCAAATCATGTTTAATTGTGGCAGCCATATTGGTCACAAAATACAGCAATAAGGATGCGTGGGTGATAAATTGCAGCTGTCAGGATGTTGTTGTTATGGTGTTTGGTCCAAAGACTGGTTGGATCCAGCTCTCCATGCTACTCTACCCTTCACGAGCCTCATCATCTCCGAATAACTACTGCAACCTACATCTTTCTGAATCTGCTTACTGCATTCATCTTTTGGTCTGCCTCTACGATTTTTACTCGCCACACTTTCTTCCAGTACTGAATTGGTGAGCTCTTAATGTCTCAGAATGTGTCCAATCAATTGATCTTTTGTCAAGTTGTGCCATGAATTTCCTGTCTTCCCAATTCTATTCAGTACTTTCTCATTAGTTGTGTGATTGACTCACCTAATATTCAGAATTCTTCTGCAACACCGCATTTCGAAAACTTCTATTCTTTTTTATCTTAACTGTTTATCAACCGTGTCTCAGTTTAATACGTGGCTACACTCCAGACAAATACCACCAGAAAAGACTTCCTAACACTTAAATCCATATTTCATGTTAACAGACTTCTCCTCTTCAGAAATGATTTTCTTGCCATTGAGTATGTACATTTTAGATCCTCTAGTCGAGCTACCATTAGTTATTTTGCTGCCCAAATAGCGGAATTCATCTACTACTGTAAGTGCCTCGTTTCCCAGTCCCATTTCCTTAGCACTATCTGATGTAATTCGACTACATCCCAATAACCTTGTTTAGCTTTTGTTGCTGTTCATCTTATATCCTCCTTTCAAGACACTGTCCATTCCATTCAATTGTCCTTCCAATTCCTTTGTTGTCTCTGACAGAATTACGCTGTCATTGTCAAACCTCAAAGTTTTTATTTCTTCTCTTTGAATTTTAATTTCAACTCTAAGTTTTTCTTTTCATTTCCTTTACTGCTTGTTCAATGTATATATTGAATAACATCATGGATATTCTACAACCCTGTATCACTCGCTTTTCAAGCACTGCCTACCTTTCACGCCACTCTCCTCTTATAACTGCCATCTGCTTTCTGTATACGTTGTAAATTGCCTTTTGCACCCTGTGTTTTACCCTTGCTACCTCCAGTATTTGAATGAAAATATTCCACTCAACACTGTCAGAAGCTTTCTCTAAGTCTACACGTGCTATAAATGTAGTTTTGCCTTTCCTTAATTTATCTTCTAAGGTAAGTCGTAGGATGAGTATTGCCTTGCGTGTTCCTACATTTACCTGCAATCTGAACTGATCTTCCCTGAGCTCGGCTTCTAGCAGTTCTTCCATTCTTCTGCAAAGAATTCGTGTTAGTATATGCGACCATGACTTATTAAATTGATAGTTCGCTAATGTCAGCAACTGCTTTCTCTGGAATTGGAATTATTACATTCTTCTTCAAGTCTGAGGGTATTTCGCTTGTCTCATACATCTTGCACATCATATGGCAGAGTTTTGTCATGGCTGGCTGTCTCGAGGCTATCGGTAGTTCAGACCGAGCAAGATATAACCCCAGGGGCCTTGTTTCGACGTAGATATTTCAGAGCTTTGTCAAATTCTCTCGCAGTATCATGTCTCCCATCTCATCTTCATCTACGTCCACTTCCCTTTCTATAAAGTTGCTTCCAAGTTAATCTCCCTTATATAGAGCCTCAATATACTTTTCCATGTTACAGCTTTCCCTTCTTTGCTTTGGACTGATTTACCATCTGAGCACTTGATATTCATACAGCTGCATCTCTTCCCCAAAGGCCTCTTTAATTTTCCTGTAGGCGGTGTCTATCTTTTCCGTAGTGAAATATGCTTCTAACTCCTTACATTTGTCCTTTAGTCATTGCTGCTTAGCGGTTTTGTACTTCTTGTCAATCTCATTTTTAAACGTTTTTATTCCGTTTCGCCTGTTTCATTTGCTGCATTTTTAAATTTTCTCCTTTCATCAGTTAAGTTCAATATACCTTACGTTCCTACTAGTAACTGTCTTTTTACCTTTTTCATCCCCTGCTGCCTTCACTATTTCATCTCTTAAAGCTACCCATTTGTCTTCTACTGTATTCCTTTCCCCTGTTCTAGTCAACTGCTACCAAATGCTCTCTCTGAAACTCTCTGCAGCCTCTGATTCTTTCAACTTATCCAGGTCCCATCTCCTTAATTTCCTGCCTTTATGCAATTTCATAAGTTTTGATCTACAGTTCATAAACAATAAATTTTGGTCAGAGTCCTCATCTGCCCCTGTAAATGTCTTACAATTTAAAATCTGGTCCTTAAATCTCTGTTTTACCATTATATAATCAATACGAAACCTTCTAGTGTCTGCAGGTCTCTTACATGTACACAGCCTTCTTTCATTATTCCTAAACCAAGTGTTAGCGACGATTAAGTTATGCCCTGTGTAAAACTCTACCAGCTGGCTTCTTCTTTCATTCTTTTCCGCCAGTCCATATTCACCTACTATTTTTCTTTCCCTTCCTTTTCCTACTATCCAATTCCAATCCCCATCACAATTAAATTTTCGTCTCCTTTATTATCTATTCAGATAATAAAGGAGACGAAAATTATTCAATTTCTTTTATCCCATCATACATTTCTTTAATTTCATCATCATCTTTGGAGGTAATTCGCATCTAAACTTGCACTACTGTGGAAGGTGTGGCTTCGTGTCTGTCTCAGCTACAATAATGCATTTGCTATGCTGTTTATAGTAGCTTACCCAAAAAATATCTATTTTCTTATTAATTATTAAACCCATTTTCACATTAATCCTGTTTTATTCTGTGGTTATAACCTTGTATTCATCTGATCAGAAGTCCTGTTTATCGTGCTAATGAACTTCACTAATCCCCACTGCATCTAACTTTCACCTACCCATTTCCCTTTTTAAATTTTCTAACCCACGTACCTGATTAAGAGATCTAACATTCCAAACTCCAATCTGGAGAATGCCAATCTTGGTTCTCCTCATGATAACATCCTCCTGAGTTGTCCCTGCCTGGAGATCCAAATGGGGGACTATTTTACCCCCAGAATACTTTACTCAAGAGGATATCACCATCATAAAACCATACAGTAAGAGCTACATCTCCTCATGAAAAATAACGGCTTTATTTCACCCATGCTTTCAGCCATTCACAGTACCAGTACAGTAAGGCCACATCATTCGATCATCCAGAATGTTGTTCCTACAACTCCCGAAAAAGCTGCTGCCCTTCTTCAGGAACCACGTATTTGTCTCGCCTCTCAACAGATGCCCCTTCATTGTGGTTGTGCCTATGGTACAGTTATCTGTATCTACATCTACATCTACATCTATACTCCGCAAGCCACCCAACGGTGTGTAGCGGAGGGCACTTTACGTTCCTCTGTCGTTACCTCCCTTTCCTGTTCCAGTCGTGTATGGTTCGCCGGAAGAACGACTGCCGGAACGCCTCCGTGTGCGAATCTCTCTAATTTTATATTCATGATCTCCTCTGGAGGTATAAGTAGGGGGAAGCAATATATGCGATACCTCATCCAGAAACGCACCCTCTCGAAACCTGGATAGCAAGCTACACCACGATGCAGAGCGCCTCTCTGGCAGAGTCAGCCACTTGAGTTAGCTAAGCATCTCCGTAACGCTATCACGCTTACCGAATAACCCTGTGACGAAAGGCGCCGCTTTTCTTTGTATCTTTTCTACCTCCTCCGTCAACTCGACCTGGTACGGATCCCCCACTGATGAGCAATACTCAAGTATAGGTTGAACGAGAGTTTTGTAAGCCACCTCCTTCGTTGATGGACTCTCCCAATGAATCTCAACCTGGTTCCCACCCTACCAGCAATTCATTTTGTGTGATCATTCCACCTCAAATCGTTCCGTACGCATACTCCCAGATATTTTACAGAAGTAACTGCTACCCAATGATAACAAAATGCTGTGTTCTGTTTGCTAAAACCTCTTCAATCCAGCCACATAGCTGGTCTGATATTCCGTAGGCTCTTACTTTGTTTATCAGGCGACAGTGCGGAACTGTATCGAACGGCTTTCGGAAGTCAAGGAAAATGGCATCTGTGGTATACACCACTTCTAACAAACACCGAACAACGCGCTCCAGTACGCGGCCGCCAAATACATCGCTGGCCGCACTTCTCTGGGCGGCCCGCTGCTTCCATCGCTGGCCGTCTTCACACGCACGCTCCCTTACGTGGCCGAGAAACACATCGCTGGCCGCACTTCTCCGGGCGGCTCGCGGCTACCATCGCTGGCCGCCTTCGCGCGCGCGCGTTTGTCAGCACACAGCAATTGGCTACGCTAGGAAACATTGCGATTGGTTTTTCCTGGAAAACAGCGACCCCAGCCGACGGCTCCATTAACTAGCAAGCCTTATATAATAAATCCGGCCGCCGGCGCAAATTCAATAAAAAAAAAAAAAAAAAAAAAAAAAAAAAAAAAAAAAAAAAAAAAAAAAAATCTCCACTCCCATGGTACAACAACCGTACCGTATCCTGTACCACAACGTTCGCTCCCTGCCCACCCACAAACTCCTCTTCCTCCACACCCTACGTCAGCACCACGTGGATGCCTTCGTCCTCAATGAAACCTTCCTTCAGCCCCGTATCTCCGTCTCCACTGCCCCTTACACCCTACATCGCACCGATAACCCGTACCCTCTGGCACGTGGCGGAGTTGCTATAGGCCACCTCAAGCACCTCCCAGTCCGGCCCCAACCTCTCCTTAACAATCCTGCCGAGCATCTCACCCTCAGCCTCTTCTTCCCCGCCCTTACCATCACCTGTGCCACCATTTATGTCCGCCCTCGCACCCCCATCCCATACGATTTCCTGGCCGACATTGACCGCACCTTCTCCACCTACGTGATTGCCGCCGACCTCAATATCCACAGCCGTGATCCTGCCGACCTCCGGCAGTGGCATCAGTTTCTCACCACTCTCCAGGGAGACCTGGTTCCCCTGCCCCAGCACACCCGGCCCGAATCCAACACCACTCCTGATGTAGTCCTTGCCTCTCCCAACCTTCTTGGGCGCATCACCGCGGATGTCCTTGACCTCATTGGCAGTGACCATGCTCCTGTCCTCCTCACTATCTCTAACGGTCGCCATCCCCGCCCCACTCCTCGCCCTGACGTCCCTCCTAAACTTGTCCATGATTACTCCCGTGCCAACTGGGATGCCTACCGGGATTCCATTCACACCCAGGTTGACAGCCACGACCTTACCCTCCAGTCTCCTGATGACATCTCTCGCACTGCTGCCTTCCTGCACCAGACCTTGTCTGTCGCCGTCGCCACCCATATCCCCACCAAAGCCATCCACCCTCACCGCCCTGCCCTGCCTCCACAGGCCGTCCTTCTCCTTCAGGAGTCCCGCCGCCTCTACCGCTCTTTTCTCCGCACTCGTGACCGGGATACACTTACCCGCCACTGGCAATTACAGCGACACATCCGCAACCTGCTTGTTGCGAAGAAACGCCGAGCCTGGCGCCAGACATGTACACACTTCAACGCCACGCTCCCCATCAACTCTTCCAAGTATTGGTCTGCTTTCCACCGCCTTACTGGGAACCGCCCCACCCCCCAGTACCCTCTCCTCCTTAATGACCGTCCCTTTCCTGACAACCTCAGTAAGGCCAACCACTTTGCCTCCCACCTCTCTGATGTTTTTTCCATCCCAGATGATCCCCACTTTGTTTATTCCCTCTTCCCTGATGTCATGGACCGTACGGATACCTCTGTTCCTCCCCTCACTCCTAGCTTCCAGTACTTGGGCCACACCCCACCATCTGCACTTAACACTCCCATCACTACACAGGACATCAGCCTCACACTCCGCACTAAACGCAACACTGCTCCCGGCCACGACTGCGTTACCTACCGCCACCTCAAACACTGCCCTCCCTCCTTCCTTTCCCTCCTTGCCGCCCTCTACAATGTCATCCTTGCCACTGGCTTCTATCCCGACCTGTGGAAAACCTCCCGTATCCTGATGTTCTCCAAACCCAATAAGCCTCCATCTGATGCCTCTTCCTATCGTCCTATCTGTCTCACGTCGGTGTTCAGCAAGCTCTTGGAATCCATCCTTTCCCGGCGCATCCATCTCCACCTCCACCACAACCACCTCCTCCCAAACACCCAATGTGGCTTTCGACCTTCCTTCTCTGCTGATGACCAACTCCTCCGCCTCACTCATCTCCTCTCCCTCCAGCTTAACTCCCGTCGCTCCGCCATTTTTGTCTCACTTGACCTTGAAAAGGCCTACGACCGTGTCTGGCATCCCGGTCTTCTGTTTAAACTCCAAACCTACGCCCTTCCTATCAATTACATCCGTCTGGTGGCCTCCTTCCTCTCCCGCCGCCCCTCCTACGTTACCATCCATCATGCCAATTCCCGCACCTTCTACCCCTCTGCCGGTGTGCCCCAGGGCTCTGTCCTCTCCCCTCTCCTCTACCTCCTGTACACGGCAGATATGCCCCAACCCCCCCCCTCCAGTGCACCTCTTGCAATATGCTGATGACACCGCATTCCTCGCCCTCGCTCCTACCCTCCAACGGTCCCAACGCCTTCTCCAGAATCACCTTGACCTTTTTGCTGCATGGTGTAACCAATGGCTCCTGAAACTAAATCCTTCCAAGACCCAGGCAATCATCGTAGGTCGTACCACTCGCTCCTTCCGGCTCCTGGATTTCTCCCTTACTGTCTGCGCACGTCCTGTCCGTCTCACCCCCACCCTCACCTACCTTGGCCTCACCATTGACCGTCACCTCACCTGGATCCCTCATCTCCGATCCATCCAATCCAAAGCCCACAACCGCCTCCGCCTCCTCAAACTCCTCTCTGGCCGGACATGGGGGTTGCACCCCTCTACCATCCTCCACACCTACAAATCCTTAATCCGTCCCATCCTCTGTTATGCCAGTCCTGCCTGGATATCTGCCCCCCCCAAATTCTATCAGTCCCTCCAGATCCTTGAGCGTCATGCACTCCGCCTCGCCTTCCGTATCCGCCTCCCGTCCCCCACGCGGATCCTCTATGATCTCATTCCTTTCCCCCATCTGCTCCTATTCCTCGAACATATCCGCATCCTCTACACCTCCCGCCGTCTTGAACCCCCTCACCCCCTGGTTGCTCCTCTCCTCTCCCATCCCCGCCCCCTGCCACGTCTTCACCGTTGTGTCCCCCCTACCCTCCATCTCTACACCCTCCATCTCCTTTCCCGAGGTGGCTTCCGTCAACTCCCCCTCCCGGATGATGCCCTCTCTCCCTCCATTTATCCTTCCTATCAACTCTGATCCTCCATCCCCCTCCTTTCCTCTGTCCTTTCCCTGGGCTCCCTCTCCCCCCCCACTTCAGTCCTGTTCTTCCCCCCACTACACCTCTCCCTACCTCCCTTCTCCCTCCCCCCAGTCCTTTTGTATTCCCCTCCTCTGCCTACCCCACTCCCTGTCGCGTCTGCCCCCCACCCCTCTTATGGGTCCTCATCCTCCTTCAACTCCTTTCCCGGCTCCCCCCTTCGCTTTTACTCTCCTTTCCCCCCCTTTTTCGTTTTCCCATCTACTGTCCAGTTTCCCCCCACCTGCTCTCGACTGTGGTGTCACATTTGCCAACTTTTTAGTGCAGTGTTCCAGTGACTATTCAGTGTTGTTTGTCTTTCTCGTGTTGCGAACAGAAACCATGCTGTCGCTCGGTGTGAATTTTATTTCCTTTGCGAACAGAATCCAGACTGTCGCCGTGTTTTTTAATTGTCTATTGTTTTCCCTGTCTACTTCGTATGTATTTTTATTAGCGTCATCATCCCTGTGTTGTTGTTTTAAGTTCCATGATTTCTTTTCGCCTTGTTACTCTCTAAGTCTCCGATTTTATCGCCTGTTGTTTTTCTTATTTGTTCTCTTGCTCTTTTTCACAAAATCTGTCGGCTGAAGAGCGGCGTACTCAGCTGCTGCCAGCCCGCCCCCTTCGGGGGGAATTGAAATTCAATAAATGAAAAAAAAAGCCGGCGCAAACGACAGTTCTCATCTGGAAGTGCAGTACGCCGTGTTCCAGCTGCTTGTGGATGATTCGCCGCACCACTCGAGGTTACCTGGCTGCTCGGCGGAAATCTTGCGACTTCACTTGGAGAGACTGAACTTCACTGGGTTTGGGAATAATTACGGGACGTGCACCCCACCATGCACATTTGGACATTGATATAACCAAACTTTTATTATGCTTTACTTCTGAGTGTGAGCCTGGGTAGACGCTTGGCTAACATAATTGTTAAAAAGTGATTTGTGATTTAATAAACCAGACTGAAGAGGTTATTGTGTTATTTCTGGTTATAACAGCATCTATCTGGGAGCCTGTACCTAATATTTTCTGGGTCTCATGAACAAATAAAGCGAGTTGGGTCTTACACGATCGCTGTTTCCGGAATCCACATTTATTCCCACAGAGTAGATGCTGGGTTTCCAGAAATGACATGATACGCGAACCAAAAACATGTTCTAAAATTCTACAACAGATCGATGTCGGAGATATAGGCCTATAGTTTTGCACATCTGCTCGACGACCCTTCTTGAAAACTGGAACTACCTGTGCTCTTTTCCAATCATTTGGAACCTTCCGTTCCTCTAGAGACTTGCAGTACACGGCTGTTAGAAGGGGGGCAAGTTCTTTCGCGTACTCTGTGTAGAATCGAATTGGTATCCCGTCAGATCCAGTGGACTTTCCTCTGTTGAGTGATTTCAGTTGCTTTTCTATTCCTTGGACACTTACTTCGATGTCAGCAATTTTTTCGTTCGTGCGAAGACTTAGAAAAGGAACTGCAGTCTGGTCTTCCTCTGTGAAACAGCTTTGGAGAAAGATGTTTAGTATTTTAACTTTACGCGTGTCCTCGCCTGTTTCAATGCAATTATCATCCCAGAGTGTCTGGATATGCTGTTTCGACTCACTTGCTGATTTAATGTAAGAGCAGACCTTCCTAGGATTTTCTGTCAAGTCGGTACATAGAATTTTACTTTCGAATTCACTGAACGCTTCTCGCATAGCCCTCCTTACGCTAACTTTGACATCGTTTAGCTTCTGTTTATCTGAGAGGTTTTGGCTGCGTTTAAATTTGCAGTGAAGGTCTCTTTGCTTTCGCAGTAGTTTCCTAACTTTGTTGTTGAACCACGATGGGTTTTCCCGTCAGTCACAGTTTTACTCGGCACGTACCTGTCTAAAACGCATTTTACGATTGCCTTGAACTTTTTCCATAAACACTCAACATTGTCAGTGTCGGAACAGAAATTTTCGTTTTGATCTGTTAGGTAGTCTGAAATCTGCCTTCTATTACTCTTGTTAAACAGATAAACCTTCCTCCCTTTTTTTATATTCCTATTTACTTCCATATTCAGGGATGTTGCAACGGCCTTATGATCATTGACTCCCTGTTCTGCGCTTACACAGTCGAAAATTTCGGGCCTGTTTGTTATCAATAGGTCCAAGATATTATCACCAAGAGTCGGTTCCTGTTTAATTGCTCGAGGTAATTTTCGAATAGTGCACTCAGTATAATATCACTCGATGCTCTGTCCCTACAACCCGTCCTAAACATCTGAGTGTCCCAGTCTATATCTGGTGAACTGAAATCTCCACGTAAGACTATAACATGCTGAGGAAATTTATGTGAGATGTAGTCCAGATTTTCTCTCCGCTGTTCTGCCACTAATGCTGCTAAGTCGAGAGGCTGGTAAAAGGAGCCAGTTATTAACCTAGCTCGGTTGTTGAGTATAACCTCCACCCACAATAATTCACAGGAATTATCCACTTATATTTCACTACAGGATAAACTACTACTAACAGCGACAAACACGCCACCGCCGGTTGCATGCAGTCTATCCTTTCTAAACACCGTCAGTGCCTTTGCAAAAATTTCGGCAGAATTTATCTCTGGCTTCAGCCAGCTTTACGTATCTATAACGATTTCAGCTTTCTATCAGCGCTTGAAGTTCCGGTATTTTACCAACGCAGCTTCGACAGTTTACAATTACAATACCGATTGCTGCTTGGTGCCCGCTTGTCCTGACTTTGCCGTGCACCCTTTGAGGCTGTTGCCATTTCTGTACTTGCCCGAGGCCATCTAACCTAAAAAACCGCCCAGTCCACGCCACACAACCCCTGCTACCCTTGTCGCCGCCTGCTGTGTGTAGTGGACTCCTGACCTATCCAGGAGAACCAGAAACCCCACCACCCTGTGGCGCAAGTCGAGGAATCTGCAGCCCACACGATCGCAGAACCGTCTCAGCCTCTGATTCAGACCCTCCACTCGGCTCTGTACCAAAGGTCCGCCGTCAGTCCTGTCGATGATGCTGTAGATGGTGACCTCTGCTTTCATCACGCTAGTGAGACTGGCAGTCTTCACCAAATCAGATAGCCGCCGTAAGCCAGGGAGGATTTTAAATTAGATTAGATTAGATTAATACTTGTTGCGTAGATCATGAATACGACACTTCGTAATGATGTAGAACGTGTCAGGTTAATAAAAGATGTCTGTACAAGATATTACTTTACACAAAATATTGCAGGACACGAATGTTTATGTTGTTGTTTTTTCCCTTAATTTATATCTAAAAATTCAGCCAATGAGTAGAAGGAGTTGTCATCTAGAAATTCTTTTAATTTATTTTAAATGTTAGTTGGCTATCTGTCAGGCTTTTGATGCTGTTTGGTAGGTGACCAAAGACTTTTGTGTCAGCATAATTTACCCCATTCTGTGCCAAAGTCAGATTTAACCCTGCATAGTCAAGATCATCCTTTCTCCTGGTGTTATAGCTATGCATACTGCTATTACTTTTGAACTGCGTTGGATTGTTAACAACAAATTTCATAAGTGAATATATATACTGTGAGGTTACTGTGAGGATCCCTAGATCCTTAAATAGATGTCTGCAGGATGACCGTGGGTGGGCTCCAGCAATTAATCTGATTACACGTTTTTAAGCAATGAATACTTTTCTACTGAACGATGAACTACCCCAGAATATGATGCCATACGAAAGCAGTGAATGAAAGTAGGCATAGTAAGCTAATTTACTGAGATTCTTATCACCAAAATTTGCAATAACCCTAATAGCATACGTAGCTGAACTCGGACATTTCAGCAGACCATCAATGTGTTGGTTCCAGTTTAGCCTCTCATCAATGGATACACCTAAAAATTTTGAAAATTCTGCCTTAGGTACAGACTTCCGTTCAAAGTCTGTATTTATTACCGGAGTTGTGCCATTTACTGTATGGAACTGTATATACTGAGTTTTATCACAATTTTAAAAGAGTCCGTTTGCTGAGAACCACTTAATAATTTTGTGAAAAACATCATTTACAATTATATCACTTAGTTCTTGGTTTTTGGATGTTATTACTATACTTGTATCATCAGCAAAAAGAACTAACTTTGCATATTCATCAATGTGGAATGGTAAGTCATTAATGTACTGTATATCAAGAACAGTAAAGGACCTAAGACCGAAACCTGTGGGACCCCGTACTTGATCGCCCCCCAGTTTCAGGACTCAGCTGTTGTTTTAACATTACATGAACCACTTATTTCAACTTTCTGCATTCTTCCAGTTAATTATGAATTAAACCATTTGTGCACTGCCTCCTTCAAACCATAATGATTTAGCTTATCTAAAAGAATTCCATGATTTACACAATCAAAGGCCTTTGAGAGATAACAGAAATACCAATAGGTGATGTCCGCTTATTCAGAGCATTTAATATTTGATCAGTGAAAGCAAATATAGCATTTTCTGTTGAAAAGCCTTTCTAAAAAAAAATTGACATTTTGTTAGTACTTTATTTTTACAAATATGGAAGGCTACTCTTGAATACATTACTTTCTCAAAAATTTTTGATAGAGCTGTCAGAAGAGAGATTGGGCAGTAGTTGTTGACATCCGACGTATCCTCGTTTTTATGCAATGGTTTTACAATGACATATTTCAGTCTATTGGGGAAAACACCCTGCTCCAAAGAGCTATTACATACGTGGCTGAGAATCCTACTTATCTGTGGGGAACAAGCTTTAAGTACCTTGCTGGAAATGCCATCAATTCCGTAAGAACTTTTACTTTTCAGTGAGTTTATTATTTTACTGATTTCAGAGGGAGAGGTTGGTGGAATTACGGTTGTTTCAAACTGCACAGGTATGGCCTCTTCTACAAGAAGCCTTTCCTCTTCTAGTGAAGATCTAGATCCTATTTTCTCCACAAAATTTAAAAAATGATTATTGAAAATATTTTCCATTTCTGATTATTTGTTAGCACACTTGTCATTCAGTTTTAGGGACTAAAGTCTTCCTGTGCTCTTGGTTGCCCTGTTCCCTGTTTCCTCCGATCCATAGCGACACACATCATTGGTGCCGACATGAGCGACCACCTGCAGATAGGTGCACCCTGTACCCTTCATGGCATCCGAAAGAGCCCCTTTCCACATCTGGAATGACTCCCCCCGGTATGCACACGGAGTGCACATTGCTTTTCTTCCTCTCCCTTGCAGCCATATCCCTAAGGGGCTCCATTACGCGCCTGACGTTGGAGCTCCCAACTACCAGTAAGCCCACCCTCTGCGACTGCCCAGATCTTGCAGACTGAGGGGCAACTTCTGGAACAGGACAAACAGCCATGTCCGGCCAAAGATCAGTATCAGCCAGAGACAGAGCCTGACCTGAAACCGGTTCGTCAGACAAACTGGAGAGGTTTTCTGTTCAGCCCTCCAGAATGTCTTTCGCCCCTGCCACACCTCAAGACGACCTCCCACTCTACCACAGGTGAGGGGTCAGCCTCAATGTGGGCAGTATCCCGGGCAGCCACAGTCGTAGTCTGATCGGGGGATGCGTGGGACGAGCTGGCCGTCCCTGACAAACCCCCATCCACATCCCCACAGTGATGCCCATTGGCAACAGCCTCAAGCTGTGTGACTGAAGCCAGCACTGCCTGAAGCTGGGAGCAAAGGGATGCCAACTCAGCCCGCATCTGAACACAGCAGTCGCAGTCCCTATCCATGCTAAATACTGCTGTGCAAAGAACGTGTGAACTAATCTACAGAAAGCACAAACAATTGGACACGAAATTTAAATGGTTATTAAAATACAAGACTGCCTAGTAAATGCAATAATGCTGCTACTTACTCACTGCTGACACACTGCTTGGCGGCAGAAGGCTGACTGTACTGTCAGTAACGCACAAAGGCTATTTGAAAGAAATAAACAAATGACAGACAACTATGCGACTTTGCATGTCACAGATATTAAAACGCAAATCTGCCCCTGCTAATTACGAAACTACACAATGATTTGACGGATTTAAATAACCGAGGCAGAAAACTCACCCTACCGATGGCAAGGTCCATGGTTCATGCGAAGGGGGGGGGAGGGAGGGAGGGAGGATGTGTAAAGATAGGGGAGAAGGAGAAGAGCTTGGGAGAGAGTGGAGGGAAGCCAGCTGACCTTAAAAGTGACAGGTGAGAGAGGGGGAGCATAAAGCATTGGCCTGCAATTCCCTCTGTCCCATTACTTGGGTTGATTTGTATATCCAAGATAGCCTCAAAAATAGGAAACTCTGCTCTTGTATCAGCCAACAATTGATAACTTGTGATGTGTTCAACATGCACCTGGAAGTCTTTGTTGTATATCAGTAGACCAGTGTATTGATTGTGTATCAGTAGGTGATTGTCTACATGAGATATGTAAATAGTGTTTATCTCTTCTCGATTTCTGGAATTAACCACAACAGTTCATGAGCAGAGGTAGTTGGATCCAGTGATAACGAAATGCAGTGGCCAGTTGGGTACTTACCATTAGTGTATATTAGACAGATACCTTCAGGACCCTCTGATTCTGAAATTCATGAAGAACTGTGGCGTCATTAGGTCCCATCGACCACACAAATTACAATTAGACAGATACCTTCAGGACCCTCTGATTCTGAAATTCATGAAGAACTGTGGCGTCCTTAGGTCCCATCGACCACACAAATTACAATCTTTGGAACATTAACTGCTCCGACGAGGCGCCATGTTTAATTCAGTCTGCTTTTGTACTTCATGCAGTGTTCATGTGTATCAGTCTTTATGGTAATAATAGAGGGAAACATTCCACGTGGTAAAATATATGTGTATATAGAAAACTTGGGAACTGTTTATTACGAACCATATCCAGAATACTATATTGGTGACCCCGGACAAAAAGTTCTACCTCTTCCGCGACTTCCAAGTTGGTCGTATAGGATCAACAGGTTTCACGTACTACGCCATGGCTACATCACTGACCATTCTTTACGAAAATTTGGAGGCCCCGCTCTTACAACCAGGCCAACACAACTCTCCGCCGTCGGTTATTTCGCAGCTAACGGACAATGATCTACGATCTTCGACGAGGGTAACCTCTACTTTAGCAACTCCACAACGACCAAGTGTTACGCAGTTACCACAAACAATGGACTCAGGTTTTGTTTCGCCGGATTACACACAGCAACAAGTGAAAAGTAAAGTGGACGATCTACTAAATAGTGTGACGATCAATCGCTCCTACGAAGTTCAAAGGGACCGAAATTCGCACACATGCTTTGATCCTCTACACGCCACTTCGTCGGTTATAGTAGTGCCGTGTGCAACACACTCGGTCAACTATTACCAAGCTTCACCAGCCTCGCCTTCATCACAGATCAGTAAAAGACAATTTTATGCCTCCATTTCGCCAGAACAAACCACCGGATCGCCGGCCCAGTTTCGAGACCTCGTGGGTACGAGTGCACTCAACATAGCCTCTTCACCCAGTAACGTTGTACTACGACAGTGTGACCGCCAACGGGTTTCACCAGTGTTTTATGGTTCTACCACGAAGGGTGCGTGGCCAGTATGTGCGGAAAAGCTCTGTTGTTGCCACGTTAGGCTCCAGGCCAACCCCCCCCCTACACCCCCCCCTCCCCCGTGGGGGACCTCGATTCCGACCATACAACCGCTCGCTCCTCCTACAGTACCATCTGCGTCTGCCGCGCCAGCCTTCCACGTCATTTCCAAGTTAGACAATGTCAGTGCTATTCTTGCAATTTCCTGTCCAGTTTACGGGCCCTCATTACACGCTGCTTGCCCGTTCACTTCCACGGTACCGACTGTGCCTGCCGGGTCGTGTTTTCGGGATTTTTCAGACATTACAATCAGCAGTTGTTCTGAACGTGTTTGCTAGTAACATTTCCGCTCCGATGATGCCGGATCCCAGTACGAACTCTCGTGCAGTGGGACCTCAGGCCTTCCGAGATATGCTGAAGCCACCTTCGTCTCCACCTCCAGGCCGCCTACCCGAGCTACCTCCCCTATACGAGAACAATCCAGTTTCACGGTTTGCACTAGTGGAGCACCTCTTTGAGCTGCATCAAGTGACTGATGACAACTCCAAGTTGCTATGTTTGGTCACACACCTTCACAACCACTCGGATTTAATTTGTGATCTCCCACATTCGCCTCCACCACCACCAAAGGACGAGTTCGCCAAGAAAACGACATTGGACCGACTTGCCTGCTCGCCGCAGGAATTGATAATCAAGATTCTGTACGAGGAGCACCTAGGGGACTGCACTCCGTCACAACTTTGGCGCCGCCTCAGATTACACGTGAGTGAACACGCGATGCCAGACGTCACACTGTGGGCGGTACGGTCTGCGAAGTTACCTACTGACTTACAAATACACCTACTGCCGCACTCTTTCGAGTCTATAGGTCCTCACCTACGCATCGCAGATCAGCTGTATGCGCTCCTGCGCCAGAAACGCCCAGCTCATCCACCATCGCTGTGTGACACTACACCTCTTGTTTACCGGCCGTCTGCAGGCAGGGGCAGGGCCAGTTCCACTTCCACGCCTTCTACGCCACCAGGCAGGTCGTTTGCTCTCTCTTCTTTCCGAGCACTCAGGAATCGCCCGCGCTCCGTATGTCCCAGTTTACGTCCCAGAGCAGATCAATGAATACAAGCCTCCCCCGCTATCACAGTCACCGCCGCTGCCACATCCGGCTCATCCACACTGTTGGTACCACAAGGCTTTTGGTGCTGAGGCCAAGAAGTGCAGGTTACCTTGCAATCACCCAAACGCCGACCGCAGGAACAAAGTGCCGCCAAGTCCTGCAGGGAACTTCATAGACGTCCCCTAACATTGCACTCCATCCACTCGTCCCCTCGGCCGAGCGGTCGTTTGTACGTGACAGACATTTCATCACAGTTTGTCTGCCTAATTGACACTGGCGCTGACGTGTCTATCATACCTCAATCGTTGGCTCCTACCGACTTTTCGCCAACGAAGTCTCTCCTACGAGCTGTCAACGCATCAACATTACAAACTGTCGGTTCTGTGAAAGTGATGGTGCACCTATCCCCTTCTCTGCGTTTCCCGTGGACCTTCTACGTCGCCGACATGGATAAACCAATTCTCGGTATGGACTTTTTGTCCCATTACAAGCTCTCCCTGAACGTAATCCAGTGTTCAGTGTTACACCACCCATCTAACTGGCACCCATTGTCCTCCCTCCGTTTCCGCCGCAACGTAGGATTTAGTTCGCGAGTGTTCCACCCTCGTGGGCAAGATTGTGACCTGTGTCACTAACTTACTATCAGAATACGACTCAGTGGTGCACCTCCGCCGGGAGAACGACGAGCTGAAACATTGCTCACACTTACAACGAGCTCGCTGCGGCCCACAACTCACTGTTGAAACTGCAATCTGCAGTTCCTTCACCGGATCGAACTTCATCGCCAAGCATCAGTTCGAACACTTGTCAGGTTAGTTCAAAAACATTCACTGCATGTGACAATTCGCGCTTAGTGACCTCTGCACTGCCCAAGTGCCCACTACGGCCCAGCAGCAAATTAACGAACTTCTGGAGGCAGCCATCCTACAGGCATCAGACAGCAATTGGTCTTCACCAACTCACCTCATCTCCAAACACGACCGTTCTTTTCGAATGTGTGGTGATTACAGACGTTTAAATGCTCACACTGTCGCGGACAATTACCCCGTGCCAAACATAAACGATTTCACTCATCTGTTATCATTCGCCACAATCTTCAGTGTGATTAACTGCAAATGTGCTTATCACCAGATTCCTATAGTGCCGGAAGACATTCCAAGGACTGTGATCATCATGCCGCTCGGTTTGTACCAGTGCAACTTCGTGCCATTCGGTTTAAAGAATGCGGCACAAATGTGGCAACGTTTCATCGAATCAATCTTACGACGATTCGAGTTCTGCTTCACATACCTGGATGACGTACTCATTTTCAGCAAATTGACTGAAGACCACGAAGATCATTTATCCCAAGTCCTCCAGACTCTTGCATCCAATGGTCTCTGCATACGCAATACAGCAGGAGGAGGAGGTGATTCACAGAGACAAGGGTTGGAGAACGAAATGGACAAGGAGTGGGGGGAGGAGGAGATGGTCAGAGAGGGGGAGAAAGTAGAACAACAGAGAAAATGAGGAGGAGGTGATTCGCAGAGACAGGGGTGGAGAACGAGATGGGCAAGGGGTGGGGGGAGGAGGAGATGGTCAGAGAGGGGAGGGAAAGTAGAACAACAGAGAAAAGGAGGATTAGGTGATTCACAGAGAAAGGGGGAGGGGGAGGAGATGGGCAAAGAGAGAGTGGAAAATAGAACGACAGAGAAAAGGAGGAGGAGTTGATTCACAGAGAAAGGAGGATGGAGAGGAGATGGGCAAAGAAAGGGGGAAAAGTTAAGCGTCAGGATATAGGAGGAAGAGGTGATTCACAGAAATTCGGGGAGAAGGAGGAGGAATGGGCAAAGAGAGAGAGGGAGGAAGAGTTGGACGGAAAGAGGGGGAGATAGTGATTAGAATGTACATCCAATACCTTTACATATTTAGCAGTTTCGAAACATTGCTGGATTCGCTAGTACATACATAAAGACTATATTATTAGTTAATAATAATAATGATAACAAATAACCAATAGTACCCAAATATTCCAAGCACAGCAAAAGTAAAGAAAAATTTTTTTAGGGTAATACACACTTCTGATAACTACTAACAGCCTGCATTAATTAGCACAACAATCTTACACAAATAAGGAAGCCCAATTTATGCCATACTGCAGAAAATGCTAATACAGTTACAACGCATGATTAAGCCCATAGGAGGCCTCATGTGGGCGAGAGTAAATGAGGCCCCCAGTCTGCTTAATATCTGATGTATTTATATTTACATTTTGAGAAAAATGAACAACGTAGATGTAATGGCTGACAGAATGATCAAATGTTGATAATGAGTACTCTACTCTGTGACGGTTCTAACATACACTACCTGAAACACTGCAACACCCACAACAACTGTGTTCATTTGTACCAGGGATTGTGCACACTGAGTGATTGTACTGTTATGATCCATCTGTCACGGTCATCAACGATCAGTTGCCACTCAGGAAGCCTAACTGTATGTTCTCTGATTCTGCTCCACAGGCAGTAACCGTGCTGAATTTAGAGGTGAACAGTGTTTACAACCAGAAGATGCAACAGGTCCCACCAAGAAGTACACTACTGGCCATTAAAATTGCTACACCATGAAGATGACGTGCCACAGACGCGAAATTTAACCGACAGGAAGAAGATGCTGTGATATGCAAATGATTAACTTTCCAGAGGATTCACACAAGGTTGGCGCCGGTGGCGACACCTACAACGTGCTGACAAGAAGAAAGTTTCCAACCGATTTCTCATACACAAACAGCAGTTGACCGGCGTTGCCTGGTGAAACGTTGTTGTGATGCCTCGTGTAAGGAGGAGAAATGCGTACCATCACGTTTCCGACTTTGATAAAGATCGTATCGAGACTTTGCTGCTCACGTTGGTCGAGACCCAATGACTGTTAGCAGAATATGGAATCAGTGGGTTCAGGAGGGTAATACGGAACGCCGTGCTGGATCCCAGCGGCCTCGTATCACTAGGAGTCGAGATGACAGGCATCTTATCCGCATGGCTGTAACGGATCGTGCAGCCGTGTTTGGCGACATCATGGTGAACGCACATAGGAAGCGTGTATTCGTCATCGCCATCCTGGCGTATCACCTGGCGTGATGGTATGGGGTGGCATTGGTTACACGTCACGGTCACCTCTTGTTCGCATTGACGGCACTTTGAACAGTGGACGTTACATTTCAGATGTGTTACAACCCCCGTCTCTACCCTTCATTCGATCCCTGCGAAACCCTACATTTCAGCAGGATAATGTACGACCGCATGTTGCAGGTCCTATACGGGCCTTTCTGGATGCATAAAATGTTGGACTGCTGCTGTGGCCAGCACATTCTCCACATCTCTCAACAACTGAAAACGTCTGGTCAATGGTGGCCGAGCAACTGGCTCGTCACAATACGCCAGTCTCTACTCATGCTGAACTGTGGTATCGTGTTGAAGCTGCATGGGCAGCTGTAACTGTACACACCGTCCAAGCTCTGTTTGACTCAATGCCCAGGTGTATCAATGCTGTTATTACGGCCAGAGGTGGTTGTTCTGGGTAATGATTTCTCAGGATCTACGCACCCAAGTTGCGTGAAAATGTAGTCACATGTCAGTTCTAGTATAATATATTTGACCAATGAATACCCGTTTATCATCTGCATTTCTTCTTGGTGTAGCAATTTTAATGTCCAGTAGTGTACATGCTGCTGTTGAACAGTTTCAGCCATTTGAACGGAGTCGCATTGTGGACCTGCGGAAAGCTGGATGGACATATCAACAAATCACAGCACATGTTGGGCGTGTGTATTGGTGGTGTACCACAGCTTTTAACGGAGAGCTACAGAACACTCTGAGAACTGTAGACCAGGTTTTGTACATCCATGCAGTACAGACAAACGTCAAGACCAACACATTATGCAAGCAGCGGTGGCCGACCAGACATTATCCAGGGACGAAAGTTGTGCATGTGTAGCATCTGCTATGTCATCAAGGACCATTGAGAACCGTCAAATTGCAGCAGGATTAATCATGTGGTGTAGTTGTTTACTGCAGAGGACAGTTGTTAATGTCCCTTCTTTGGTATTTTTACACAATCCTGAGAATACAAATGCGTGCAGTCCACTGCAATGGATACTCGCTACATTACACAAGCTGTTATCCCCGTGCTTCTGCCAGCTCTATGACCGGAAGTTGGTGTGTTTTTCAACAGGACAATGCGCATCCACATATGGCTCCTGTGATGCAACATGCTCTTCGTGTTGTACAACCAGTGTCTTGACCAGCAAGGTCACCGCTTCTCTCGCCATTTGAACATGTATGGGGAATAATGAAGCAGGAATCTAATCGTTCTCCAGGAACCATAGGAACCACTACCAAACTGCACAAAAATAAATAAATAAATAAAAACGCAAGATGTTAGGTATAATCTGTTAGCAGGAGCTATCTGGCATCTTTATGATCGTTCACTTGTGAGATCACACGACTGTGTTGCTGCCACAGGAGGGTTCACTGTGTATTGATGAGACTGCCTAGATACCCTTTACTGTGACGTACCTTTCATTTGGCCTGACTTTATCATAAGGCCCTATAATGATGAGCTACTCACCACCTCACTTGTCAGTAAAATGATGCTCTTAAGGATGCTGCATTTTTCTGGCTGTGTACATACTTAAATATAAAGGTGAGGAACTTAGAACACAGATCAACAATGTGCACAGTAACCATCAGGTAGAGAGCAGAGAAATAATAAAGAATGGAATAAGAAAATTAACTTACTTTACATGACAGGAAACAAAGCTTGTACAATATTATAATACCAGTTTCGTAACCTTAGTATGAGATAATAGTAATTATTCTGATTATGTTATTAAATGTTTCGGTGCCTTTTTTGCACTGAAATTCTCAGTAACATCATTGAGTTCTACTTCATCTGAAACAGTTTGACTAGTCGTTGGTAGTGGGACAAGGTTGGTGTCACCCCACTCTGCATTGTTGCCAAATTTATCCAAGATGGGGGATACAAGATGGCGGCGACAAATACAGTAATGTCGCAATTTTTGGCAGGAAAAAAGTCACTTGACCTACCTCCACTAACCTAAGAAAATAGCAGGAAAATTTTGATGGGAAAATACATCACTTGGGCTATTTTCACTACCCTGAGTCACCTCTTCCTTGGAATTGGTTGGAAAAGGGCTCAGTCTGTGCTGGGCTACTGGATAGGATGAACATAAACCTTTATTTTGCAGGCAGTCTTTGTTTCAACAATATGAGGCAATATCTCCATCCAGTGTGTTCACCATTAGGTCTGGAGTCCAGCTGACCTAGTACACAGTACTGCCACAAGAGGGAACTGTCGTACCATGGTGGTCTTGGGGGATGGGTGGGGAAATGGTGGGAAAAGGATTCAGTCTGTGTCCAGCTGCTGGAGAGAGGAAGGACTGCAATTTATTTATTTCGGAACAATATATTTGGGGATGTAAATCAAGTAGTTTTTTTTATTACAGTGATACAAAACACTCATTCTGAACTGCTTGGTGTCGCAATACACAGCCTGCAGACCTGCAAACAACTAGTAAATCACCAAAATAATGCATTGCAGTCTACAGATACGAAAATAGATAGTAAATGGTCAAAATAATGCTTGTAAAACACAATGCAAACACCCTCACAGTGCTTAAGCAGCCCGAATAATGAACTGCACAAGCACTCATTCCATATAGGAAACACTTTCGGACTGTCATTAAGATATTCGATTGTGAGGTATCAGCACACTGCCCCCCTACAGAGCTCCAAGGTGCGCATGCCAGACGGCGCACTGACATCAGTCCCATACATGACCTCTGGACCGCGAGTACGTGTTTGTCATTGCTGGCGTGATACCTATATACCTGCAGTCCAGTGAAGACCTAATTGCTGAGTGACTCACCATTGTAGGTGCAGATAAAATGTTGTCGGTGCTATACTAATGTCTCATGTCTATGTAGAATGACAGCCAAGTCTCTGGGGCTTTCGTGATTCTCAGCTTGTATGCATGGAAATGTTCGTGCTAACAGGAGCTATTTACAAAAATAGCCCAGAATAATACTCAAAAATGGGCTACAGATTGTCAAATATGGAAAGACACTTGCTCCATTACATTGAGGATGGAAGCGTGAATATTACAGCATGAAACCAATCTCCAACCCAGCAATATACACTATGTGATCAGAAGTATCTGGAAACCCCCAAAAACTTACGTTTTTCATATTAGGTGCTTGTACTACCACTACGTCCAGGTACTCCTTATCAGTGACCTCGCTAGTCATTAGACATCGTGAGAGAGTAGAATGGGATGCTCCACAGAACTCATGGACTTCGGACGTGGTCAGGTGACTGGGTGTCACTTGTGTCGTATGTCTGTACGCGAGATTTCCACACTCCTAAACATCGCTAAACCCCTTAGCTGACTTTGTAAATTATAAAGATGATTTGGATTCTATTATATCACCGAAATTGGTATTCTCGAGTGGAAATATCAGTTTCCTCTATTTATTTAGAGTTTTCACTTAAAGATCTTCGCCGACAGGATAAGTTTCCAGTTACTCAGTGATCTACAGCACGCTGCATCTCGTTAAGGTTTCGGATTTCTAGAGAAATAATTTCCAGTCTATATCTTCGAAATCACACTGTGAAATTGATACTGCTATGCAAGTCATATTGCTAAGTGGTTCATGTAGAGACGTATCGCGTGAATGGTATAATATTCTGCCAAATCATGTGAAAATACATCTGTTTTTCTAATCCCAGAGTCTGGAGATGGGTATAGAAAGCAAGCAAGCAAACAAGCAGGTTAGGGCCAGAAAAGGTAACGCCTATATGTAAAGGGAACTGACCCCAACTTTGTACAACAGTTTGGAGAGTTTCTTCAGTGCGCTGAGGGAGATCTGGTCACGTGTTGGGGGTGGATGACTTGTGACTGTCGGCTGTGGTGGATGACCGGCCTCGCGGGAAAGATCTAGTGCTGCGAGGAGTATATACGGAGCGTAAGCTAATGCTGTCTGTCTTCGCAGCGTATGTATGAGTGTCTCGAGGTCGATAGCTATATGCATGATGCAAAACGGGCGATTTTGTATGGCACAGGATAAGAATTGTATGCTTACTACATCAACATGGTATGTGGTGATGTATTGCTGGGTTGGAGATCAGCTTCACGCTCTAATGTTCAAGCTTCTGTCCTCAGTGGCAGACCAGTATAATTGAGCAAATGTCTTTCCATATTTCACAATCAGTAGACCACTTTTTTAGGGTTTAACTGTCAGTGCAATATCGTGGTCTGTACAAAATGGTTTTGTTGCTGGAAGTATCATCTGCATAAAAAAAATGGCGAACAGTGCTCCTTCACTGGCAGCAGTGGCAGTGTGGCAGGTAAATTCAGTAAGAGCCAATCAGAGTTCTCCATTCATTCACAAGACATCCTTTGTGCTGGGATGAACAAGCCTCTACATAGGGGTGAGAACGTTTACTGTTTCTGAGACATATGTCGAAAGCAAGTTGTCACGATTTTCGGGAAGAGTAACATGTGATGTATGGGGTGCATTGTTAGGACCATCAGGATGAATGCGGTCACTGTTATTCTGGGCTATTTTCGTAATCAGCTCCTGTTAGGACAAAAACTTCCATGCATACAAGCTGAGAATCATAAAACTTCCTACAAAAGCGACTGTTCACTATTTCTGCGCCACTTTTCAGTTTCTGTGAGGGTCTGATATGTGGTGGACGGGCTCTGCCGTTAGGAGCAGCAGGAAGAATGCATTCGTTGTTATTCTGGACTATTCACGTTAAAAGTTTCTGAAAGGATTGCAGAAGATTTCCATACGCGTCTAGAGGGTGGACTTGGCTGTCATTTACATAGACATGGTTCAAATGGCTCTGAGCACTATGGGACTTAACGTCTGAGCTCATTAGTCGCCTGGAACTTAGAACTACTTAAGCCTAACTAACCTAAGGACATCACACACATCCATACCGGAGGCAGGATTCGAACCTGCGACCGCAGCGGTTGCGCAGTTCCAGACTGTAGCGCCTAGAACCGCTCGGCCACTCCGGCCGGCAACATAGACATGAGAAATCAGTATAGCACTGACAGCCTTTTAGTTGCGCCTGCCCTGGTGAGCCGTTACACGGACATGTCTCACTTGGCAATTAGGTCTTCGCTGATCTGACAGGTATGTGGGTTGGCTGAATAAACACGTATGCGGCCTGAAGCGTCTCGCTTGTCCCGTTACGATCGCTAGGGAGACTGCACCCAGTCCTGTTCTAGGAAACATTGCAACAGACTTTTGTAGCAAATTCAGAGGGGATACTTGGCTCTTATTTACATAGACCTGTGACATCAGTATAACACTGACAACCTTTTATCTGTGCCTACAATGGTGAGTCGCTCACGTATGGAACCTGTGTGAGCGTGCCCTCTGGGGTGCGCCCATTGCAGCTCTGTATAGTGGCAGTTCGCTGATACATTGCAGTCGAATGTCTTAACGATAGTCCGAGAGCGTTTTTTACGTGCAATGAATGTTCGTGCAGTGCATTGTTTCTGCTCTTCAAGCGCTGTGTGTGTTTGCATAGCGTTTTACACGCGTTATTTTGACAATTTACTAGCTATTTTCGTGTCTGTAGACTGTGCAATGCATTATTTCCGTAATTTACGAGTGGTTTGCACTTCTGTAGGCTGTGGATTGTGACCCCAAGCACTTCAGAGTGAGTGTTTTGTATCACTGTAATAAATAAACTATGCGATTACTGCCCCTAAATATATGGTTCCAAAATAAATAAAGTGCGCTCCTTCCTCTCTCCAGCAACTGGACACAGACTGAATCCTTTTCCCGCCATCCCCCCCCCCCCCTCAGACCGCCATGGAGCGACAGCGAACTCTGGTGGCAGTACTGTGTACTAGGTCAGTTGGACTCCAGACCTCATGGTGAACACACTAGGTTGAACTACTGCCCCAAATTGTTGAAATAAAGACTGCCTGCAAAATAAAGACTTATGTCCATTATATCCAGCAACCCAGCACAGGCTGAGACCTTTTCCCGGCAATTCCAAGGAAGAGATGGCGGTTGGATGACTTAGGTTAGTGGAGGTAGGCCAAGTGACTTTTTTCTGCCAAAATTTGATCTGAGCCAGAGGAAGGGGAGGGGAAGGGAGGGGTTGGGTTTGCCTAGGTAGCCCAGTTGACCTATTTTCCCCCCAAAATTTGAACTTCCCACTATGATGTCATTACCACACCTATCGCGATCTTGGGTCGCCATCTTCAATAAATTTAGCAACAATGCAGAGTGGGGTGATGCCGGCCTTGTCCCACTGTTGTCGTTCTTGATCCATTGTAGAGTGAAGATAATTTTTATTGGTTTCAGCCATACAGAGTGGCCGCACGGTTTGAGGCATCACGTCACGGACTGTGCGGTCCCTCCCGCCAGAGCTTCGAATCCTGCCTTGGGCATTGTTGGGTGAGCTTTTCTTAGCGTAAGTTACTTTAAGTAGTGTGTAATTCTAGGGATCGGTGATCTAAGTAGTTTCGTCCCATAGGAATTCACACACACACACACATTGGTTTCGGTTTAGAAAAGCTCTATGGCATAGTGTGACTGAGAGAAACAATGGTCAAGAAACAATGGCTTATAAGTAATGCACAGGATAACAATTCAGTGAAGGGTTTCATGCACTGTCCATCTAACAACATATATCCACAACTGTAGCAGGTGCCTGCGATGTATTTTTATTTGATGCAGCACCTGCTCCTTATCAGACTTATCACATATTTCTCCCACAATCTCCAGTGCTGCAGTCAGAGTGTCATCGGAAGCTTCAAGCTAAAATTTTCTCTTAACAGTTTGGAAAATGTTTGTGATTTCTTTCATAGCCATGTATCGTTGTGAGAGTTCTTGCATAAATCAGTCTATGCATTCAAACATTCATTGACAAACTTTTTCTTGAATCGATAATCTGGCGCCATGATCTAGCTCACTGAAGCGACAAAGAAACTGGTATAGGCATGCGTACTGAAATAGAGATATGTGAACAGGGTGAATAGGGCGCTGCGACACCTATATACAAGTGTCTGGCGCAGTTGTTAGATCGGTTACTGCTGCTACAATGGCAGGTGAGTTTGAACGTTGTGTTATAGTCGGCGCACGAGTGATGGGACACAGCATCTCCAAAGCAGCGGTGAAATTGGATTTTCCTGAACGACCATTTTACGAGTGTACCGTGAATGTTCGGAATCCGGTAAATCATCAAATATTCGACATCGCTGCTGTCGGAAAATGATCTTGCAAAAACGGGACCAACGACGACTGAAGAGAATCGTTGAACGTGACAAAAGTGCAATCTTTCCAAAAATTGCTGCAGATTTCAATGCTGGACCATCAAAAAATGTCACCATGCGAACCATTCAACGAAACATCATCGATATGGGTTTTCGGAGCTGAAGGCTCATTTGTGTACCCTTGTTGACTGCGTGACACAAAGCTGTATGCCTCGCCTGTGCCTGTCAACACCGACATTTGACTGTTGATGACTGGAAACATGTTGCGTGTTCGGACGAGTCTCGTTTCAAATTGCATCGAGCAATGGACGTGTATGGGTATGGAGACAACATCATGAATCAAGCGACACTCCATGTCAGCAGGCGACTGCTCATGCTGGTGGAAGCTCTATAATGGTGTGGGAAGTGTGCAGTTGGAGTGCCTGATACGCCTACATACGACTCTGACAGGTGACACTTACGTAAGCATACTATCTGATCACCTGCATCCAGCCGGCCGGAATGGCCATGCGGTTCTAGGCTCTATAGTCTGGAGCCGAGCGACCGCTACGATAGCAGGTTCGAATCCTGCCTCGGGCATGGATGTGTGTGACGTCTTTAAGTTAGTTAGGTTTAATTAGTTCTGAGTTCTAGGCGACTGATGACCTCAGAAGTTAAGTCGCATAGTGCTCAGAGCCATTTGAACCTGCGTCCATTCATGTCTATTGTGCGTTCCGACGGACTTGGGCAATTCCAGCAGGACACTGCAACACCCCACAAGTTCATAATTGCTACAGAGTGGCTCCAGAAACACTCTTCTGAGTTGAAACACTTCCGCTGGCCACCAAACCCCACAGATATGAACGTTATTGAGCATATCTGGGATGTCTTGCAACATGCTGTTCAGAAGAGAACTCCACCCCCTCGTACTCTTACGGATTTATGGACAGCCCTTGAGGATTCATGGTGTCAGTTCCCTCCAGCACTGCTTCAGACATTAGTAGAGTCCATGCCATGTAGTGTTTCTGCGTGTTTGCAGAGGGCGTACACGATATTAGGCAGGTGAACCAGTTTGTTTAGCTCTTTAGTGTATTTTATTTACCCTTCTCCTTCCTCGTTGGTCAATATTGATGTCCATTTTAGTGCCAAAAGTAACACCATCGTACATGATTGTAGTTCTTTCCATCACTAAAAACTCATTCATGGTATTTAATTTGGCGAGTTCTTTACTGAAAGTCATTTTTGGAGACTGCACATATTGTTGGACCATATTTACTTCCTCCAATATCGTGTGCCAAAAGCTGATGTAGATCAAAAAGATAAAACCACATATAACTGGAAGGAGCAAGCTTTCTGCAGCTCTAGTATCAAGGTATGCCTTGGCTGGATCTTGCATATCATCCAGAGTTTGTTACAGTGGCTATCAGACAATACTTTCAGACTTTTTCCTTTTTTGCTACAAGTAATTCCCAATTGTATGAATAAGACAAGGACAAAAGAAATATAACTTCTCTACAGTTCCAAACCAGACAACACTAGATAGAGCACTTTAGAAAACATGAAGTCCAAAAAGAGTTAGGGAATGATTAGCTCAGGGATTGAACAGAGCTTTTGGACTGACTTCTTGAATTTTTTCGTTGCACTCCCCCATGAACACCTAACGTTAACGCAGCATTCTTATAACCTAAAGAACTGCACAAGGTAATATCCAGGACATCTTTTCCAGCTACAATAGAATATCTTTCGATATATCCTCCTCAGTATAAGCGTAGACTTCCGCTGCCATTGTTACAGTCAATACATTTTTTTCTTTGTTTGTAACCGCATTGTCGATATGTGAAACTACCAACGTTTCGGTCACTGTTGCAAGTGACCTTCTTCAGGGTGTTTTTGTTTACCATTGAATGAGAAAACTTTGTTTATTATACACCTGCAGACATGGATGTTATCTAATTCTGACAGGCTGTTAAGGGTGATGGGAAGGGATATTAGAAGTTCTTTATTGGTGGTTTTATTATTTCTTTTCATTGGTGGAATCCCGATGTTTTGATTGGTGTTTGCATTATTGCTTGTGATTGGTGGAAATCGGCGAATGGAAAGCCAGGCAGCAGTTGTGATGTGGCGTTGTTTCCCTGCTTTCTAGAGCCGGCTGAGGCGCGACAGTACTCCATGTACTTGCATACATACCTACATACATAAATCCTTGTTCCATAGATCATGAATATGACATTTAATAATGATGTGGAATGTGTCACTTTAACATACGTTTTCTCTAAATAAAGTCATTAATTAATTAATTAATTAATTTTATGGTTACTACTTCATATCAAAGAATTCGTCTATTGAGTAGAAAGAGCTGTCATTCAGAAATTCTTTTAATTTGCTTTTAAATGTTGGTTGGCTATCTGTCAGACTTTTAATACTATTTGGTAAATGATGAAAGAATTTTGTGGCGGCATAATTCACCCCTTTCTGTGCCAAAGTGAGATTTAACCCAGAAAAGTGAATATCATCCTGTCTTCTAATGTTGTAGCTATGCACTTCACTGTTGTTTTTGAATTGGGATGGGTTATTAATGACAAATTTCATAATTGAATATATGTATTGCGAAGGTACTGTGGCCGTCCGCTGTGGCCGAGTGGTCCTAGGCGCTTCATTCCAGAACTGCTCTGCTGCTATGGTCGCAGGTTCGAATCCTGCCTTGGGCATGGATGTATGTGATGTCTGTAGGTTAGTTAGGTTTAAGTAGTTCTAAATCTAGGGAATTGATGACCTCAGATGGTAAGTCCCATAGTGCTTAGAGCCATTTGAACCATTTTGAAGGTACTGTGAATATCCTGAGTTCCTGAAAGAAACGTCTGCAAGGTGATCTTGGGCGGGCTCCAGCTATTATTCTGAATACACGCTTTTTTGCAATGAATACTTTTTCTCTTAATGACCAATTGCCCCAAAATATGATGCCATATGAAAGCAGTGAATGAAAATAGGCATAGTAGGCTAATTTACTGCTATGTTTATCACCAAAATTTGCAATAACCCTAATAGCATAAGTAGGTGAACCTAACTGTTTCAGCAAATCATCCATGTGTTTCTTCCAATTCAATTTCTCATCAATGCACACACCCAGAAATTTTGAGTATTCTGCCTTAGCAACAGACTTCCGTTCATAGTCTACATTTATCAATGGTGTTATACCATTTACTATACAGAATTGTATAAACTGTATTTTCTCAAAATTTAGTGAGAGTCGATTTCCAGAGAACCACTTAATAATTTTCTGAAAGACATTATTTGCAATTTCCTCAGCTGATTCTTGCTTCTTGGGTGTGGTTACTATACTTGTATCATCAGGAAAAAGAACTAGCTTTGCATCTTCATGAATACAGAGTGGTAAGTCTTTGATATATATTAAGAACAATAAGGGACCCAAGACTGAACCCTATGGGACACCATTCTTGATACATCCCCAGTTGGAGGACTCTGCTGGCTTTTGCAGACTATTTGTGCTGTCAATTTCAACCTTCTGCAGTCTTCCAGTTAAGTACGAATTAAACCATTCGTGCAGTGTACCACTCATACCACAATACTTAAGTTTATATGGTATAATTTCATGATTCGCACAATCAAAAGTCTTTGACAGACCACAAAATATCCCAGTTGGTGATGTTTGATTATTCAATGCATTTAATATTTGATCAGTGGAAGCATATATAGCATTTTCTGTTGAAAGCCAAATTGACATTTTGTTAGTACTTTATTTTTACAAACATGTGATGCTACTCTTGAAAACATTACTTTTTCTAGAATGTTGGATAAAGCTGTCAGTAGTGAGATTGGACGGTAGTTGTTAGCATCAGATCTATTCCCTTTTTTATGCAATGGTTTGACAATAGCATATTTCAGTCTACCTGGAAAAACACCCTGTTGCAGTGAGCTACTACATATGTGGCTGAAAATTCTACTTGTTTTTGGGAACAAGCTTTTAGTACTCTGTTGGAAATGCCATCATTTCCATGTGAGTTTTTACTTTCGAGTAGGAGAGGTGGGTTGAATTTCACTTTTATCAAATTACATAGGTACTGCCTCTTCCATATACTGCCTTGCATTTTCTAATGAACAACTGAATCCTATTTTCTCTACAACACATAAAAAATGATTATTAAAAATCTTTTCTACTTATGACTTCTTGTTAACATACTTTTCATTGTGTCTGATCGAAGTACAGTCTTCCTGTGCTTTCGGTTGCCCTGTTTCCCTTTTCACAATATTCCAAATTGTTTTAATTTTATTATCAGATGTGATAATCTCAGACATAACGCACATACTTGGGGACTTTTTAATAACCTTTCCTAATACAGTACAGTAGTCTGTTTCACTGTTTTGGGATCATTACTCCTCCTAGCTATAAGATACATTTCCCTTTTCAGTTTACAAGATATTTTTATCCCTTTAGTAAGCCATGGCTTTTTACATGCTTTCTTACAATTATATTACACTGCTTTCTTAGGGAAACTGTTTTCAAATATACTCGCAAAGGTATCATGAAGTAGGTTAAATTTTAAATTAGCATCACGTTCCCTGTACACATCATCCCTGTCTAACTGTGGCAAGCTTTCCCTAAAATTTTGAATTGTTAAATCGATAATAGAATGCACTATTTTGGAGGACTGTTTTGCATTACTGTATGGAGCTATATCCTATACTGTAACTACCTGTGCATCATGATCAGACAGACCATTGTTAAGAGGAAAAGTTTTTATTTGATTAAAGTTATTTTTGTCTATGAAAACGTTATCTATCAGTGTGCTGCTTTCCTGTACCATCCAAGTAGGAAAATCAATAACTAATGTCAAATTGAAAGAACCATGTAATACTTCAAGGTCAAGCTTTCAATCGGACTCTTTCAGAAAATCTAGATAGAAATCCCCACAAACAATACTTTGCTTTCCTTTGTCTAACAGGTAGCACATCAAAGAATCCAAGGTTTTCAGAAATAGTTGAAAATTTCCCAATGTGGACCTACACACAGCTACAATTATAAAAGTGCCATTATTTAGTCTAAGCTCACATGTACATGCTTCTATTTTAGCTCCCAAATTTTTCACACTGAGACTGATTTTAACATATATGGTAGCTCCTCCTGTCTCAATAGTGTCTCTACTTACATGTGCTCAAAGCTTATATCCACCTACATTTACCATTTCCATACCTGTGACTGTATGACGTTCAGACAGGCATAGTACATCTATTCCACCCCCCAGTTTCTAAATCTTCTAAGCAAACTAGAAGCTCCTCTACTTGTTTTTTATAAACCCCCTCATTTCTGATGCACTATATTAACTTTATTTTTTGGTGTGCTTTTATGTGAATCTTGTGACATACTAAAATTGTTTTCACTGTATTGTTATGAGAATCTTGTGATATTTTCGCATCTCCAGTACCTGCCTGTCTGAACTTCTCATTAAGCTTAATTTCAATCAATGTAGGATCACTGGACACTGATCTTAGCCTAAAAATATACTCCCATGAGTTTCAGTGACACCCCCCCCCCCCCCCCCTTGAAGATTTTGCTGTCATCCCAGCCTTTCCTATTGAGATGCAGGCCATGTCTTGTGAAGTCCCACCTACCAATACCATCAACAGGAACCAAACCTATGACTAACAAAGAAGCCATCAGAAGCAGCTGATCTAGCTCCATATTGACCCTTTTGACAGAGCTGTTCAATTGTGGCCAGTCATACCGCATGAAAGCAGGAACCAAACCAACATTTGTATGATTCATTGCAGATGCCATCTCCCGTGAGCCTGTGTGTATTGCTTCACGTGGATTGTGGTCCCATAAGACCTAGTAAGTCAGTACCCGTGTTCTCTTTTCATGTGGTCGGGTCGCTTAGCTATTTCTGTTGCCTCTCTAATACTCCTCCTGAAAGTAAGAGGCTGTTTCACCAGTATGCGAGCTTCACCAACATCAGTCTGTTTGGCACATACATCCTGGTGTTGTGCCTACGCTGACTTTGTGTGTTTTCTCAGCAGGATATATCTTTTGTGTTCAGGTATAGATAACAGCCAGGTCCGCAGGCATATAAGAAACAAAATTTTCTCATTCAACAGTAAACAAAAACACCATGAAGAAGGTCACTTGCAACAGTGACCAAAATGTTGGTAGTTTTACGTATTGGCAATGTGGTCACAAACCCAGAAAAAATTTTATTGACTGTATCCTCTTCAGTGTTTCGTGGCACCTATTTTTCAAGTATTTTGCATAAGTATGGTGCCTCTAAGTCCAAACTGCCTCTTATTTACTGAACACATTTTGGCCTTATTTGGAATCTGATTAAAACTCTTCTGGTCCTGGGGGGGGCTTCTAAAGCTCGAAGCCCTCGAGTTTTGTGGCTCTCCAGGCCTAGAGGCCTCAGGGAGGCCACTCCCACACCCCTCTTAGTCCGCCACTGTACATTTATACAAACTGTCATATATGGAAGCCATACTGCAGGAAATCTAGATATTTACAGACACCGAAAACTTTTAAAAATCATATTTGCACTGATATGTAGAGCCATATTATTTTATAATCATGTTCTCTTGTGTATTTTCAGCACTACACTTGGTCCTTATTTTGCCTTCTTTCTGACTGAACTTAGTTTCTAAATGGAAAAGGAAATGTAAACTATAATTTCGAAATTGGTTTTTCATTTTTTTTTCAAGAAGAAGAGATAATATTTTTCGTGGAACAGTTAATATCCTCCAAAAGTTTGTCCATGTGATATACAACACTTTCCACATATCATTTGAATCTGATGTTTCAGTGAGAAAGAGTTTTCATTCAAGTAAGGACTGATCCATATATAACTATCTGTCTGCGCAAATCTCTGTACACATCACCTCTGCACAGAGAGAACACAGAGCGTGTACAGCAGATTTACTCACATGTGAGTTGTGTGCAGAAGTTGGAGTTTGAATTTTGAACAAAAATGCTCAAATATCCAAGCAGAAGTAATATCTGCACAGACAACTCGTAATAGGTGAACAGATCAAATCTGGTGCTCCAAATGAGTTTGACTCAGCTGTTTGTTCAGTATACTGTTTCCTGTCTTTGCATACACAGTGACTTCTAAAATGGTTTATATGTGTCAGTATTGTAGGGAGTTCATTGCTTAATTTATTGAAATGTACATGCTTGAGTAAAGTGAAAATCAAAGATTACAGTGAGCGAGATAAGAAGGCTGCTGCTTATAATTCTTTAATGGAGGAGCAGTTGACCCCATGGCAAACAGAGAAACTGTAAATCTAGAAGAAACAAAAGTCGTAGCAGGCTTCACCAAAATTATTAGTACTGCTTGCTTTGCACTTAGAAATTCTTTCATTGTGATGCCCTAAATAAGCTAGCGTACTGTCAGTCAGTACAGTCCTGCCCCATATCTAAAAAATAGAAGACAGATAACTGAAATCTCACATATTTCAAGTTGCTCAAACTATATTGTAAAGTATACTGCAGACCCAAATTATGTAAGTATAGGTGTCCCACAGGGTAGTGTCCTTGGCCCAGTACTATTCCTCATTTACATAAACGACTTCCCACAGAGCATCAAGCATGGACAAACAATATTGTTTGCAGATGACTCAAATGTTCTAATCAGTGACAAATCACCAGATGCACTAAAAGAAAAAGCCAAACAAACACTAAACAGTGTACGTGAGTGGGCATCCAATAATAAACTAACACTAAATCTTAAAAAAACAAGTGCTTTTAATTTCTATGTCTGCAAAAAACCACACTATAACAACTTTAAGTTAAACAATGAAACTATAGAATGTGTAGACTACACAAAATTTCTTGGTATGCATGTTGACAGTCAGTTAAAGTGGGAAGAACATATTAAAATACTTAGTAACAGAAGCGCTACAGCACGCTATGCTCTTAGAATTCTGACTGCAGTTTGTGATACTACATGTGTCAGATCTGTATATTTTTCTTATATCCACTCTGTTATTACCTATGGAATAATATTTTGGGGAGTCAACAGTAAAAATATTCAAATAGTTTTCAAATTACGGAAAAGAGCAATTCGTATAATAACCAAGAGTGGCAGTAGGGCTCACTGCCTTGAACATTTCCAAAAGCTGGAAATCCTAACCGTCCCCTGTGAATACATTTTTCAAAGTGTTATGTATGTAAAAAAAAAAAAAATATTGACTGCTATATGAAAAATTCATTAGTACACAGCTATGAAACTAGAAACCAATACAATCTGCATCTAGAGAGGAAAAATAAAGTTAAAACTCAGCAGAGCTTGTTGTACAATGCTGTTAAATTATATAATAAATTACCCCAAAAAATAAAAGATATTGACACAATCGGACAGTTCAAAACAAAACTAAATTTTTTTTATTAAATAAAAGTTATTACACAGTAATGGACTATCTGAATTAAAACATGTAGTGTAATTAAAGTAGCCTGGATTGTAATACATGAGGAAATAATTATAATATGAAATCAAAAATTGTACAGTACTATAAGAAAATTACAAATTACACAAGGATATAAAACTAATTTAAGATACCTCAAAAATGTGTGTAAATACAAATTTTATGTGTATAATTGTAGGTATATTGTATTGTACATGATTTTGCTGACGAAATCCACCCATTTTTAATTGTTACAGGGATTAATAAAGAAATCAATCAATCAATCAATATTCTCCTCCATAAATTGAAGTTTTACGGGATTGACCATGTAACCAACCAATGGATAACATCATACATGAGTAAAGGAATGCAGGAAGTTGTATTTAGTAGTTCAACCAATGTAATCCAGGGAGATTACTCTGGCTGGGGAGAAATCACATAACAGGCTCCCAAAGGTTAAATCTTAGGTCTGCTATTGTTCCTCATATATGTAAATGTTCTTCCACCTGATATACAACAACCAGAATCAGATCTTTTTGCAGATGACAGTAGTATTGTTATCAGTCCAAGCATACTTACAGCAACAGAAGAAATGATAAAAAAATGTTCTTAAAAGTATCTTTGACTGGTTTTCTGTAAATGTCCTCAGCCTCAATTTTAAAAAGACACAACATATTCACTTCTGCCATATCTAGGGTTAATACACCAATGATAAGTGTAACATATGGTGAGGAAATAATATATGGGATGGAAACTTCAAAATACTTAGATGTCTGTATTAATGAGAATTTAAACTGCAAAAGCAAATTTCGAACCTTCTAAACAACTTAGTCCATCTATGTTCACACTTCGAATCATTGCAAATGTTGGGGGGAGACAAATCAATAAGTTGACTAAGTTGACATATTTTGCATATTTTAATTCAGTAATACCATACAGAATAATGTTCTACGATAACTCATCTTTAAGTAAGAAATTGCTCAAAAATGTGCTGGGAGAATAATATTTGGTGTTCAACCACGATCATCTTGTAGACATCTGTTTAAGGAGTTAGGCATTGGACTACATTTTCACAGTATATTAATGCCTTCATGAAATTTGTTGTAAATACTCCACTACAGTTCAAGAGGAACAATGACGTATATAATTACAACACTAGAAGGAAAAATTATATTCATTAGTCCACATTAAGGTTGTCTTTAGCACAAAATGGGGTGCACAGTTGGCAACAAAACTTTTGATAACTTACCCAGTGATATAAAATATCCAACAGACAGCATAGTAAAATACGAATATACTGATAAAATTTTCTCGGGCTTCCAGCCATGTCCAAGGATTTAAAGTCCATGAGCTTTCAACCGAGTTCTCCTCGGCCATTGTCGAGTGGGGACTGTCGAATGACTGCTGCTGCTGGCCTTATACAACCGCACTGCCTTCAGGACAATAACAGGAAAGATTACCTGGCTTCTAAAGAAGCATAAAATCGATACTGTTTTTAGGGCAACAGGTAAAATTGGACAGCTAGTGGCTAGTGAGGCCTGTGAAAGATGATGTTGGACTCAGAGCGATGTGAGTGTATAAAGTACCGTGTGGGTGTAGACAGTTCTATATTGGACAGACTGTTGGTACTATTGAACAGTGCCATGTGGAACACGAGAGATGTCTTCACCTAAGGTGTCCTGAGAAATCAGCAGTGGCGGTACATGCTTTAGAAAGTGGACACCGTATTGCATTTCCTGAGACATCATGATTTATCATGCAAGTAACCCATGGAACATAAAACTAACTAACTGTGAGAGAGAATAAATAAATAAATAAACTAATTAACTAACTTAACATGTCTTCACGAATGGTATACAGCTGGTATACAGCTTCGCATGTGCCAGGTATTGATTCATTCCATTAGACTAGATTAGATTAGATTAGATTAGTACTTGCTCCATAGATCATGAATACGACACTTTGTAATGATGTGGAACGCGTCAGGTTAATAAAAGGTGTCCATACAGGATATTACAATAGACAAAATATTACATGACACTCAATATTTTTAATTTTTTGAATTTTTTTAATTTTTTTTTTTTTTTGGTAGGGTTGGGAAATTACCCACTTACTATATCCAAAAATTCATCTAATGAGTAGAAGGAGTTGCTATTAAGAAATTCTTTTACTTTCCTTTTAAATGCTTTATGGCTATCTGTCAGACTTTTGATGGTATTAGCTAACTGACCAAAGACGTTTGTGGCAGCATAATTTACCCCCTTCTGAGCCAAAGTTAGATTTAACCTTGAGTAGTGAAGATCATCCTTTCTCCTAGTGTTGTAGCCATGTACACTGCTATTACTTTTGAATTCGTTCGGATTGTTAATAACACATTCCATAAGTGAATATATATATTGTGAGGCTACAGTGAAGATTTCTAGCTCCTTAAATAAGTGTCTGCAGGGTGATCTTGGATGAGCTCAAGCAATTATTCTGATTACCCACTTTTGTGCAATGAACACTTTTTTACTCAATGATGAGTTGCCCCAGAATATGATGCCATATGAAAGCAGAGAATGAAAATAGGCGTGGTAAGCTAATTTACTCAGATGTATACCGCCAAAATTTGCAATGACCCTAATAGCATAAGTAGCTGAACTCAAACGTTTCAGCAGATCCTCAGTGTGTTTTTTCCAGTTCAACCCCTCATCAATGCATACACCTAGGAATTTTGAATATTCTACCTTAGCTACCGATTTCTGATCGGAGCCTATATTTATTAATGGGGTCATTCCATTTACTGTGTGGAAGTGTATATACTGTGTTTTCTCAAAGTTTAATGAGAGACCCTTTGCAGAGAACCACTTAATGATTTTCTGAGAAACATCGTTTACAATTTCACCAGTTAATTCTTGTCTGTCGGGTGTGATAGCTATACTTGTATCATTGGCAAAAAGTACCAGCTTTGCCTCTTCGTGAATATAGAATGGCAAGTCATTAATATATATTAAGAACAGCAGAGGGCCCAAGACCGAACCTTGCAGCACCCTATTCTTGATTGTTCCCCTGTTTGAGAAATCACCAGTTTTTTGCATATTATGTGAACTGTTTATTTCAACTTTCTGCACTCTTCCAGTTAGGTATGATTTAAACCATTTGAGCACTGTCCCATTCATACCACAGTACTTGAGCTTGTCTAGAAGTATTCCATGATTTACACAATCAAAAGCCTTTGATAGATCACAAAAAATCCCAATGGGTAGCTTCCGGTTACTCAGAGCATTTAATATTTCATTAGTGAAAGTATATATAGCACTTTCCATTGAGAAACCCTCCTCGAAACCAAACTGACATTTTGTTACAACTTTATTTTTACAGAGGTGTGGAGCTACTCTACAGTACATTACTTTTTCAAGAATTTTGGATAAGGCAGTCAGAAGAGAGATTGGGCGGTAGTTGTTGACATCAGTCGTATCCCCTTTTTTATGCAGTGGTTTAACAATGGCATACTTCATTCTATCTGGGAAAATACCCTGCTCAGAGAGCTATTACATAAATGGCTAAGAATCCCACTTATCTCTTGGGAACAAGCTTTTATTATCCTGCTGGAAATGCCATCAATTCCATGTGAGCTTTTATTCTTATGAGAGTTTATTATCTTCCTAATTTCAGAAGCAGAGGTGGGAATTTCAATTGTATCAAGTTGTGTGGGTAAGACCTCTTCCATTAACTGCCTTGCTACTTCTAATGAACATTTAGATCCTATTTTCTCTACAACATTTAAAAAACGATTATTCAAAATGTTTTCGACTTCTGGCTTGTTGTTTATCAAGTTTCCATTCGATTTGATGGTGATACCATCATCTTGTACTCTTGGTTGTCCTGTCTCCCTTGTACTAATATTCCAAATTGTTTTGATTTTGTTATCAGAGGTATTAACCTCAGACATGATGCACATGCTTCTGGCCTTTTTAATAACCTTTCTTAATGTAGCACAGTAGTTTTTATAATATTTGGCTGTTTCTGGGTCATTACTCTTTCTTGTTGTTAGATACAGTTCCCTTTTGTGATCACAAGACTTTTTATTCCTTTAGCAAGCCAAGGTTTTTTGCATGGTTTCTTGTAATTAGATTTAACTACTTTCTTGGGGAAGCAGTTTTCAAATTATCTTACAAGTGTATCATGAAATAAGTTATATTTTAAATTAGCATCCGTTTCCTTGTACACCTCATCCCATTCTAACTGCTGAAGATTTTCTATGAAATTTCTAATTGTTGAGTCATTAACTGAACGCACAACTTTGGAGGGTAGTTTCGAATTACTGAATGGAGCTATGTCATGTACTGTAACTAGCTGATCATCATGATCAGAAAGCCCACTCTCAACAGGGAAAGAATTTATGTTTTTAAACCTATCTTGGTCTATAAAAGTGTTATCTATCAATGTGTTGATGTCGTTTACTACCCGAGTAGGAAAATTAATGACAGATGTAAAACTGAAAGAACTGAGCAAGACTTCCAGATCATTCTTCCTATTACACTCTTTCAGTGAATCAACATTGAAGTCCCCACAAATAATAATTTGCTTTCCCCTATCTGACAGATAGCACAACAAGGCATCCAAGTTTTCCAGGAATAAATGAATGTTTCTTGAAGGGGACTTATCTACTGTTACAATTGTAAAAGGGCCCTCCTTCAGTTTAAGTTGACAGGCACATGCTTCTACATGTTGCTCTAGACAAAACTTTTTTGTATCTAAGGTTTCTACACCGTGATAACTTTTGGCATATATGGCAACTCTTCCTCCCACCTTATTCTCACTACTCATATCTGCAGCTAGTTTATAACCACTGATATTTACCCTATCCATATCAGACACAATGTGATGCTCAGACAGGCATAGTATATCCATTACATTATCAGATTCAATGTCATCTAAACAAACCAGGAGCTCATCTACTTCATTGTTCAATCCCGGAATATTTTGGTGAAAAATAGTAACATTATTTTTTACTTTACTTTTGTGAGAATCTGCTTTTTTCTTTAATCCACCAATATTTTGTTTAAATATGGTGACATTATTATTTACTTTCCTGTTGTGATTATTTTGTGAGTTTTGGACCTCTTTAGCACCTGCCTGCCTGAACTTCTCATTGGGCACTGGTATTAGTCTAAAAAAAGAGGTACATCCATGAGTACTAGTGTCCTCCCTCATGGATTTCATTAACAACACTGCCAGTTTACCCTTCCCTTTCCTATTGAGATGTAGGCCATGCCTTGTGAAATCAATTGCCTTGACAGGAACCAATCCAATGTCTGACAGAGTGTCCACCCTACGCAATTGATCCAACTCCATATTTACCCTCTTGACAGAGCGGTTCACCTGGGGCTGATCATGCCGCACGAAAGCAGGCACCAGCCCAACACTGGTATGGGTCGTTGCCGAGGCTATTATCACCAGGTCTCCCTCAATGCTGTAGCTCTGATCCCTATCAATACTGTTTCCCACTCCACCCACTATCATCACATGATCCTGCTATGTGAATCCCTTGCACAAGGAACCTACATCCTCTACCACCCGGCTAAGACTTGCACTTGGCTTGAAAAAGTTTGTGACCTGGTACCTGTCACCTAATTTTTCCTGCAAAATCTGGCCCACACCTCTTCCATGGCTGCTACCTAGCAACTGAACTTTCCTCTTACTTTTTACTTCTTTTGAAACATTTGGTTTCCTAGTGATATTCTGTTGCATCTTAACTACATCTACTTCTACTGGAGCCTCTTCCTTACTTAACTGTGGTAACAAGGCAAATCTATTGGTTGTGCCAATTGGGAAACTGTCAGACACTGCCCTCTTTCTGTGGCCCCTGTTCCCAGCTACCACTTCCCACCATGCTTCTCTGAACTTGTGTGTGTGTTAGAGAGGCAGCTAGAACAATCGACAGTATCAAAAAGGAAAACCTATCCTTTATTTCATCAGAGTCTTGCAAGATGAATTAAAAGAAATATGTGAGGAATACAAGATGAATCCGTGTAAGTCAGACACTCGTGATTCTCATATTGTATAAGCAGAAATTTTAGTAATTCTGAATTGTCTACGCAGTAATTGCGAGGCGAAATGGATGTGAAAAGGAACAAAAGTGAAGTGTAGTGTAAGTAGTAATTCGAAGGTACATCAAGTGAGAAGAAAGAAAACAGAAATCTCGTGATAGCCACAGTAAGCGACTAGCCCTAGAATTACTAAAAATAGTTCGATACACAAAATAAAGGGCACTGTAAAGTCTGGCGCACATTTCGATGATGTAACTGAACATGTCTTAAGTAAGAAATATGAGGAACATGATACAGTTGTGATTTGTGCTGGATCCAATGACATATATTGCAATAGTAAATTATAGCATTAAATAATTATCTAAGACTATTTGTTCTTCTTATTAGCACAGATATTACTGTAATTAATTACAGCAAGAGACATAATTTTCCTGAGTGGTCATGTGTGAACAAGAAAATTGACTGAATTAATAATAAGCTAAAGAGATTTTGTACTAAGTTCTCTGATGTTAAATCAGTGGATGTAAGCATGTATGATAGGTCATGTTTAACTACCCACAGTCTTCAAATGAAGAGCCAAACAAGCACTCCTAGTAAATGAATACATTAGCGCTCAGTCACACACACTAATCAAAGAACAAAGGGTGGAACAAAAGTATTAATATGCTTATTACTGTAGACAAGGTTTCTTGTGAGAGCATAGTTGGTCTGAACAATTCAGTAATGTAGCTGATAGCAAACAAGGCCTGAAACTAAAGCACAAATATATTCAGTGCCTCAGAAATAAACCAGACCTTTTACAAGTTTTTGTGACTGAACAACACCCTCCCCCATGTCATTGTGATTACTGAATATGCTCTTAAAGCTGAAGAAATAAAATTTTGTAAATTTGAGGGTTATATTGTAGCTAACAGCTACTGTAGGTAGCGACATAAAGACGGTGGGGGTGGCTATTTTTGTTCAATAGACTTTAATTACTACGAAAATGTCATTCCTGGATAGACATAGCAGTGAAAGAAATCTAGAAATTACTGGAATTATTCTTGAACTGAAGGGAGAGGGTAGTAATTATACAAAAAATTATACACAAAGTAATAGCAATTTATCACCCACGAAATGCAGAAATATCACAATTTTTAATACACTCAGCTTATTAGTTAATTAAGTGGCCCAGTAATCTTACCATACTTCAGGATCTGAATATTATTGCAAACTCCAACAACATGACTAACTTGAAGCTGACAGATATATAGAATTTATGCAACATTGTGAACAAATTAGACACTAATACAAGAGTGGCAGACTACACCTCCAGCAGGAGAGATTATGTCATAATCAGTAAACTTGCTACAAATGGTATTAAGAACAGCAATATAGAATTTCACTACTCACACCACATTCGACAGTTTGTTGAGTCCATGGGTATAAACACAGCAGAAGTAGCAAATGTTATTGAACACAAACAAATCTTGAACTATCATTGACATTTACCAGTCAGTTGTACACATCAAAAATAACATTGCTAATTACTGCACAAACAGCTTTGTCCATGACCATGCAACAAGTGACAGACTCAACTTACATTCACCAAGAGAAAATGAACAAAACACTCAAAACAGTATTTTCTACCAAGGAATAAAAATGTACAATAAATTACCAAAAGACATTAAAGAAATTGCAAAAATATACTTATTTAAAAAGGCAGCTAAAAAGTACCTGTTATGCAATATATTTTATACATTGAAGGATTACTTAGATGAAACAGAGTAGGGTTTTGGTAAAAAATGTTATACAAATAAATAATAATAATGGTTATAAAACATCCAACATTCCACATAAAACCTTCACACTGTATTTTTTTTCCTTTTTTTCCTATTCTATAAATACTTACCCCCAAGCTATGCATAGCACAACATTAACAACTCTTCCTCTTTCTGAGATCGACACCTCACTTATTATAGAGGGCTGCTGACTCAATTTTCCTGGATAGCAAATGGGAAGTTGTGGTACAGAAAACAGCCCAGAGAGCAAATGTGTGTGTGTGTGTGTGTGTGTGTGTGTGTGTGTGTGTGGTGTGTGTGTGTAGTGAGTGAAGTGTTATGAAACAGACTGTGTTTAGTGTATGCAGTGACTGATAGTGAGATATGAGTGAACAGTGTGACATTAAATTACTTAATAAGTTATTTTAAAGAAAGAATGCATACCAGGAGTAAATTTAATGATTGTCTCTAACTGGAAGTCCGTAAATGTATGTGTTTACGAATTAGCTTATTTTAAATTGATCCAAACTTGTAAATATTTTCAGATGTCCTATATCCTGGTAAAAAGAGATCTACAGATGACTAAAGCTACTGCTACTACTACTACTACTACTACTACTACTACTACTATCATAATTCAAACTGCCTCTAACATAAACTAGCCCAGGAGGAATGGAACAGTGTTTATATGGTAAAATGCCCACACAATAAATGAAATGAATTTTATGAAACAGTTTTGAGACTCTAATACATGGAAAGAATCCAAAGCGGAAACTACGCGGTAGTCTGATTAAACTGAAGCAGAATGTTCATGACCTCTTCTTACTTTACAAATCTAAAAAGGATATCATTCTCAAGGAAAAGTATTGCAAAGCCATGAAAATGTTTAAGACATAGCTTTCAAATTTCAGAAGAAAGATCTCAATGTTTTTATAATTAAATCTGACAATGTGAGTGAAGCATTTTGGAAGCTCATTTATCTACGCCAGAAAGCACCATCAAACGTGAATACAGAAGAAACAAGCATATTGCATGAAGGGAAATTAATAGAAGATCCAATAATAATCTGTGACTCTTTAATACATGTTTTGTCATTCTGTGAAGCATCCCAGCTCAATCTATTGACCAAAACATTCAGATAAACATTTGCTCACCCTAAGGTATAAACTTTGAATTCAGAACTATAAGTGAACTTGAAATAAGTCGAATAATCAAGACATCAGAGACCAAGCACTCAACGGGCTGTCATGAGATATCTTGTGCTCTAACTAAAAAGGGTCATACAGAATTAGTTTAACTTATTATCTATCTCATTAACTGCTGTATTAGGGAAAACAGCTACCCAGACTCATTAAAAATGTCCTTACTTAAACCAGTATATAAGAAAGGATCCAAAAAATATGCTAAAAACTTTAAGCCAGTTTCATTAATCTCTACATTTAGCAAAATCTATGAATATTTTTTGCTTTCACAACTGAGTGACGATTTCACAAAAAATAGTCAACTTACAGAAACACAATATGATTTCAGGAAAAACCACAGCAACCTGTGACTTTTACATAATGGATGTAGTGTACTACATAAAGGAATTGGCAACAGGCATATTCCTCGATTTATTTAAACGTTCCCTATTAATAAAGAAACTTGAGCATGTAGCTGAAAAGTTTCAGCAATACTACTGCTGACCTTCTATCTGTCAAACCAGAAGCAGTGCACAAAGCTAATCTATCAAATTAATGATCACGCTGTAACCTCTCAGTCTTGTAGTGAAACAAGAGGTCCCCCAGGGGTCAATTCTTGGCCCCTCTCTTCTTAGTCTATGTGAACAATATTACCCAGCCACAGAACTCCAAAAGGCTGAGGGATGCAGATGAAAGATCTTTGTTGTTTTTTGGCAAAAACACTTGGTAATTTACATCTTCTGCAGCAGATGGAGTAATAAACAAAATTAATTACTTTCGTGATCAAGATCTAAATGTAAATATTAACAAATCGCAATATCATTTAAGATTGTTAACTCTTACCACACCTCTGTAAACCATATATGTAGAACTGAACCAACTGATGCCACTAGCAGCAAATTCTTAGGCCTAAACTTAGATTAAGTGTTGCAATGATCAAATCATATTAACTTTCTATGTGGTAAAATTATCAGTGGATTGTATCTATGCAGTCACCAAGCAAAAATAATTACAGACTCTACTAACAAAACTGTTTAGTATGGAACAATATATCCTTTATTAAGCTCTTCCCAACCAAGATCACCGCCGGGTTAGAGCACAGGTATTTTCTTTGTCCACTAAGAGAACTTATTTAAGAGGAAATAGTGTCGAATTTAAATTTTCTTTGTTTTTTATACTTCCTGTAGTGTCCGTTCTTGTCACACAACTGAATATTAGCACCCCATCATCGCTTGTTCTTGAAAAAAACTTGTTCTTTAGCTGAAGTCCCGATAATCGCAACATAAACGAAAAAATTTTGAGTGACGTAAAATTCGTTTAAAAAAAGACTGCTACTAGTTTCATCAGTGTCTATTGCCGCAATAAAAGTGTAATTGGACGGTTCTAAATCGTATTTAACTAATACATCTAGTATTGTTTACTAGTTAGATAGACGTGATCTAGGCCTAAATTTTCTGAGTTATAAACGTTTGAAAATCTGACCAAACACGCCTGATAACGTAAATTCTCTAAAAGCAAATTAACTACAAATACATTATTCTGCACTTGTATCTATAAATCAGTAAAAAAAACAAAGAACCACCGCACATAAGACTTTTGTGTCGTTTTTTGTTTACACACAGCCAATTTCGCGTCCTTAACAAATTTAAAACATTCTTTAAACTTAATTATTCTTTCGAAACTGACCATGAGTGAGAAAGGTGGGAGCTGTTATAGGGTAGTGAGTAGAGGTATTTGTTGCCAATCTTGTAGGAAATATTTTCACTGGAAGGGATGAAGTGGGGAGAACGTTGGGAGAATTGAAGAGGCTCTCACCTGAAACTGCAAAGTATGCAGTAGGAACATTTTGATTGGAACCAGGAAAGGATAACCTGTGCCCTTCAGGCACAGTTGGAGGAAGCAAGGAAGGAACTCAGAACGATCAAGGGAGCTAGGGGGAAGGAGGATGGTTGGGAACTGGCAGCTGGTAGGAGGATAGGAAGAAAGATACCGGTAATGCAATCTGACAGTTTTATCATCAACACCAAAAACAGGTATCTACCACTGCAAGAGTTAAGTGGAGAAGAGCCTCAGGTAGAACGAGGAGCAGGAAATGTGCAGCACACTTCAAGAGGGCCAAGAAGCCTAGGAATGTACAAAGTGTTAGGAAGAAGAAAGTGCTGCTGCTAGGTAGTAGACATGAGCGAGGTGTAGGCCCTCAGTTACAGGAAAGTTTAGGGGCAGCGTACCAGGCCACCAGTATCTTCAAGCCAAATGCAGGGCTAAGTCATGTGATAGAGCACCTAGGGTCTTTATGTAAGGACTTTACAAAAGAGGACCATGTAGTGATAGTGGGTGGGGCGGGAAACAGTTTGGACAGGGATGGGGCATATGACATAGGTAGTGACCTGGACAAGATAGCTTCCCTGACTCATGGCACCAACGTACACTTTGTTGAGCTGTTCCAGCATCATGATTGACCACAACATGATGGAGCTATGAGGCAAATCAATGTGGGGTTAGGGATGGCTCTGAGGACAGCCAACTTTGCTCATGTTTCTATGGTGCCCGATGGGACAGTCAACAGATGGGGTTTCACTAGGTATGGCCTACACCTAAACAGGAATGGGAAGGGAAGATTGGTACAGCTGATTCATGAAAGTATGGGGGGTGAATCTTGGGCCACACATGGTCAAATATCTGTTGTCATATGTAGGAAAAGTAGGTCCTTTTTAGAATAAATCCAGAAAAAAGGTTCCCCTGCTCAAAGAGTATCTCCAGCACTTAAGAAAATACTGAAACAAGCACTCACAAGGCAGATTTTAACACCTCAAATATCACATATATCAGATGTCACAAAGAAAAATAAACCATTGGAAGGAGTAACATGGGTCATTTTACAGACTTAACAATCCTCCATCAAAACATGCAATCAATAAAAAATAAAATAAAACTATTAGAAGTTGAGCTCCAATCTTTTAACTGCACAGTAGTTTGTATTACTGAGCACTGGTGTGGAGTCACAGAAATCCAACATGTAGTGTTATCATTGTACGAAAAGGCAAACTTTTACTGCAGAACTAGATCAAGGGGTGGAAGATCATGCATTTATATCAGAAAAGGAACACAGTTCAAATCAAGACATGACCTCAGTACCGTAAATGAAGATAAAAACTTCGAAATATCAGCTATTGAATTAACAGGGTTTGATATCACCAAGAAATTGAACATTTTGTGGGTGTATAGATCTCCCAGTGGTAGTGTCGACACTTTTTTCAATAAGTTAACGGAAGTTCTAGATAAAGTCTCAAGTACAAAGGTCAACATAATACTGTGAAGGGACCTTAACATCAACACTAACATCATAAATGAATCCAGCAGCACTTTCATAAAAATCCTCCAAAGTTTTGGCATGTCCCTATTGGTCAATAGTGCAACAAGGATTATCACACTGACTTCATCAGTAATTGACCATGTGGCCACAAATATGGACAGGCAAAAATGTGATGTACCTGTAAAAGATCACAGATTATCAGACCATCTCTGTCAATCAACAACAGTAAAATCAGGCATTGAATCATTCCCTAAACTACAAGCCTACAAACAACATCTATCAGAAACAAAAATAAAAGATTTTTCAAAGCAACTAGAAAAACAAAGCTGAGATGAGGTGTATAAGGAAACCAATGTGAATATGAAATTCTCTAAATTCTCCATATTGTTTAAATTGAACTTTGAAAAGGCATTTCCAGAAGTATGCATGTCTGTATCAACATCCCACCAAAACAGATGGATAACAGCAGGTATTAAAAAGTCCTGCCAAACACTTAAACGCCTCAATTCCATGAAAAAGATTCGCAATGATCCAGAATTCTTAAATTTCTATCATAGATACATAAAGATCTATAGAAAGGTGCTGATTGCTGCAAAAAAGTCATTTAATGACAAAATAATATATAATACAGAGAATAAAAACAAAGCAGTCTGGGATGTTATAAAAAAGGAAACGAGGAGAGGCAAACAAACGCAGAATAACACACTGCTAAGGAAGAGGGATAAAGTTATAAATGATCCACAGCACTTAGCAAGCTATGTAAACGAGCATTTTTCAAGTATTGCAGAGAAGTTACAGCAAAAATTCTCCCAAACAAACATAACACCTGTAAATAATGTTGCACTTAACACAATGTTTTACTTCCAACCACAGAGAATGAAGTCAGTAAAGCAATTCAAAAACTAAAGAATAAAAATTCGGTAGATTTATATGAAGAACCCATGTGTGTACTAAAAAAATGCATAGGGATTACACAAGGCCCCTTAACAAATATAATAAATGAATCCTTCACATCAGGGACATTTCCAGAGCAGTTAAAACAGGCAAGAGTTGTACCTTTGCTTAAGAAAGGTTATGCAGAAGACATAGAAAATTACCGGCCCATTTCTCTGCTGTCAGTATTCTCAAAAGTAACAGAAGCAGTTATGAAAGACAGATTAATGAATTACCTGAATAAATACAATCTTTTAAGCGAATCACAGTTTGGTTTCTGAACTGGCAAATATACAGAGTCAGAAACACTCCATCTACAGACCACAAGTGGCCCATCGGGACCCTCCAACCATCGTGCCATCCTCAGGGGAGGATATGGCTGGAGGGGCGTGCGGTCAGCACACCGCTCTCCCAGTCATAATAATGGTATTCTTTACTGAAACTGCTACTATTCAGTCAAGTAGCTCCTCAAGTGGCAACACGAGGCTGAATTCACCCCGAAAAATGGCAACAGCACATGGGGGCCTGGATGGTCACCCATCCAAGTGCCGACCACCCCCGACAGCGCTTAACTTCAGTGATCTAATGGGAACCAGTGTATCCACTGCGACAAGGCCGTTGCCTGTCAGCCATAGTAAACTTCACAAAAGCTGTACTTGATGCTCTTGTTTAACATGAGTGTGTTACAGGCATATTTTTGGATCTTTCTAAGTTGTTTGATACCATCGACTACAAGATTCTATTAAATAAATTAGAAGCATCAGGAACAAGACGGGTAGGTAATGACTGGTTTCGATCATACCTAACAGATAGGGTACAAGGAGTAGAGATAACACATACTACAAATAGATCTAAACATTTAGTAAAACACTTATCTGAACAAAAATGCATTAATATAGGGGTTCCATAAGGTAGAATATTAGGACCAATTGTGTTCCTGATATACATCAATGAATTTCCCAGTAGTGTTACTCATGGTGAAAAAATCCTCTTCGCTGATGACAACAATATTATAGTCACTGAAAAAACCAGAGAATTCCTTGCCAAGAAAGCAAATGAAACTCTCAAGGAAGTTTATGATTGGTCAATAGGTAATAAAGGACATTGAACATAAAGAAAACTAATGCTTTGAATTTCAGTTTGAAGAGGAAAAATGACAATGTTAAATTAAATGTGGATGGCACCTCTACAGATTGTGTAACAAAAGCAAAATTTCTAGGAATGAATATTGATTCTCAGTTGAAGTGGTGTGAACACACAAAGGTAGTTGCCAACAGAATGTCATCATCATGTTATGCCTTTAGAATCCTATCGTCAGTATGTAACATGCAGGGTCTTTTAGTTACATATTATTAATATGTACACTCAATTCTTAGCTATGGCATTCTCTTTTGGGGAACAAATGCACAAAATATGAACACAGATTTCAAACTCCAGGAAAGAGCCATAAGAATAATAACCAAAAATACTAGTTGAGCTCATTGTAAAGATCTGTTCAGAACACTGGGGAGTTTAACTGCTCCATGTGAATACATTTAACAGGCAGTTGTACACATTAAAGATAACATTGCTAATTACTGCACAAACAGCTATGTCCATGACCATGTAACAAGAGATAGACTCAACTTACATTAACCAATAAAAAATAACATAAAACTCAAAACAGTATTTTCTACCAAGGAATAAAACTGTACAATAAATTACCAAATTGCAAAAATGTACTTATTTAAAAAGGCAGCTGAAAAGTACCTGTTATGCAATATATTTTATATATCGAAGGATTACTTAGATAAAACGGAGTAGGGGTTTGATAAAAAAAATGCTGTACAAATAAATAATAATAATAATAATAATAATGATGATTATAAAACATCCAACATTCCACATAACGCCTTTACTTTATGTTTTTTTCCCTTCTTTTTTCCTTCCTAGAAATACTACCCGCAAGCTAACCATCACACAATACTAACACCTCTTCCTCTTTCTGAGCTCAACATCTCACTCATTATGGAGGGATGCTGACTGTGTGTATAGTGTGTGCAGTGACTGATAGTGAGTAATGAGTGAAAAATCTGACATTACATTATTTAATAAGTTATTTGTAAAAAAGTATTGTATACGAGGAGTAAATTTAACGATTGTCTCTAACTAGAAGTCTGTAAATACATGTGTATAGGAATTAGCTTATCTTAAATTGATCTAAATTTGTAAAAAAATAGATCTACTGATGAATAAAGCTACTACTACTACTACTACTACTACTACCACAACATGATACTGGATGATGAGGCTGCACTGCAGATACACATCTCAACAGACTAATGTTGTAGGAGAAGGCAATTACAATTACGCATGGCTTGAGTCAACGTGATTACTGTAGAGAGGTTTTTGCCCGAAATAAGTAATACACACACTACTGGCCGTTAAAATTGCTACACCACGAAGATGACGTGATTAACCGACAGGAAGACGATGCTGTGACATGCAAATGATTAGCTTTTCAGAGCATTCACACATGGTTGGCGCCGGTGGTGACACCTACAACGTGCTGACATGAGAAAAGTTTCCAACCGATTTCTCATACACAAACAGCATTTGATCGGCGTTGCCTGGTGAAACGTTTTTCTGATGCCTCGTGTAAGGAGAAGAAATGCGTACCATCACGTTTCCGACTCTGATAAAGGTCCGATTGAGACATATAGCGATTGTGGTTTATCGTATCGCCACATTGCCGCTCGCATCGGTCAAGATCCAATGACTGTTAGCAGAATATGGAATCGGTGGGTTCAGGAGGGTAATACGGAACGCCGTGCTGGATCCCAACGGCCTCGTATCACTAGGAGTCGAGACGACAGGCATCTTATCCGCATGGCTGTAGCGGATCGTGCTGACACGTCTTGATGCCTGAGTCAACAGATAGGGACGTTTGCAAGACAACAATCGTCTGCACGAAAAGTTCGACGACGTTTGCAGCAGCATGGACTATCAGCTCGGACACTATGGCTGCGGTTACCCTTGACACTGCATCACAGACAGGAGCGCCTGCGATGATGCACTCAACGATGAACCTGGGTGCACGAATGGCAAAACGTCATTTTTTCGGATGAATCCAGGTTCTGTTTACAGCATCATGATGGTCGCATCCGCGTTTGGCAACATCGCGGTGAACGCAAATTAGAAGCATGTATTTGTCATCGCCATACTGGCGTATCACTGGGTGTGATGGCATGGGGTGCCATTGGTTACACGTCTCGGTCACCTCTTGTTCGGATTGAAGTTTTAACAGCGGATGTTACATTTCAGATGTGTTACGACCCATGGCTCTACCCTTCATTCGATCCCTGCAAAACCCTACATTTCAGCAGGATAATGCATGACTACATGTTGCAGGTCCTGTACGGGCCTTTCTGGATACAGAAAATGTTTGACTGCTGCCCTGGCCAGCACATTCTCCAGATCTCTCTCCAATTGAAAACGTCTGGTCAATGGTGGCCGAGCAACTGGCTCGTCACAATACACCAGTCACTACTCATGATGAACTGTGGTACCGTGTTGAAGCTGCATGGGCAGGTGTACCTGTACATGCCATCCAAGCTCTGTTTGACTCAATGCCCAGATGTATCAAGGCCATTATTACAGCCAGAGGTGGTTGTTCTGGGTGCTGATTTCACAGGATCTATGCACCCAAATTGCGTGAAAATGTAATCGCATGTCAGTTCTAGTATAATATATTTGTCCAATGAATGCCCGTTTATCATCCGCATTTCTTCTTGGTGTAGTAATTTTCATGGCCAGTAGTGTAGTACATTCTTGGTATATATTTAAAGTATTTTTATTTTTTTAACGTCGTCAAAAACATGCTAGAAAATGCAATGACATATATGACCACAATACTAGAAATAGAAATAACTATAATAGGCAAAGAACTAATCAAAAATAAGTGACCGCACTCCTTACATCAATGGTTAAATCTGGATTAATAAATTGTCAAAAAATTTATGCGCACTTGATGGAAATATCTTGAAATAGAAAATTAGGTTATTCTTGGCAAAAAAATTTTATACTCACTTTCTGAATTTTCAGTTGAAAACATGTGACATTACTGTTTTTAATACAAATTAAACATATTTTAATTGTCCACCTACTTTTGTGGCTTATTCTTTTTTATGCTTGTATTGCAGTTTTGTTAATTTATATCAACTATCTATTTTATTGGCATTTTAAAAGAAATTCTGAAAATGATGTAAAACAACACTGATGTTTGCAATCTATACAATCTATACAAAAACTAAATAAATAAAAATAAATGTATTGCTAAATCTTTGTAACTTCATACTGTTGCCTGGAATCGCAATATCGCTGTAAGACGGTCGTGTGCCGAAATTACTCTCCTCATACAAGTATTTCACCGTGTGATATGGGGAGTCCATTCTAAAATAATTTCGCCAATCGTCAGGTTTTGCATTTAGCTTGCGAAGCACATTATTTTATGAAAAGCGATTAAGTAGCTTCTTAAAGACGTTTTGGCTGAGATTATATTATGCTTATAGACGTTTCTCCCACAACGAACATGAAAACAGAACCCTGTATTATCTCTCATATTAACTAATAATCTCCTCTTTGTGAAAGCGAACATTGAAACAAACCAATAAACCTGGAATGTGTTTGCTATACTGTACGTGCTAGAAGTGAGGACATTCGAGATATCGAGTGGTAAACACAAATAATATCTACGGCAGAGATTATGGTAGCCGTTGCTGCGGACATTTTTTGACTTCTAGTAGATGTATCTGTAAGTGCGAAAGCTGTGAGTATTAAAATTGGGTTTCATTCTTCAGTTGCATGAATTTTTTACAGTTTTATATGTTTTATTACTTGCTTACCTTTACGCTAAGTTTGTTAAGCCTTCCCGTTTTATGTGTACCAATCGGCTATGATGTAATGAGATTTTATGTCTTGCTTATCGTTACGCCATATTTATTAATTCTTTCCATGATATATGTAACAGTTATTTGTGTTTTAATGAGGCCGTGCTTCAAATAATTATTTGATGTTTCGTAGTCGAAGAAAATGAGGCTAGCAGGGAGTGTGCACATAACCGACTACTTGGAAAATACCTTGCTTCAAAACTACGATTCAGTGGTGTCTCTTCAGTCTGCTCATGGCGAAGACTTATTGTCAGTAGTGAATCCGCACCTCAAACCCGGCGTGAGATACAAGGTACTGGGCTGTTACCATAAGTTATGTTTCACGAAAGGCTACCATTTCATGATATCTTATTTTCAAATGTGTACTGCTTTACATTCTCTCATTTGCAGTCAATTTACAGAGTCGTATTTAGTTGTTCGTACATAACATAAAGCATATTGGGCGCGTTGTTTGGTACGATGTTCATGCAAAACTTCTATCTTTTGTGCAAGTGCAACGTAATGTTTCAGTGACCTTAACGTGCTGACAACAAAATGTATTTTGTGAAGATGTAGAAAATTGTGTATAGTCAGTCATTCACCTACACCAACTAAAGCATTTCACCCTGAAAGTGCGATCTGTACACTATGCCACACTATGATCACGTTAAGAGATATTTTAATGAAGCTGACTATGATGATAACTTAATGTTAATAAACTGTAACTTTAATTCTTTTATTTAAATGAATATCTGATAGATATCTAAAACCACGATAATGTTTTTATGTAATAGAGGCCTAGAAAATCTCGTCTTAGTTACATGTTGTTTCCAGTAATCTCTGTTGCACATATCATCACTTATGTCCAAGGGCGTATCCAGGATCTGAAGTGGGGGGGGGGGGGGGAGGTCATACTAGTCTCAGGAAACAAGGACTCAAGACAACATATAGCACTTCTTATTAAATAAAACAGTAAACCAGTGAAAAACTGCTTTTAATAAACATTTCAAATACAAGAATGAACTTGTACAATCCGAGAAAACATGCAGCATTTCTTATTAAATAAAACAGTAAACTAGTAAAAAACTGCGAATATCTTCTACGGGGGGGGGGGGGCAGCAGCTGCCCCCTCCCCCCCCACCCCTGCCACTCGCTGGGTATGCCCATGCTTATGTCACTGACACAGTTGCATTGCTTAGAGTTTATTCTCTCTTCCAGGAACTGTAAGCTGCATTTATGCAAGTTAAATCTGAATTGTAAATTCTATGAAGTTTTATTTTTTTGTGCTGTGTAGAAGACTCTATAGCTGCATGGTTATGTTTTGCTCTCTTGTGTTCTTTTAAAGATCAAGATACTGGTGTTTGTAATAAGTCACATTGTTAAGTGGGCCTAATAATCTATCTTCGTATTGCATTCTTACTGGCATGTCCATATCTGTTGGTGCTAATTGTTGACCATTATCACAGGCTGTGTGCGGCACTGTTTATAAAATAGTTATTACTTTTGAACACACAGAAGTGTTGTTCTGCATGTATAGTATTAGCTGTAACACATAATGTATAGTTAACAACAACAACAGCAACTGTTACATAATTGTGCCTTTGTACAGCTGCATTTACCAAATACATACCAGTACTTGAAATTTCCAGGATATTGGGTAATAGTCTGAATAGTATACCTTTTCCTGGCTATGTAGCTATATATTTATGGATGTGCACAGTCATTGCTAAAGTTTGTTGTGGTTAGAATATGGTCTTTGTCTAATGTGTTGAAGTCTTGTGCTGATCTGATAACCTCCCTCCTCCCTCAAATTACTTTTGGTGTTAGCCATTGAATCAAAGTGTGTTTCATGAAAGACAAAATTATATTGTAGTGATATCCATAGAGAAAACTAGGCAACAGCAAGTGTATAATATGTCATCAAAGTCTGCCGACAACGTTCTTTCATTTGTTTTTCTTTGCAAGGAGGTGGCCTATAATAGCTTACAGCTGAGTTTTGGTTTGTAAGCTGTATCACTTCTAGTAGTTGTTTTCATAAGGTTGGATGCAGAAGTTACCTGTGGTGATTTACTAACCCCAGTGGTATTAAGGATTTATTTTGTAATTAACATGTTTTTCTTCTGTTTGATGTTTGAATTACAGAGTGACAAACTATTAGCCTCTCTGGAATCTGAAATAGTTGTGAGCTATAATGTGAGAACATATTTAAGTATAATTATATTTTGTGACTTCTCTTTCATATGAGAACTGGTGGTAGAAACCAGAACTGTAGCAGAGACATAATTAATGTTGTTTTCAGTACTCCATGGAGACAATTTGTTGGACTTCCTGGAAAGCTAAATGGCATTTGGTCATTATAATAATATGAGAGTTTTAAGTGCACATCCATAAAATGTATTTTATATTGTTTGCCTTTCATGTAATCTGTTTTATTACCAACTGACAAGACTTTGAAGAGACAGTATTTGTTATTATGTGAATTCAGTAACCGTAAATAAAACTTTACTCATCAAAAGAAGAGGTTTTTGAATAGGAAAAGCACATAAGTTCTATTACATACTTTATTTTGAATTGTGGACCCCGCATTCCAAATAGATAGAAGTTGGAAATCTTCATGACAGTTTTGTATCTATTCATTGCCATGGGAAGATATCAAGCAACACTGTGTTTATCAGAATTGTAGTACTCATCAATTAATGCTATTTCACTTTTGTGATACACAGTTCTATAGTAGCAAGTATTGTGATTGAAAATGTCACTACTTAAGGTGATTGAAGTTACAGATTCCTTTACACCAAACAATTAAGGGCCTGATAGCTTTGTGTCACTTCAGATTTCATAAACTATTTCAGTCTACCTATAACTCGTGTTTTCATTAACTGTTGGGCTGATTAACAATTTACCCATAATGTGTTTTCATTTTGCTTATCCAGTAACAAGTCCTGACAGTGTTCAGGACTCAACACATATGAAATGTGATCTAGGTTACCTTTAGCATATGGACATTGTTTAACACTGTAACAGTTGTTACTGAGTAAGCAGATTGAGCAGATATGATGTGCATTCTATAGGCTGTTATACACTGATGTTGAATGTTTTACTGTGCTGAAGACAATGATTAGATAAAAATTATATCTGCTTTTAAATACATATGAACTTTACAAATTCTAGACTGACCACTGGAAAGTGATATGGAGTATCACTTGAAAGAGTTGGTTATCAGAGTGCAAGATGGTCAGGAGTTATTTTTCTTTGTCTGTATCTACCTTTTGAGTATAGCAGTTGTGTTGGTGAAGTATTGACTCTTATGAACGTTTTAGCTGTGTAGCAAAAGTTATTGAGTTTTACTATTATCTTACATCTTTTTAATTTTCAGTTGTAGATATTCCACAGAAACAACACTGATCTTTTGTCATAATTTTAGAGAGTTTGATTGATAATTGACAAGCTTCTGCAAGATGTGGTCAAATATCCATCAGCTTTCAGTCTCATAAACTATTTTTAAAACTATGATAGAATGGTATGAATATAATTTGTGTTCATTTATGACTGATAATCCTGTTTAGTTTGTAATGACAGTGAAAATCTGAGTCAAGGATGAAGGTATGCTTAGAAAACTTTATTGCTGAAGCAATTTCTGACAAAAGCAGGAAATACAGGTTCAAGTCATGACCTGTTGCAAATTTTAAGTTGTCGTGATATATTTATTAAATTTCAGATTCGACAATTATGAATGATTTGCACTGTTGTAATTTCCTTTTACTGCAGCTTCATTGACTTCATCCCCATCAATCAATTTATTTCATTTCAAATATATCCCTTATAGCAGGGAAATTAGTGGCCATCTACTGTCTTTGATCTGCCAGTGATGCTATTCTCACATACTCTATAGGAGAACCTCTGGTATTAGTGTTAAGAAATCACAAACAGAAACGTCAGTGACAGTGAATCACTGATTCTGTCCTGGAGGCATACACAAGTAACCATAATGGTTAACACAACTCCTCACAAATAACAGGAAATCCAGGTTTGGGTCCCAGTCTGGCACAAAATTTCAAATGTCATGATACGTATTTGTTGCATTACAGGTCTGGTGTTTCAGAACGGACTGCACTAACATAATTTCATATCATTGCACTGTTGTTGATTTCTTTCTCATTCACCTGTTTATATTCATTTCAGCGCATTTAGTTTATTTCAGGAAAATAATACTGTAACCCATGAAGGATCAAGCCCAACTTTTCAGTTTCTTGTCTGATATTTACACGCTTAAGCACTGAGCCAGTGCAATGAAAAAATTTGTCACTGCATATATAGGTAGCCATGCTGTTTGATAAAGAAAAGTTTATAATTAAATGCAACTAACAAGACGCAGCTTGATGTGGGAACTGCTTGAATCATGAGGGGAAGAAACCATAAAAAAATAATCACATTTGTGATTTAAATAAGTGGGAGTTGTGTGAAAATAGTAAATGGACTTTGAGGAAACATATGAACAGCTAAGCAATATCATAATTGAAATGACAGGATAGTTTGCCAGCCAAACAAATTTGTGTGGAACAGGTAATCTATTTTGCTGAGCTTGCATTTATTGCCTACCCTCACATAATGTCTTTGGAAGGCATACTACCAGATCCTAAAACACATGATGCCTTTAGGAACTGCTCTGTTCCTCAAAACAAGAGGCAATTAAAGGCATACTTAGGCCTAGTGTCATTTTTCAGGAAATTCATTCCCTAACCAAATTATGAACACTGATGCTTTACTCAGTCTTCTCTGGAAAAACAGTGTCAAATTGATTTTGAAAACATCATGTAAGCCTTGTTAAATGTTAATATTTTATCTCAACCAGACATGAAGAAAGATTTTTGTTTATGCACCAACATGCCAACTCACAGTCTGGGTGCATGCCTTTTCCAATGGTAGAAGAAGAAGGAACTCTCAACCCTAAAGTAATTAGCTACACTGAAAATTAACTGACCTATATGTTTCTTTTAAAAAATCAAAATTTATTATATTTTCTTTGTATTCACACACACACACACACACACACACACACACATATATATATATATATATATATATATATATATATATATATATATATATATATATAATGGAAGGAAACATTCCACGTGGGAAAAATTATATATAAATGCAAAGATGAGTATGTTTGTGTTTGTTTGTGTGTCTATCGACCTGCCAGCGTTTTTGTTCGGTAAGTCACCTCATCTTTGAATTTATATATATATATATATATATATATATATATATAAGGCTCTGTGAGCATATTTCTTTTCCCTGGTGAATTTTTGAACAGAGTATTAAACATCTGGTAGACTAATAATTACTTAATAATTACTGACAGTGTTGTATAGACAGCATTTGTTTAGAAGATGAATTATACATATTTACATAACTTGTTCACCGATTGATGCTTTTTAGCAAAAATAATTGTTTTGATTGCATGTTTCCTGATTAAACATCATTAAAGAAAATTGATTTTAAAATGAAATTACAGCCACATAAATATAGAGAAGACAACAACTGATTAGATGACAGCAGACATAGATACAGTGAAAAGTTTGTGTAAATGCTAGTGTTTGGAACCAGATAGTCCTGCATCACCCAGAAGTAGGAAAGTGGGTAGAGAGAATAAGACTATTCATGAGTCAAGAAGATAAAATATCCAGGACATTGTACCATAGGAGTTACAGCAGTTTAAGATGAGACAATTTTTCATTCTATAATTTATCATACGAACTTAACATTATTGTGTCACCTGGTCCTTGTGTGGTGTAGGAAAGTTATGGTATATGGAATATCTGAGGTGTTCACAGAAATGTGCCCAAGGAATGAAGTTTGGTGAAGGGGGGTGGGGGGAGCAGTTTGCGAAATACATCTGGTATGGTGTATTTTGAGATGTGTCATGCTCAAAGAACTAAATTTTACTGGATATGTGAAAAACTTGTTGGATCTCAAGAAGTGATAGTTATCCATTCAGTATCTTTTGTAAGCAGTTTATATTGATACTTTCATTGAAAATATTATTTCATTGGTCTATACAAAGCAAATATTTTACAATATTATTGTTATTATGGATACCATCATTTTGAGTTAATGATCTGAAATGATAATGTACAATAATGATTAAATTTTACTGGATATGCATAAAACCTATTGGATCTCCAAAACTGATAGCTATCCTTTCAATAATTTTTGAAAGTAGTTTACCTCAAAACCTACCTCGAAAATATTAAATCGTTGGTGTATACAGAGTATATATTTTATATTATTACTATGATTATGGATACCAACATTTTGAGTTAATGATCTGAAGTGTTATCATATCATTAATTAACTCCAGCATGTAACCAGCAGTGTGTTGCAACTCACAATATATTAGTAGTTGCCAATTCCTGGAGAGGACATCTTTTTGATATGGACACATTCTGCATGGTCTTTTATGATCCTTGTGCATGTCACACTGAATGTAATGTCAATGAGATTCCACAGGTCTTGTTTGCGTTGTGTAAAATATAAACTGCTGTTGTGGTTAAGTTGTGCAGCAAAAAGGGTGCAGTCCATGTGGAATTCGTAAGTGGTTATCAGTAAAGAATGCTATTGCATTGTGTTGGGGTGAAGAAACAGAACTGCCATTGGACTCCACATGCCAATATAGTGAACTGATCTTTTCCTGTGGTTTGATTAGAATTGTATGAGGAAGAGGGTGGGGACAATATCTTGACACTATTCAGTAAAAGTTCACATTGCCTTGACTCCAGGACAGCGTTCAAACCACTGTCACCCCAAAGAAGTGGCTTAATTTTGCATGAACACTGTGACTACCAAATAAACTTAAGTTGCAGAGTGTTTCATGTTCAGCAATGCTATATTTGTGGTCTCTAGGAAAACAGACAATCATTTCTAAAAAAATATGACAATTCTACTACGAGTAAAATGTTTGTGTCACAGATTCCAGGGGGAAGGGGATGTCTGTGTCAAGTAACTCCGCTTGCCTTTCTTTGTGGCTGCACCTGAAAAGTAACAAGAGGCTGCTGTAGAAGAAAAAGTTTTCACTTTTCTTACATTAAGTGAGAATCACAAACATGATGCATAGTAATTGTTTGAGTAGGCTATTACATGAAGTACAAGAGGTTCTGGTTTCATGATCTGTAAATTTACTCGTCCACTTTCATCTCCTGGAGTTAAGAAATTAGTGCATGTCCTTATATTTTAAGATTAATGTTCTAAATGGATTGAAAGTCTTGCTGTGAAATGTGACTGGCTTATCACATGTTTCTGCATATCTTTCTTGCTGTATGACCTTGGAAAAACTCAGGCCTGCTATACAGCATTTTAATTTAGCTATTTTGCGCTACTGTATGATAGCAGAACATTACACCACTGTTATTTATGTGGACATGAGAGTAAATCATGAAACAACATTATGTTGTTGTGAATAATATAATGAAATATTTTTTAAAAGAACTCATAAGTACCTAATTAGCTATACTTCTTATTGAATCTATCTGTGGAACAAACGTTTCAGTGTTCCTGTACATATTTACAATTGCAGCATTTGACTTGTTGTTTGATTGAAAGATTCTTATATCTTTCTCTGATTTCTTTTCTGTACTTCTGCTTCTCACTATCCTCACTGATTATGGATTTGGAGCAAGAATATAACTGGGTAAGTTAATTAAGACAGTATTTACACCTATTTCCCTTACCAATAGCAATAGCAAAACTGCAGGTCCTTGATATTTTTTACACTTGCCAATACTTATTATATGTAGTAGATGTATGGCCTTGCTGCAGTGGATACACTGATTCCGGTGAGATCACCGAAGTTAAGCGCTGTCGGGCGTGGTCGGCACTTGGATGGCTGACCATCCAGGCCGCCATGTGTTGTTGCCATTTTTCGGGGTGCACTAAGCCTCATGATGCCAATTGAGGAGCTACTCGACCAAATAGTAGTGGCTTCAGTAAAGAATACCATCATAATGACCTGGAGAGCGGTGTGCTGACCCCACACCCCTCCTATCCGCATCCTCCATTGAGGATGACACGGTGGTCGGATGGTCCCGGTAGGCCACTAATAGCCTGAAGACAGAGTGCTATTTAGTAGATGTAACACTAAAACTCCCCCACAAATCAGGGATCTTGCTGGGTAGAAGAGACATCCATGTTTCAATGATACAGTTAGCAACATAATAGGAGTAGCAATGTCTGATGTGTGATGTGTCCATGGAGAGGCCAAACTAACATATGTTCTCTGACAGGCAACTCTTCTTTGATGTTGAATGATGACGAAGATATCCTGACTAAAATATGCAAATTTTAAAGTAGGTCCCCACTCAGATTGCATGGTGGGGACTACCTGAAAAGATCTTTTTTGGAGCAAACAAACAGTAGACATTCTGGAGTCTCAGATCCCGTAATTGTGTGTATAGTTTCGAGAACTTGGAATTAGAAATGAATAGACTGAAGTTAGATACAGTGGGAGTTAGCGAAATTTGGTGGTTGGATGGATAGGATTTACAGTTGAGTCAGAACAACATTATCATTACCACACCAAATAGAGATAATGAAGGAGTAGGTCCAGTAATTGAAAGTTAAGCGGGAGTGTAGGTAGACTGCTATGAATAACATAGTGGACACATTACTGTAACAAAGATAAACTGGAAACAATGGAATACCGTAATACTTATATGCCTACTTGCTCTGCTGATAATAAAGAGATTGTAAAAAAGATAAATGGTACTATAAAGAAATTACTCAGTATGTTAATCCTTTCATGCTTGATTTTTTTCTGGAAAAAGGAAAATCATCCTTTACACTGTAATGCTCTTGGTGAGTTATTAATGATTTTAGTTGCAAAATTTAAACAAAATATGTACCTGTTTTCGAAATTAACATTTTACAACTGATTTATTTTCATGGATTAAAATAACTAATTTTGAAACTTTCACTGTTGAAATAAATAAACTGATAATTCATGGAGCCCTGAGCAGCCACTGGTGAAGTATCAGTGCAGCAGCAGTGCAGTAGCGAGTCGCGTATTTAGCTGTCATAATTGTTTTGCACTTTGATTCTTAATTTCTTTCCGAGTGTTTGTGCCCTTGCATATTTAATTACATAAAATCCTTACATATTCTCGTATTTGAGGGAAGTAATATTGCTTATTGATAGCTGTAGAGCATAAATTCGTAGAGTTGTTAGATATTAGTAGTAGGATGGATAGGGTGTGTGCGTGCTGTGTGCAGGCACAGGAGGAACTGGTCGTGGTTCGCGAGCAGCTGAGTGTGCTGTTGGCCACGGTCAGCTGCCTTCAGGCTGCTGCATCGAGGTGCAGTGACAGCGGAGGGTCTGGTGCGTCACTTGAGACACCCCAGGTGTCGCTTGCTGTGTCTGCAGACTCAGCCGCTGAGGCACCTTCTAGTGTACCCAGCGCGTTTGGGCCGCCCTCACCTCACGGTGAGTGGCGGACTGCAACGCGTTCACGTCGCTCGAGGCGGACGTCGAATGTGGAAGCTGGCCGGCTGGCCTCGCCCGTTCATCCTGTCAGTGGGCAGGTGGCCGCTCCTTCAGCAGGGCCCAAGCAGGCACACGGGGGCAAAGGCTTGCTGGTTATTGGGAGCTCTAACGTTAGGCGGATGATGGAGCCCCTTAGGGAAATAGCGTACAGGGCTGGAAAGAAATTTAACGTGCACTCGGTTTGTCTGCCCGGGGGCCTCATTCGATATGTGGAGGCAACCTTGTCTGTGGCTATTGAGCGTACGTGGTGCAGTAGTCTGCAAGTAGTTGCTCACGTTGGCACCAATGATGCCTGTCGTTTGGGTTCTGAGGCGATCCTCAGTTCGTACGGGCAGCTGGTGGATTTGGTGAAGACCGCTGGCCTCGCTCGCGGGGTGCAAACAGAGCTCTCTATTTGCAGCATCGTTCCCAGAGTGGATCGGGGTCCTTTGGTTTGGAACTGAGTGGAGGGTCTCAACCAGAGGCTTCGTCAACTCTGTGGCGGTGTTGGCTGCAGATTTCTATAGACTTGCGCTATTGGGTGGGGAATTGTAGGACGCCCCTAGATAAGTCAGGGGTGCACTACACAAAGGAAGCGGCTACTCAGGTAGCAGAGTACTTGTGGCGTCCACATAGGGGATTTTTAGGCTAGGCAGTAGTGCGAGGTGTCCTGATGAACACTCACCAGTCGACATGCAGGAAGGGAAATCAGGACGTGCTCAGTATAAAGACACTTCAGCTATCAAGATATTAGCAGTAAATTTTCAGAGTGTTCGGAATAAAGTTCATGAATTTACTGCCCTCCAGGAAGCGTATGGCGCGCAAATTATTCTCGGGACTGAGACCTGGCTGAACGCTGAGATAGGAAGTGCTGAAATATTTAGTGAGGGTTGGTACGTGTATCGGAAAGACAGATTAGACACTGTAGGAGTGGTGTCTTCATTGCAGTTGACAAAAATATTGTGTCTGCTGAGGTTGAAGTAGAGTGTGATTGTGAAGTTATCTGGACACGTTTAACAGGGCTAGGGGAAATAAAGTTAATTGTGGGGTGTTATTACCGGCCACCAGGTTCCACTGTGACAGTTCTAGAATCATTCAAAGGGACTCTACATTCTGTATTGCAGGAGTAGCCGGATCGAGATATATTAGTTGGAGGTGACTTCAACCTACCTAGTATAGACTGGGATGTCTATGGATTCATTACAGGTGGTACCGATGAGCCGTCATGTGAATTACTTTTGAACACATTATCTGAAAACTGTCTTGAGTAGCTAAATCGACAGCCATTGCGTAATGGAAATATTTTAGATCTGGTAGCCACGAACAGACCAGACCTCATCGACGGTGTCAGTGTTGAGACAGGGATTAGTGATCATGATGTTGTCATTATGACTATGGTTACAAAAGTTAAAAAGTCGGTCAAGAAGGCTAGGGGAGTATTCTTACTAGAAAGAGCAGATAAGCAGTTGTTAGCATCCCACTTAGTAAATGAATCGACTTCATTTACTTCCGGTACGATGGACGTGGAAGAATTATGGGCAAATTTTAAACACATTGTAAATCACGCATTGGACAAGTATGTGCCAAAAAAGTGGGTTACGCACAGAAAAGATCAACCATGGTTTAACAGCACAATTCGGAGAATGCTCAGGAAGTAAAGGTAGTTGCTCTTGTGGTACAAGAAAGATCGGGAGAATGACGACAGGCAAAAGTTAGTAGAGATTCGTGCTGCTGTAAAAAGAGTGATGTGCGAAGCATACAACCACTACCACCGTCATACATTAGCTAAAGATCTTGCTGAAAACCCAAGGAAATTCTGGTCTTATGTAAAATCGGTAAGCGGGTCGAAGGCTTCCATCCAGTCACTCACTGATCAGTCTGGCCTGGCAGTGGATTTGTGATTCGTGTAAAGAATGGCAGCTAACTCTAAATATAGGTAAATGTAAATTAATGCAGATGAACAGGAAAAAGAATCCTGTAATACCTGAATATCCATTAGTAGTGTAGCGCTTGACACAGTCAGGTCGATTAAATATTTGGGCATAGCATTGCAGAGCGATATAAAGTGGGACAAGCATGTAATGGCAGTTGTGGGGAAGGCGGATAGTCGTCTTCGGTTCATTGGTAGAATTTTGGGAAGATGTGGTTCATTTGTAAAGGAGACCGTTTATAAAACACTAATACGACCTATTCTTGAGTACTGCTTCAGCATTTGGGATCCCTATCAGATAGGATTGAGGGAGGACTTTGAAGCAATTCAGAGGCAGGCTGCTAGATTTGTTACTGGTAGGTTTGATCATCATGCGAGTGTTATGGAACTGCTACAGGAACTTGGGTGGGAGTCTCTAGAGGAAAGGAGGTGTTCTTTTCGTGAATCGCTACTGAGGAAATTTAGAGAACCAGCATTTGAGGCTGACTGCAGTACAATTTTACTGCTGCCAGCTTACCACAAAGATAAGATAAGAGAGATTAGGGCTCGTACAGAGGCATAGGCAGTCATTTTTCCCTTGTTCTGTTTGGGAGTGGAACAGGGAGAGAAGATGCTAGTTGTGCTACGAGGTACCCCCCGCCATGCACCGTATGGTCGATTGCAGAGTATGTATGTAGATGTAGATGTACCACACAAAATAAGAATAATAATACTCAGTTATACAGTGGAATATAACTAACCAACTGCTTCCATGTATTCTGGCGATCACAAGCTGGTGCACATTGCTGCTTTGACTTGTCACTATTTACATAGTGATGCCCAACAGTTGGCAGCACTTGTGCATGATGAAAAGACTGAACATTCACAAATGTGTACATGAGGTTTCCATTGGGTAACAATACTTCTGTTGCCGCTATGATACAGTAAAGATTAATGTACATGTTTGTATTAAATGGATCTGAAAGGGTTAATGGATACAAGAATGTAATTGTAATGGGAGACTGATATTTGATACTTGGAAAAGGGAGAGAAGGGAAAACAGTAGGAGAATATGTACTGGAGGAAATGGATATGGGGAGCAGCCATCTGATAGAATTTCACCCAAAGTGCATTGATAAGATTTGGACTCTGATCATAATTTATTGGTTGTGAAAATGCAGATTAACTCTGGGTGAAGAAGAATAGTATATTACGTAGATGAGACCAGTATAAATTGAAACAACCAGATTTTGTTGAAAGTCTCAGGGGAAGCATTGTACAATAGCTGACTGAAATAGGTAAATGGAACACAATAGAAGATGTATGTATAGCTTTGAGATATGATTCAGAAAAGTCAGCAGAGTAACAAGTTGGTAGTATTTTTAGATTCTGAAAAAAAAAAAATTATATTGCTGATGCGAAGACACTATTTGAAATTCTGAAATTATTGATGATAAAATATAATGAGTGAAAGCCTATCTGCAACTTACATGGCAGCCTGACTGCATCTGCAGGAGTTGAAGGACATGAAATGGAGGCAATAGTTGAGAAGGTAGTGAGACAAGATTGCCGTCTGTACCCAATGTTATATGTTATCCTTTGCATACACAGATCAAACAGCAAATGAAACTAACAATTTGGAAAATGACTGAAAGTTCAGAGAGATAAAATAAAAACTTTAAGGTTTGTTGATGACACTATAATTCTATCAATGATGGCAATGGATATAGATCAGGTGAGTGGATCAGATAATTTCCTGAAAACAGGTTATAATATAAACATCAACAAATTTAAAATAGGTAAATGAGTGCAGTCAGATTAATTCAGCTAATGTTGAGAGAATTAGATTATGAAATGAGACAGTAATTCATTAAATGAGTTTTGCTATTTGGACAGCAAAATAATGATGGCAGAAGTGAAGAGGATATAAAATTGAGGCTAGAAATAGTAAGATAAGTGTTTCTGAAAAAGAGAAATTTGTTAATATTAAATGTAAACTGAGGAATTACAAAATCTTTTTTGAAAGTATTTGTATGGAGTGTAGCCTTATACTGAAGTGGAATATGTGGTATAAACAGTATAAACAAGAGGAGAATAAATGTTTTTGAAATATGGTGTTACAGAAGAATGCTGAAGATTAGATGGTTAGACTGGGTAGTGATAAAAATGCACCCCATCAAGTTCTGGAGAAAAGAGCTTTATGGCAAAATTTGATGAAAAATGAGATAAGTTAGCAAGACATATCATGACACATCAGCGATGTATTTAATTTGGTAATGGAGGGAAACATTGGAGATAAAAATTGTTGAGGGTGAACATTCTTCATTCTTGATTACAATAATCAGGTAGAAATGGGATGCGTGCTGAAGTAGTTATGCAGTGATGAAGAGACTTGCATGGAATAAACTAACTTGGGAAGCTGTATCAAACCAGTCTTTGGACTGAAGACGACAACCATAACGATATAACCGCCCAAGCCAAAGGTCTTACTTATATGTCAAATGCTACTATTTTTCTATAATCTCTCTGCTGTAATGTAAATATTCAGCTCATTTAGATAATATGGTTGTAGTAACTTCACACACAAAAATAAGTATGCACCTAAAGTGTAAATCACTTAAATGAGTTAACAGTTCAGAAATTCCATACACAGTCCAAGTACAATGCCAGGCAAAATACAGTAGTGCAGATTCAAGTTAAAATGAGAACACACTATAACACAATGAGGCTGAGTGTACGCCACTCTAGGATTATATCAGGTAGATTTCTTGTCAGTATCTTGAGCTGGTACTGTCCATTGCCTGCGTGCATTGTTCCCAAAACGGTGCTGTGTCCAGTATTTGATCCTACTGCCACCTGGCAACTGGACCTGTGCCACTGGGCACCAGCACTAACAAGTTGAATCATGTTGGTAGCAGCTGCCTAGGTGCCAGTATGATACGAGTAGTAACAGAGTGTTACCACAGTTATCTTGGTAACTTCAAAGTGTCAGAGAATTCATTTTCATCTTCACTTGCAATGCATTCAGAGTCCATTTTCTTTGTAGACAAATCATCATATTGATGGCTTATTTATGAAGCAAAAGTTAAGAAAAACATGCTTAGTCTTTTATCTAAATGCAGAAGAGATAAATTTACAAGATGGTACAAATGCAATGGGGAAAAACTGAATGCAATAAACAGCTTCAAAAGAAAGTTCATTTGTATTGTGCAGAGGAAGGCTTTGTTATGGTATGACTCTGGAAATACTATTTTGACCTTGTATTATCTAGTTACAGTTTTGGCAAGAAAAGATTACATATCTTGGTACTGGGTGGAAACAAAGATAGATAATATAATTATAAAGTCCCATGTTCTCCCTCATGCATGCCCAGTCTGGACAGACTGAATAGTGTGCCATCCTCGACCAATGACATGACTTGTACGTGGTATGGGTGAATGTGGGATCAGCACACTGCTCTCCCAGGTGTTGTTGGGTCTGCTGATCTTGGAGCCACTGCTTCTCATACAAGTAGCTCTTCAGCTGACATCACGAGACTGAGTGGACTCTGTTCCAGTCCTCCCACTAACAGAAAGATCCCTGGCAGTACCAGGTATTGAACCCAGGTCCACCAAATGACAAACAGCTATGTTGACTACTCAGCTACAGAGGCAGACAAAAAGAAAGAAGGGAATATGAAGTATCTGCACTAGCAGAATAAAAATGCAGAAAACACAAGTTCAGAAACAGTTTATTGGACTTACCAAAATGAAACAATAATACAATCTCCAAAAGAACAGCCAAGTTGATCCCAACTGCGGATTGACACAAATATAAAATAACAAATAATAATAATAGAAAAGATCTGACTCTTCGTGGGGAGCGAACACGACAAACAATTCTACTATGTCAAGATGTTTGTCAACTATACCAAGTCCATCTACAAGAGATCAGCCAGCTAGAAGAGGCATCTGGCCAGCTAGAAGAGACATCTGGCCTCGGCTGCCGAGGCGGCAGCTCTGTATCCTTCCAGCAGAACTGCCTTTTGCCAGCAGTGCACCACCTTATAAAGCCCGTTGGCAGATGGATGTGCAGAAACTATTTCCGACCATGTGCCTGGCATATCAGAGAAGTTCCTGGGCTAGCTACGACCTCTGGTGAAGCTGTTCTGCAGGCTCCACAAATGGGTAGCAGTTCCTGATGGCCGTTGGTGGAGACCTGGTGTTGTGTTGTGTTGTGGCCACTAGTAAGTACTTGTTTTGACAAGGCAGATGGTGCAGGTTTTCCTGGTGAATATATGCCCTGTGATGCAGTCATCCCATGTCGGTTGGACATGAAGTGGGATGCCAATGCAGTAGGTGCTACGATGTATGAAGTGGACAGCCACAGCAGAATTAAAATTCATTTGTAATTTCCTTGGATCATGCGGCCCAAAATAATTTGTGACATTTTTTAACATGATGTAGTGTAAGCACATGAAACACAAATCAGATTATATTGTTTCTTGTCTAGAAATTTTGATCTTAAAAATACACCTCGATCTTCTCAATTTAGAATGTGAAAAGTCAATGAAATCTTGAGAAAAACCGAGCAACACAAGGGCTGATGTCAACAGAACAGTGCTTTACAAGGTCTGGTCCTATTGAAGCTAATACACCAATGATTTCTTTTGACCTATTGATTAAATTATCAAACCCACTATAGGGGGACTTCCAGATTAACATGGACTCCTTAGGAGAGTCTGACTTGGCATTTGTTACATTACTGAATCATTGCTATACATTAAAGAAGTATCTTTGGATTTGTGTTCTGACAATATAAGCAGTTTCATAGTATTAGCATATTAGCATCTAGAAATATGAAAGAAACTAAAGTCAATCATGAAACGGTTTTGAGGCACTTAAAGAAGACTGTATAGTAACAGTTCAATTCCATATTATTTGACAGTGATTTGAAATTACATCTGCAAAAAATAGCTGAAAGAGAAAGGATTTTCACAATTTTTGAAGCCACTCATTTTTCCTCTCCAGTGTATATATCTTACATGTGTTGACTGGACGTTCTCCACTTTCCTCTGCCCTTAGCCTCTTCCTCCATGTCTTTTCTCTGAAGTTTTTCCTTTGATCACTCTTTGTTGCAGGCAGTATGTCCCAGCTAAGTTGTCCTTGTTATTTATTTATACATGTTCTATAGATCCGGTATACAAAAGAATTGCAAGGATATGTAACGAGTCACAATATAAATTAACACAGTAGCTTACTTGTATATGCTAACAAATGTAAATTGCAATTGGTGTATAAGAAACAAAATATGTTAATAGTTACAGGCTTAAGCACTTTCCATGGTAAAACAGAGGTATAAAATAATAAATTACAATTTTCCATATTACAAACTATACATTAGCAGGAATTTGATAGTGCCAATTGTCTGAACACGAATTCCCATCCTGGTGTAAGATGTATTAAGTTACAAAGTAGCAATAGCAAATATACAAGTAAAGTATTACATCTAAGTTACAATGTTACACTAAAGGATTGATTAAGAGAGTAAAAAGCTTTTTCAAGAAGATATTCCTTCAATTTACTCTTAAATTTTGGCGTTTCACTGGTAAGATTTTTTGTGTCAGATGGGAGTGCATTAAACACCTTTATGCTTGAGTAGTATACTCCCTTTTGTATCAGACTCAAGTTTTTTCTGTCAACATGAAAGTCATGTTTTGTTCTTGTGTCACAGTCATGATAAGAAGTATTGGTTTTGTACATGTGTAGGTTCTTAGCCTAAAAGCATATAAGGGATAAGATATATTGTTAGGTCATTGTTAATATCTTGTGTGTTTTAAAAAGATTTCTTCATGAATGATTCCTGTTAACTCCACTTATAATTCGAATTGCTCTTTTCTGAGTTACAAATACTTTATTTGCCATTGCTTGGTTACCCCAGAATATTAAGCCATAGGATAACAATGAATGGAAATTGCCAAAATAAGCATCCTTAACAGCATCACTATTAGCAGTTGTTGCTATAATACATAGAGCATAAGTTGCTGAAGCAAATCTTTTTCTCAAGTCCAAAATATGACAAGACCAATTTAATTTATTGTCAATGTGGAGGCCTAAAAATTTTGTTGAATAAACTTGATGTATATCTTGATCATTACAGCTTAGACTTACGTCATCCCGAACTTTGTGAGACCCATGGAAATGTATGAACTGGATTTTATTTAGATTTAAAGTTAGGCCATTGCATCTGAACCACTTATGGAGGTCATGGAACACCAAGTTGGCAGATGATGCAATATCATTTTGAGGTGTTTTTTCAATTACAAGGGATGTATCATCTGCAAAAAGAGTAAATTTGATGGTAGCCTTAGAACAGTGAGGAAGGTCATTAATAAAAATAAGAAAGAGCAAAGGGCCAAGCACCAAACATTGCAGCATGCCTACACTAACTGTTCCCCAGCCAGTGGAAGCTATTGAGCTACCTTCATGATTCAGCAATACCCTCTGCTTTCTGTCAGTCAGGTATGATCTGAGCCACATTCTCAGTGCCAATTAAACCATAATAGGCTGCTTTTGAAAGGAGGATTTCATGACTCACACAGTCAAAGCCTTTGGTTAAGTCGCAAAAAATACCAACTGAAGCCAATTTATTGTTCAGTGCTACTGGAACATTATTAGTAAAGGAGAATATGGCATCATCAGTTGACAGGTCTGATTGGAAACCAAATTGGCATTGACTAAGAGCCTTGTGGAAATTCAGGTGATCTACAATTCTCCTATGCATCAGTTTCTCGAGAACTTTGGAGAAGCGTGTTAAAAGGGATATAGGGCGGTAGTTAGAAGCATCAGTTTTTTCACCCTTCTTGAACAGTGCTTTCACATCGGTATACTTCATTCTATCAGGGACAATATCTTGTTGAAGGGATTCATTAAATATATGGCAAAGTATTACACAAATGGCATTACGAATATGTTTAAGTACCTTAGTGGAGATATTATCAAAGCCAGATGACATTTTGGTTTGCATTTTAGTGATGATCCTTTTCACTTCACTGACTGTAACTGGGGCTTTGAGCATTTGATTAATTTTGCACAGACCAGATCCTTTCAGAAGGTCCATAGCCCCATTGACTGAACTCTTTTTCTTCCCACTTCTGTTCTTGCAAGTCATTATGGGTTCAGAATTTGACCCATTAATAGTAATGCAAGAAAAATGTTGTTCTTGAAGTAAGATGAAGCTTTTTGAATGGGGTTGAAGTGAGGACTGGCACATGCAAGATCTTCTCATACTGCCCCAAGTGTGTGTTTGGTTGGGGAGGGGGGACATGGTTCAAAAATTATTCATGATTGGCAACCCCTCAAAAATGGAGAGAACTTGGTATCTCCACTTGCAGTATTGAACTTGCAATATCAGATTACTTTTGGTTTTAGTCTCCATAGAACTTTTGTGATGTTGTAAATTTGATTTTAAAATAGTGCTGTAAAAAGTGTTTTCATGGTTTTTCACTCAGAAATCACAGTAGTTCTACAGCAGCTGAATTACGTTTTCATCATAATAATGGCAAAAGTTTTTTAAAAAAGGCGCATATTTCAGTTGATAAAATGCATTTAAAATAAAAACTCTCTCACTTTTGCATTAAAGTATCAAAAAATTTTCTCCCAACCCTCTCACTTGGGCTCCAGTCTCAGAACAGAGCCAAGTTCAGCAGTGGCAACAGCAGTTTATTGTTTGTGTACAGTTAGTTTAATGGACTTTTTACATCCTTCTGAGTAGAAGTCAACAGTGGATGTTTATTTATCTGCTTTTTGTGGTGTTACTCATTTTGTTGTAAGAGTTTGCACATTTTTTGGGCATTTGTGCTGAGTGAGTTCAACTTCTTGGGTTAGTGTTACATTAGCAGAGGTACAGGAAAAGAATGATTAAACATTTATGTGTATTGCACCTGTTATGTATGAATGCAAGGGGAATTGTCCACTGTCCATAATTAACTGGAATCTGGGTTGCCACAGTTGACAACCTTCAGGTTGCTGGCCTTGGCTGTAGTGGCATCTGAGATAGCTTCTTTGGCACCTCTGGAGCCTATAGCATCACTTGAGATCTCTGATGGCACTGCAGCTTCTGATTCACATGTCATCACCAGTCAACACTTACCTTTTGGTGACTAGTGACAGGATTGTGAATCTCTGGGCAGAAGGCAAAAGTGGGTACCAACTATACTGCTGTCCCTTTATGTCTTAAAAGCACTCACCTACTGGAACTGCGGCTGATCTTCCTGAGAGGTCTGGGTAAATGTAGAGACTGGCATTATTTGTTACTGGGTGCTTCAGTGTTAGACAGGAGATAGAGCCCTTCAGTGAAATACCAGGCAGTTCAGGGAAGAAGGCCAGTGTCTTCTCTGTTTGATCACTGCGGGTCCCTTCCGAGATGTAGAGGAGGATCTTTCAGCAGTGATTGAGCACACTAGGTACAACTGGCTGCAAATTTTGGCTCATGTCAGCATGGATTCAGAGGCCATCTTTGGTTCCTACAGGCAGCTGGCATAGAGCAGGGAATCATTGATCACAAGGCCATTTTTGAGCTATCAGCACAAAGATATCATCTTCATCACTAACAGCATTCAGTAGCAATGGAGAAAGTTCAAGAGCATTGTATGATAAACTTTAGACCGGTATGTGATGAGCAAATTTATGAGTAATGGAGAAGACCCAATGTGGTTCGACAACCATGTTAGAAAGTTTCTATGATAGCAGAGAGCACATCACTGCAAATTTATGCAGCCAAAGCCTCAAAGACAAACAAAAACTAAATGAAGCAAAAATTAATGTAATGAGAGCCATCTGTGAAACATTTAATTAAATCAGAAGTAAAATACTGTCTACTGACCTGACAGAAATCCTAAGAAGTTTTGGTCTGATGTTAAATCATAACTAGATTGAAGCCATCTGTCAAGACACTGTGACTATAATGGCATTGAAATAGAGAATGACATAGAAAAGACAGGAATGCTAAATGCCTTTTTCCAAAACTGTTTCACAGAGGAAAATTGCACTGTGGCATCCCCTTTAATTCATCACACAAACAACAATATGGCTGTTATTGAAATAACCAAATAAGTGGCCGTGGGATAGAAAAGCAACTGAAACTGCACAACAGAGAGAAGGTCACAAAATCTAATGGGATTCCAGTATGGTTCTATCTAGAGTATGCTAAAGAACTTGCATCTCTTCAGGCAGTTGTGTACCTCGGGTCTTTGGAGAGGCAAAGTGTTCCCGATGATTGGGAAAAAGGACAGGTAATTCCTGTTTCCAGGAAGGGTTGTCAAACAGATGCATAAAGCCATAGGCTTGTATCTGTGAATCATTTGCAAAAAATTTGAACATGTGTTATTCCCACATATTATGTCATTTCTGGAGACCAAAAATCTCCTGTATGGGAATCAATGTGGGTTCCAGAAACAACAGTCATATAAAACCCAGCTTGCTCTCTTCATCCTTGAGACCTAGAATGCAGTAGGTACTGGTGCCCAGGTAGCTGCTGTGTTCCTTGACTTCTGTTAAGCTTCTAGTACAGTTCTGCACTGCCACCCAATGAACAATATATGAGTGTACAGAATATCTGACCAACTGTGTGAATGGACTGAACAGTTTCCAGCAAACAGATCTTGGCAAGTCATTATCAATTAGGAAAAGTCTCCAGATGTAAAAGTGACTGTGAGCATACCCCAAGGAAGAGTTATAGGTCCATTAGAAAATTGTAGCAAAATGTGGGAAGACCCGCAGAGGATGAGTGCTTGGTACTGGTTTGGTAATTGGCAGTTAACATAAACAAATGTAGCATATTGTACATACATAGAGAGGAAGACCCATTATTGTATGATTGCAGTATTGAAAAACAATCAGTGGAAGCAGTTACTTTCATAAAATGTGTAGGAGTTTGTGCATGGAGTGATTTAAAGTGGAACAACCATATAAAAGTAATCATAGGAAAGGTAGATGCTGAACTGAGATTAATTGGAAGCGTCCGCAGAAAATGTAGTCCCTCAACAAAAGAGGTGGCCTGCAAAACTTTCTTTTGACCAGTACTTGAACATTGCTCATCAGTATGGGATCCAAACCAAATAGGATTGACAGAGGAAATAGAGCAGTTCCGAAGAAGAGCAGCACATTTCATTAAAGGTTCACTTATTAAGAACGATAGTGCACCAGAGATAATCAACCGACTCCAGTTGCATTCAGTGTGGTCTAGACACTTTGTGTCATGCTGTGGTTTACTGTTAAAATTCCAAGAGTGTACATTCCTAGAATAGTCAACAAATATAGTGCTTCCTCCCATATGTTTCTCACAAATAGACCACAAAGACAAAATTAGAGAAATATGAGTCCACACTGAGTCTTAGCAGCCATTGTTCTTCTAGTGAAACATTTGTGACTCAAAAACGAAAGATGGAGGTGACAGTGGTACACAGAGTACCCCCTGCCACATGCTGCAAGGTGGTTTGCAGAGTGTAGATGTAGAAACATAGACTGCCGTATCTATTTAAACAACAAAAAACATCAGTTGTGGAGCCAGGCTGTACAATTTCCTGGCAGGTGGGAACATTTTGGTGGGTAAGGACTATAAAAGAGAACCTTGGCTTTACTTGCAAAGCTCTTTTACCATCTGCGCTATCCAGACATGTCTCAGGATCTGCTCTCACAGCTCCCCTTTTCCCAGCTGTTCTCTCCTAGTTTCCAAATTCTGCATAAGCTTGCCTGCATATTTTGCTGGAAGAAAGAATAGATATACTGCTGGAAGTGAAGCCATAAACGAGCTCATGTGTCACGCCTGGACAGCTCAGTTGGCATGAGCACTGGCTGTGAAAGACAAGTACATCAATTCCTGCTTGCAGCTAGGGTGTCCATTTAATTATAATTTCATTTATAGCAAAACTGCATGGTCATCTACAGTAACTGTTCTATTGGGAACAGATACTACCGTCATATACAGACAAGTTTCCGATTTTTACAAAAGGCCTGCTACACAATCTTAAGTTGTCAGGAAGTTTCAAAACACCACATATTCTACTGCAGATTGAAATATTCGTGTTACTGTCATATAATTGAAAAAGAACAGATAATCTGGTAAGCATAGTCAATAAGTTGTTGGGGCTGGCATCTTGGATGCCAGCTTGACAATATCAGCTTTAATGTTGGCTGCACTAATTTTTAAAAATAGATGCAAACTCTTACCTAAAGTCTTGATAGCAATTTGTAATTCTTTTCTTAGAGAAAAATTTTTCTTGCACTCTGAAATGCTGCCGAAGACAGTGTAGTGTGCAGGGTGCAGACATGTTTACTTTGAGAAAGGGTTTGGAAGACTGGGGAAGACTGGCATAAGATAACAGTGTAATGTTTTTATTAAATAAGGCTTTGAAGCCCCATTACCTCCATCTGTATAAATTTTCTGGAACTTTCAGGACATCCACTACAATTACTTATATTGCCTGAACACATGTATTACCAGGAAAACTACTTTTTTTCATCATTAAGTTCTTCAGAAGGAATCAAACAAGACAGAAAGTGTCCTAAATTTACGTTTCTGATATGGCCTTTAAAGTTTTGATTTTGTCATGAAATGCTTTTACATATCAGTAGATTTAACAAATTTTCCATCTCCTTGTAGTTCCAAATTTAAGTCATTCAAGTGGAAAGTGAGGTCACATTTTCATCTTAAATTGACAAGTTCTTCATCGGGCTTGACTTTCTTTGGGGAAAAAATTATTTGTTTACAAATGTTCCAGTATGTTGAAAATACTTAAAGAACTTATCCTCAGCTAAGTCCGTCCACATTAGATTGATAAATTGTGTTTCCATATTCACTAGGCATGTTAGCCAACACCACTGAAACTGAATTGTCTTGTGTGGTTTATGTTTGCTACTGATAAATAGACATTCCAAGGTAGCCAAAGAATATTGGAACTTTATTAATCTTCTGATCAAATACAGTACTAGTTTCTTAGAAGAAAAGAGCCATATCATTTATGCTAGACATAGTCAACCACGTTGCATTGATCTGCCCTAAAAAAAGCCTCTTACATTGCTGAAAAATGTGCATATGTGGATGTAGTCAACGATTGAGCCACCAGCGATGACTCATCAGTTTAGATGTAGTATGTGAGGCAGAGATCTCCAGTTGGTGAGGCTAGGATTTGGCTGATGTAAAGCCTGGAGTGTACTGCACACTTGGCAAATGGCACTCTGATTAAAGGACCACTTAGCATGGTCTATGTGAAGCCGATAGAAGTGTGAAGTGTGAACTGCCAATGCCAACTGCCTGAAGAGTGGACAGACAGTGTCCTATAAAGCCATCTGGTGAAAGCACAGTGGGAAAACACAATGGTGACACATGACTCACAAAAGGAAGATAGTGCTGACAACAGCCGCACTACATACGGCAAGTGTAGCACTGCCAGGTGCCGTGATTCTGCTGGAGGTGTGATCTTCCCCAGTTGTGTTGCTGGCATACTGGATGGTTGGCAACCCATGGTAAACCACTAAATGGCTCGTGGCTCTATTGTAGGCAACAACCAAGGGTAGAGCATATCTCTTTCCCAAAGACATGGCAGGGCCATCTCACTATGTGGTCAGTAGCTGTAACATAGGTGACAGTCAAAGATACAGCATTATTATTTTGACTGTGGTCAATGGCTGTGACATAACTGACAGCTAAGAATACTGCACCCTTTCTTCCTCAATGGGGAGATGGAGGGACCATCATGGAGCAGAGGCACTTCCCATAGAGAGGGGGCATCCTGGAGCAGGACAGCAGATCCACAAAAGGGTGACAGGTTCAATGGAGATGTGGACTTGAAATTGAGGCCAAAGGTCAGTGATGTGGAGGTGGTCATAAAGAAAGGGAGGTCCACTCATCTGAGGATGTGGAGGGCTCAACCTGGAAAGAAGAGATATGTGGGATCACTGTTGAGGAAGGGCAAATGAAGGTGGTGTGAGATGGTGTAGCCCGTCTTTGCAGCAAAATTTCGAAGGCTGAAGAACAGGAGTTCTGGGGGAATCTGGCAGCAGTCCCAAGCGGGATGTTGACATGTGAAAAGGCAGGCACTCTGTGTTGAGTGGAAGGCCCTGGAAGTTGCAGGAGACATCCAGAACCAGTGATGTCTAGGGGTAGCAACCAGTATGGGGTAGCACAGGGTAGGAACCTGCAGAAGGTATGGTGCATGCTGTGAAGCCATGTGTCAGAGAAGAAAGCAAGAGCGTGATCCACACTTGAAAATGAAGAGGCCTAGGAGAGGAAACAGGGTGCCGAGGAATTGGGCTGAGCACCAGAAACAGGGAGAGAGGAAGGTGTAACTGAAGGCAACCAGTCAGCAGGGAACAAGTTGTGGTCTGTGGAGTCAGAAGAGAGTGGGGCGATGCCGCCATTGGAAGGAGAGGGTGAATTCATGGAATGAATGGATGTCAGTAGCAAAGCAAGCAAGGAAGAGTGGACTGGAGATGGGCTTTGTATGGTCCTGTGGCATGAGGACTGGTGAAGGAGATGCTGGCAGCATTTGAGCCGGTGGTTCTGGAGCTGGTGGTGCTGGGGCGAATTGCACCTGAGTTAAGGGGGGGGGGGGGGGGAGTTGGGTGCTAGAGTCAGTAGTGCTGGAGCTTAGTGTGCCTCCATTTCTGCACTGTACTCAGCCCAGCTGCCCCACTGGCCATCAGATCCTCTGAATGTGGGTGCTGATATGGACATTGCTTTTTGGGATGCTGCTGCTGTAAATTGTAGTTGAAGCACCTGAGTAACATCTTGGAACAACTGCTGGGTCTACTGAACTCGTAACTGTAAAAGCTGAATTAGTGACTTTTGGTGCTGTATTAGCTGTGAGGACTAGTGAATGCAAGAGACATGCTATGACTACTGACAACCCAGGAGGCAATTAGTGAAACAACAACTATCATCCACAGTTCCCTAGAATGGGTAGCACGCATACAATCCCAATGAAGGTCTCAAGCTCCCATAAATACCAACAATAACAGTTTGCAATCCGATTATGTGGTGAGAACCAACTGAAAACGCCATGTGGAGAGCACATGAATGTGGTGAGTGGAGGGAGATGATACAAACTTCAAAATAACCCACAAATTACCTTTTTCATTGTTACTGTCCCATGGGGACATTATTTAATAGAAAAATTGTGTGTTACTATTGGAATCATGAATACTAATAGGAAACAACAAAAAATTTGTAAATCATTTCCCAATGCAACTTTCATACCAGTTGACAGCTCTAAGAGAAAGCACTTTACAAAACATGGTCAGTACTGAAATAGCAGGGGTAAAGATGCCATGCATGCTGGAATAGTGAAAGCTGTTCTATCAACAAATAAAATGAACAATATCTCAGTTCCCCTGGCAGCAGTGACAAGTATTGAAGATCCAACCATATCTTTGCAAACAACAGATTACTCAACAGCAACACTACCTCAAACATCAGGTGCTGCAACAGTGGAATCTCAAAATGCAGCAGTCAAACCTGCAACTTCTGTCCCCCTGCATTCACCAGCAGCAGTGGTAGAAATTACATCTACTGTTGACTTTCCATCAGCGACTCAAGACACTTCATCAGTCTGAGTCCCTCCACAATCTACAGAAGGACAAGACCCTACTCCACCTGATGAGGCAAGCAGAAGAATCCCAAGAACCAGGAAATGCACAAGTCTACAAGAGTTTTGGTACCCAGCCTCAGTTCCAGGACTAACTTAAGTCAAAAATCTGTAGTTACATTGCCTGTAATCACTAATTCCAATTTACAACAAAACAGTGACATCAGAACAAAGAGTTTAGGAAATGACAAACTTCGTATTTTTCATTAGAATATAATAGGTCTAAGAAAGAAAATTGACCAGTTGGGCATTATTGTCAATGATGCAATAAACAATGCTCATATGTTATGTTTAACAGAACATCATTTGACAGAAAAAATTGAAATGGTGCAACTATATAATTACAACCTAGCAGCTCATTATACAAGAAATACAATGGATAGTGGTGGAGTAATAATGTATGTTAAAAATAATATAGTGTACAGGTCTGTAGATGTAAAAAAATTATTGTGTTGATCAACATTTTTAGGCTTGTTGCATTGAACTCCACATTAATACTTTGCCTGTTTATGTGATTACTGTTTACAGAGCACCCTCATGAAAGCTTCATATCTTTCTCAACAAATAGAATTACTTTTAATTCGCCTGTTCTCAAAAACGCAAAGAATAATCATGCTTGGTGATTTTAATAGAAATTTTCTTACCTGTAATAATTATAGAACATATATTGACAATGTAACGAGCTCTTTTAATCTGAGGGCAGTTCTTGACTTTCCCACAAGAGTGACTAAGAACTGCACAAGTCTGATTGACAGTATTTTTGTAGACAATAACAGAATTGATAATATTTATATAACACAAATCTTAAATGGCCATGCTGATCATGATGGGCAGTTTTTAAAAGTGCATGATGTAAGCCCAGCCAAAAAGAGTAGTTTTACATATCAAGCTAAGGATGTCAATAACAAATTTAACAAATTACTGAATGAATTCATTACCATTTTTGAAGCTGTATTTCCCAAAAGAATTTTTAAAAAAGTACCAATCTGAGTGAGTACAGGAGACTTTGACTCACTAAGAGAATCAAAACATCCTGTAAAACAAAGAGAATGCTTTACGTTTCACTCAGAAATTATAAAAAACCTCAGGATAGGAAGCACTACAAATTATACTGTAGCAGCCTAAAGAGTGTCATTAAAAAATCAAAGAGCATGTTTATTAATTCTGAAATTAACAGTTCAAATAAAAAGATAAAAACTATTTGGAATGTGATCAAAAGGGAGACAGGAAAAATTACAGAAGGTACAGACAGTATCAAAGTGTGTCATAATGGAAGCATGGTAGATGAGGGTGATATAGTTGTCAAGATCTTGAACAACCATTTTTTGACAGTAGCAGATGAAACTCATTGTAAAGAGTCTAGAGTTGAAACCATGAGTATTCTACAAAAAGCAGTGCAGAACAAAATTAGTCAGATGCATGTACCCAATATTACAACTGAAGAGTTTGAGAAGGTAATTAGGCAATGAAAAATAAAAACTCCATTAATGTGGATAAAATATCTATCAACGTACTGAAGCACTGCTGCAAATTTATTCGTGAAGTTCTCTGTCACACATTGAATGAGCCCATAAATCAAGGTACCATCCCTAATAGACTCAAATATGCAACTGTGAAACCACTGTTCAAAAATAGTGATAAAGCTGATGTTTCCAATTACCCGTCAGTTTCATCATTAACAAATCTCTCTAAAATCTTAAGAGACACTAACGTTCAACAGAATCATGGCTCATCGTAATAAAAATAAAATCCTTCATGAAAATCAGTTTGGATTCCAAAAGGGTATTTCAACTGAACACACCGTTTTCTCATTTGTCAAACAACTCCTTGAATCCATAAACAATAAAATGTTACCTGTTGGAATCTTCTGTGATCTGTCTAAAGCTGACTATGTAGATCACACAACTTCATGTATGAAGGCTGAGCAGTATGGATTAAATGGTAAAGTAAGGATGTGGCTCTAGTCATATGTAGATGACAGAAGGCAGTTCATGTACTAAGGCTGAGCAGTATGGATTAAATGGTGAGGTAAGGATGTGGCTCTAGTCATATCTAGATGACAGAAGGCAGAAGGTAGTATTGATCAATTCTGCAATGGCACCTGCCTGCTCTGACTAGCATACAGTAAAATGTAGTGCCACCAGGCTCAGTGCTTGGTTCCTTACTTTTCCTCATCTTTATCAATGATCTGCCATCCTGTATGACACAAAAAGCACACTTCACCCTGTTTGCTGATGACACAACCATCGTGCAATCTAGAAAACACTGCGACCACTGTATTCAAAGAAGCTCTAGCTTGGATCACTTCAAATGGTCCGTTGCTCAATGTGAACAAGACTCAATTCATTCAGTTTCAAACAGCAAATAAAAAACAGGAAAATGTTGAAATAAAATGTGGTGACAGAAATTTTGATAGTTGATTCTTCTAAATTCCTGTGATTACACATGAACAACTCTCTAAACTGGTCAGTTCACATCAATGACCTATGTGAAAGACTGAATTCAGCAGCATTTACCAATCACTCGATTTCATCTGTTTGTGAAACAATTAAGCTGCATACCCAGGATATTTCCATTCACTTATGACATATGGCATCATATTTTGGGGTAACAAGTCATGAGCAAACAGAGTGCACCTCAGATACTCCTGCAGAAATATGGTATGTGAACAATAATCATACACTTTACAAAAGAAACAGTGAATATCATGATCATGATACAAGAAGTAAACATGATCTTCACAAAGGTGTAAAAAGTCTCAGCATGGTACAGAAAGGAGTACATTATTCAAGTATAAAAGTACACAATAAACGTCCATTTCATGTTAAAACAGTCATTGGGGATATGACTAAATTCAAAAAAACAGCTGAAACTTTATCTTTTGAATAGTTCTTTCTGTTCTTTACAGGAATTTTTTGACAGTGTGTAACAATTAGTACAAAATGTTCAATTTTAAGCATTCCTATAAGAACTGACTATGTAGCACTGGCATATCAGCTGATGACAGAATGTTTTTTATATGTATTAGAATGTATGACTTATAATTTGTTTGTGTAATCATTATTACTACTATAATCTGTGTTATTGTTGGTTAAACACTTGAAGCTCATGTATCTGTTTGTATGTGATTTGGTTTGTAAGCCTCATGATCATTTACATATGATTATTACATGTTCTTCATCCTAGCGATACACTTGCATCAAGGACCTAAGGACCACAAAAATAAATAAAATAATATAAAGTATGGTGGTTGAGCACAAAGTCAACAAAAATGGAATCCCTCAGTCATGAATCCTTGTAGCCTATGGATAGAATGAGAACATCACTGCAAAATTTTTCTGTAGTTGCCAACCGAAGTGGCTTGTGTGGTTTATGCACACTGCTGACAAGTGGACATGCCCAAGTAGCCATAGAACAAAGGGACTTTCTACATCTTCATCTACATCCATACTCCGCAAGCCACCTGATGGTGTGTGGCGGAGGGTACTTTGAGTACCTCTATCAGTTCTCCCTTCTATTCCAGTCTCTTATTGTTCGTGGAAAGAAAGATTGTCGGTATGCCTCTGTGTGGGCTCTAATCTCTCTGATTTTATCCTTGTGGTCTCTTCACAAGATATACGTAGGAGGGAGCAATATACTGCTTGACTCCTCGGTGGAGGTATGTTCCCAAAACTTCAACAAAAGCCCGTACTGAGCTACTGAGCATCTCTCTTGCAGAGTCTTCCACTGGAGTTTATCTGTCATCTCCGTAACACTTTCACAGTTACTAAATGATCCAGTAACGAAGTGCGCTGCTCTCCATTCGATCTTCACTATCTCTTCTATCAACCCTATCTGGTACGGATCCCACACCAGTGAGCAGTATTCAGGCAGTGGGCGAACAGGTGTACTGTAACCTACTTCCTTTGTTTTTGGATTGCATTTCCTTAGAATTCTTCCAAGGAATCTCAGTCTGGCGTCTGCTTTACTGATAATTAATTTTATGTTGTCATTCCATTTTAAATCACTCCTAATGCCTACTCCCAGATAATTTATGAAATTAACTGCTTCCAGTTGCTGACCTGCTATATTGTAGCTAAATGATAAAGGATCTTTCTTTCTGTGTATTCGCAGCACATTACACTTGTCTACATTGAGATTCAATTGCCATTCCCTGCACCATGCGTCAATTTGTTACAGATCCTCCTGCATTTCAGTACAATTTTCCATCGTTGCAACCTCTCAATATACGACAGCATCATCCGCAAAAAGCCTCAGTGAAATTCCGATGTTATTCACAAGGTTATTTATGTATATTGTGAATAGCAATGGTCCTACGACACTCCCCTGTGCCACACCTGAAATCACTCTTACTTTGGAAGACGTCTCTCCATTGAGAATGACATGCTGCATTCTGTTATCTAGAAACTCTTCAATCCTATCACACAATTGGTCTGATAGTCCATGTGCTCTTACCTTGTTCATTAAACGACTGTGGGGAACTGTATCAAACGCCTTGCAGAAGTCAAGAAACATGGCATCTACCTGGGAACCCGTGTCTATGGCAGTCTGGGTCTCGTGTACGAATAGCGTGAGCTGGGTTTCACAAGATCGGCTTTTTTGAAACCCACGCTGATTCCTGCAGAGTAGATTTCTAGTCTCCAGAAAAGTCATTATACTTGAACGTAATACATGCTCCAAAATTCTACAACTGATCGACATTAGAGATATAGGTCTATAGTTCTGCACATCTGTTCGATGTCCCTTCTTGAAAACGGGGATGACCTGTGCCCTCAGGCAAGTTCCTTCGTGTACTCTCCGTTAAATCGAACTGGTATCCCATCAGGTCCAGCAGCCTTTCCTCTTTTGAGCGATTTTAGTTGTTTTTCTATCCCTCTGTCATCTATTTTGGTATATACCATTTTGTCATCTATGCAACAATCTAGAGAAGGAACTACAGTAAAGTCTTCCTCTGTGAAACGGCTTTGGAAAAAGACAATTTGTTTTTCGGCCTTTAGTCTGTCATCCTCTGTTCTTTATTAATCTTCTGAACAAATACAGTAACAGTTTCTTAGGTAAGAGTTTTATTATTTACGCTAGCCATACTCAAACCAGTTGCCACGGTTAGACCTAAGAGGGTATCACTGATATAGCCACGAAGTGTTCATATGTGGACAAAGTCTGTGATTTACTAACTCACGATGACTTGGCACTTTGGATGCAGCACGCAAAGCACTGATCTCAGATTGGTAGGCCATGGGTGTGGCCACCGTAAAGCCTGAAGTGTATTGTGAGCTCAGCAAATGGAATCCTGATTGAGGGAAGTTTCGTGTGGTTGACATTAGGCCCAGAGATCCACGAACTGTGATTTCCTGATATTGACTGGTACAGAGCGGCAATGTCCTATACAGCCATCCAGCAGGATACCAGGAAAGAATGGTGGTGGTACTTGAGTCACAGAAGCAAGGCAGTACTGATGACAGCAGGTCCGCGTGTGGTGATCGTAGTGCCAGCAGGTACCGTGGTGGCTGCTGGAGATGTGGTCTTCTGCAGTTGTGTTGCTGGCGTATTGGAAGGGTAGCAGTCCGTGGTACACAACTGGTAGCTGGGCCATAGTGACAGCTGAGGATATAGCGTCCCTCTTTTGTACGGATGGGCTGGTAGAGCCATCTCACTATGTGGTCAGTGGCTGTTCCCAAGGGTACAGAAGGCACTATCAGTGATTAAATCTTGACTGCTTATAAAATTCAGCTCTTGACTACCAAACTCATCAAATGATCTCCATTTTAAATTTTACTGTGAAGTGATCATTGATGCATAATACAACGAAAGGAAATTGGAGGGTCAGAACAACAATTTGAAATTTCTTGTTTCATTTTAGTAACTTTACTTCTTACTTCTATAAATAACTCCATCAGTGGTCACTTTTTCTTTTCTTTTTTTCAACTCAATTTCATTTCTTTTAGACTTTGCACACTTTTTTAAGTATGTGCCTTAACTAGATTGTACCCTTCAGTCTCTGAAGCGTTGTCAACTCTTTGTGTAGCACAAAGATGTTGTTGCTACCTCTAATAACAACAGTAAATTTTGCAGAGTCAGAGATGTTTGTATTTTCATTCATAAAGAGATAAATGAAGATAAATTTACTAGCACTTTTTATATATTATTTCATCACCAAAGCCTTCTGCTCTGCATTTCACCACTGAGAAACAGTTTCAGATTCTAATAACTTTCCGGGTTATGTCATGCCTGCATATAATCTCTCAGCACAGGTTTTCCCATTTCTACCTCATTGTGTGATCTACAGCCTCTTCATGTTATCTCAGAAACATAGTAAATATGTTGCAGAGTGGAAACATAGTCTTTTGTTTACTTTGAGAAGATATTTTGTGTTGATCTACGGTTTGCCTTTAATGATTAAAACCTAGTCTTGTGATCAAGGGGCAAATGCATGTCATATGCAGAAGTTGATAGCCTCTCTTCAAATTGTATTCCTTGAAGACACACATATTTCCTCCCCAAATTAAATACGTAGTGGGTTATTCATATGTTGTACACAAAAGCATCTCTGTCTGTTGACCGAATAAGGAAATCATGAGAATTACTTTTGAATATGATTAAAACATTGCTGATATAGCTACATCAGATTCTAAAAACATTTTCAATTCATCTGTCATTAGCACTAGTTATCCTACTGGGTGGAAACAAAGCTTATGTTTGACAATATACAAGGAAGATAACCCAAAATCACTAGGCGACCAGAGGGTAACCAACATATTGCTCACAGTATGTAAAGCATTTGAAGCAAATTGATTATGAACAGCTGATGGACTACCTTAAAACTTGTAAGATGTCAATCACGGTTCTCATAACATCGTATCACATGTAATAGGATGACCGGGGCGGGTGACATGGTCGGGGATGTAGGGCGTGGCTGGGTAGAAGAAGGTGGCTGTTTTAGCAATCTTCCTCTTTATTGTCGGTTCTTCCAATACATTTTCCAGTAGCTCAGCCCCACTGCTCGTGTTGTGGTGGAGACGTGCTGATGCACGCAGCCCGGGGAATGTGACGCCACGCTCGGTCAGCGGCTGTACAGGCGGTAGGAGGTTAGCGGCACGAGGCCTGGCCCAGCGCGCCTCCTGCAGACGCTGCGGCCTGTGACGACACCGGGAGTCGCCGGTGCAGCAGCAGGCAACGCCCCCCGCTGGCCGGTCCTGGTGGACAGTGTCACTGATGACGACGATGTGACAGCGACCGATCGCCCAATCGGTCGAACCGAATGCCGACGCCCACCTCTGATGCCCTTAAATAGAGCAGACCGCTGCTGAATCCACCAGTTACGTGTCGGCGTATTTATTAGAAGGTTCTCGATGAGTTGGCTAATGCAACCACACCACACGCAGCCCACGCCTGTGTAATTCTGCTAATGCTGCGTTCTGATGGCTGCCGCACACATACCGACGCTTGTTGCAAAACTGTGTCACCTGCATAACGCGCTGGCCGGCCTTTGTCCGCTGTTTGCAGTGAGGCTGGCGCATCGCACACTGAAACACACTAAATCACAATTTCACACCGTATTTCCTAAAAATAACCCCTTGTTCTCTACAATTCCTCCCTCGTACGGAAAGAATTTGTCCCAGAATTCAACCAAAAAGTCAAAACAACTACGGTTCTGCTGCAGTGCTTCACTACTGTTCAGTGATTTTGTCTGGACCCTTAGGTTAAAGGTTGGAAGGGGCGGAATTTGGGCTACCTTCCTCTTGAGCCGATAGTACACTAATCCTATGACAAAGATAAAAATACAGGCGGCGGTGGTTGATGATCCAATAACTAGTAAGCATTGCTTATGCTCATTACGCTACTCATGCACTCGTTGAAAAAGATGTTCCATAGTTATACTTCCATCCTGAGCTGCTAGCATCTGGTCCAAAGAGGCGAGCAAAGTCTGTTCTAATGTGTTATTCAAAAGAGTGAGATTTTCTGTTGTGACGAATTGCACCAGTCTGGTACATACATCAATGTGCGTGTTATGTTCATGATTGTAGCTCCAGTAATCACGGCTGGTGAACGGAAAGTTGGCACTGAAATGTCACACTGTGTGCCATTAATTAACAGTCCCTGCCCCTGCAATTCTATTCTTTGCGTACTCCTTTGCTTACCCTGCTCGTAACAAATGCAAATAACGACTGTGTTTTCCATTACTGAAAATACCCAATGTGGACCCACTTACTGAAAGAACTGCACTGTGCCTACTATAATTTCCTTAGAGCACTCCGTGACTGGTTCTTGAGAGCGGGATGGAGAATACTCACAAGATTTGGGAACAGTGTGTAACAATTTCGCGGGGCAGATGGTAACTGGACCTGTTTGACAACGCAGCAAGTCTTGTGCAGCGAGGAATGCACGAGCTTGTCTGTTACAGTGTTTCCCGTATGGTTAATTGTACGAATTTCTGCAAAATTTCCCACTTCACTGGATACGTATGCAAGGTGTAACATTCAAATTTACAATCCTTACATGTTAATGGTATTATGATATGAATTCTCAGCAGGGTACCCATCTGCATACTGGTAACAGTGGCCATTTTGTAGAGATAAGTGTTCGTCTGTTAATGTCGTCAGTAGCTCCAGGGATGCGGGCAATTCTGATTGAACTTTCCGTAATCCTTCCCGAAGTTGTTCCGAAGGTAACAGTACCGGGGTTAGGTGCCCACGCATTGCGTGCAACAAAGCCTCCTGTAGTTCCGTGGCTTCTATGCATGCTTCCGTAATACTATCAGCAAGAAAACGGAGCAGCTTAGTGATTATCAGCTGTGAATCGATGTTATCCAACCGGTACTTGATTATACCCCAGTCGTGATTGGTTGTGTCAGCTGTGGCCTTAATGTGGGACATCAAGGTCGCGGCCAAAGCTCGCAATTGGCGCGTATTATTCACTACATCTTTCTCCAAACTCTCTAATTGGGTTGTGCGAAGATCTAGCATTCTCTGGTTGCTATTCGCATTATCCTGTACCTGCCGTAGCATTTCATTAATACTTTTAATCTTCCATGTCAGTGGTCTCAAAAACACTTTTTAGGATACGACCACCTGCGTCTAACCATACTGTTTTCCTACGGACGTGCAGGATTAACCCTGCAGTTTGCCGCAACTGAGCTTGTAAGTGTGCAAAAGCTGATCGTAGTAGCTGATATTCCCCCTGTGTGTCATTAAACCTTGACTGATTAGCCACCACAGAATGAAGTTCATTAAATGTATCCTCTAATTTACAGATTCGGTCTTCAACCGCCCAAATATTACATTCCACCCTTAATGTCCATTGATGTCCGGACATAATTACGTCCGCTTATCGCGAGAACAAGCACCACTTGATATAGGGCATACTTTCAAGGCTTCAGCTAAGTGCAACAGCAAAACAGAATAACTATGCTGAGAGATAATGCACACCTTCCCTCTTCAGCGCAACCCGTGATGCTGGAACTGCTGGTCTTACCAGAACGTCATGCCTCCTGAGGAACAAAAGAAAAACAACTCACATTAGCTCTTCCTTTTTACGCGTGGCCTAAGAGCATAACGGCATGTCTGATCACTTCCACAATTAACTCGGTTCTCCTGTTTATCTACTCCTTTCTTATTCTTTTTCTTAGATTCATCTTTCTCTCCACTAGAAGTTACTGCAGACATTGAAGGAAGTTCCTCAAAATTCCCCTCAAAAGGCCTAATTCAGCTCATGTGCACAATAGTAGGGTGAGTTGGAAGTTGTAATTTTACATTTACCGGTGATGTCATCTCGATCACCCGGAAAGGACCTCGATAATGGGATACATATTTTTTCGTTTTGCCTTTTGGCACATACAGATTAGTCATCATCACCCATTGTCCGAAATGATATTTGGGTAAAGCTGCCTTTATATTGTGAACTTTGTCCTGTCTCTCTAACGCTTTAGTGTTCATTTTTTTCACCTGCCACCAGATTGTTTTCAGCTTTGTCGATAAATCCTTAACGGCCGGAATATGGGTTCCCGGTGGGGTCTCGAGCAATTCAAATGGAGATGGCATCTTCCGACCAAACAGTAATTCGTACGAAGACAATCTTGTACTTTCATGCACTTTCGAGTTATATGCCGCGGTTACAAACACCAATAGGGTATCCCAATTGTTGTGTTGCGAATCTACATAATAAGTTAACATCTTAGCCATTGTACGATGAACTCTCTCGGTCTGACCGTTAGCCTGCAGGTGTAACACTCTCGTTCTCAATTTCTTTACATGCAACAACTTGCATAAAGGTTCAAATGGCTCTGAGCACTATGGGACTTGACTTCTGAGGTCATCAGTCCTCTAGAACTTTGAACTACTTAAACCTAACTAACCTAAGGACATCACACACATCCGTGCCCGAGGCAGGATTCGAACATGTGACCGGACCTAAAGTTTGACCCTCGATCTGTAATTATAGTTTCAGGTGTTCCGAATTTCAATATCCATTGATGTACCATGGCGTGAGCCACTGTTTTGGCTCACCAGTCCGGAATAGCTGTCATAGACACACAGCGCGAAAAATGATCTATTATTGTTAAAACATAGCGATTACCCGCTGGTGTTTGCACAAATGGTCCCGAGACGTCTGCGCCCAGTAATTGGAGAGGTCTATCCGCTTCCGGTAGTCGTTGTGACACAGTTTTCTGATGACTCAGTTCCGCTCGTTGAGCACACGGAATGCAATTCTTTACGTACTGATCGACATCTTGCCTACGGGTTGACCACCGGTAACTCTGTGCTACCCTCCTTTCTGTTGCTCTGCGACCCGAATGACCAGAAAACATTGAATCGTGTGCTTGCCTTAAAATTTCACTTCCCAATTATTCTGGTACGACTATGCGTCGACCGTTCCTAGTTTTATGGTACAATACCCCGTCTTCCACGACGAACTGTCGCTGCAAGGTAAATCGTTGACAATCTGTGTTGGCGGTTTGTGCCTCCACCCATTCGTTCTCATTTATTCCTATGCATTCCATGGCACATACTTTACGACTCAGACCACCCGCATTTCTGTGCGATTTACCCGGTCGATGAATCACTTCAAAATCATATTCACTAAGACACGAAGCTCACTTAGTTAATCTACTCGTTGGGTCTTTAAGCCCTAACAACCACTTAAGTGCTGCATGGCCAGTAATCACCTTGAAACGCCGTCCGTACAAATAACACCGGAAATAGGTTATTCCGAAAATTAATGCCAGTAACTCCTTCTCGGTTGATGAGTAATTTTTTTCTGCATTGTTTAGCTGTCTGGAAGCATATGCTATCGGGTGTTCCTGCCCGTCTATTTCCTGAGATAATACAATACCCAAAGCAAAATTGCTAGAGTCACAAGATAATATAAACTGTTTACTAAAATATGGAAAAGCCAAAACCGGACTAGATGTTAACAAATTTTTTAACTTTTGAAAAGCCTCTTCACATTCTGCTGACCAGTGAAATTTTGCTCCCTTCTTCAACAACTGCATGAGGGGCCTTGCAATTTCCACAAATTTTGGAATATACCTCCTGTAAAAATTGGCGAGACCTAAATAAGACTGCAACTCTTTTACTTTTGTAGGTGACGGAAAATTCATTACCACCTCTACAAGTTTTGGATCTGTGCGGGCACCCTCCTGTCCTATAATGTGACCTAAATAACGGACTTCTTGCAACAAAAAATGGCATTTTTCCATATGAAGAGTTAACCGCGCTGCTTTCAGACGATCGAAAACTTCGCGCAAATGGCTCACATGTTCTTGCACGACCTATGAGAAAACAATTATGTCGTCCAAGTATACCATACACTGATTAGGTTCCAGCCCTCGTAACACGATATCTAGTAACCGTTAGAAGGTTGCCGGAGCATTTTTGAGTCCAAAAGGCATTCGCCGATACTCAAAATGACTTGTAGGTGTTGAAAAAGCTGTCTTCGGTCGGTCTTCTGGGGCGACCTCCAACTGGTGGTACCCGCTTCGAAGATCTGAGGTCATGAAGTACCGACACTGACCCAAATTATCCACAGTTTCAGTGATATTAGGCATTGGATATACATCTGATACAGTTTTTTGATTCAGGAAACGAAAATCACAACAAAATCGACATGCCTTGCCCCCATCAGGCGATTTTTTACCCACTATTATGACAGGAGCGGACCGGGGACTACTACTGGTTTCTGTTATCCCATCCTTAAGCTGTTGATTAATAAATTCTTCCATGACAGGCTGTAAACTTTTTAGAACACGATATGGACGTTTATACACCGGTGCTTCATTTCCAGTGGGGATGTAATGCTGAACTAACCGTGTGGCGGGCATTGGACAATGAGATCTAAATAACTCTTTATATTCCGTCAAAAGGTTCTCCATGACTTCTCTGTCTTGCCCTTCTAAATGTGCTAATTTATCCCTCAGTGCGGACCAGCTGACAGACTCTGCTGTGAAATCCTTACCCAGTTCATCTTCCCCTATTATCTCCAGATTCGCTATTACGGTACCCCGTGCTAACTGTGCCTCTTCAAGGCCAAAATTATCAATACTGACAGGAACAACCATTTTCCCTTCTATCTCCCACACGTAGGACATGCTACAGCGCTTAAAACACTTAATTTTATCCAGCAGCTCATTCTCAGACAAAGGTTCAATGACACACAACTAATTTACCGGCACGCTAGCTCGAACATCTGCCCAGATTATTTTCCCTGTACCCTTCGGTATAGTATCCCGCGAGTTAACCCTAAGGGACCTTGTACGCAGTTTAGGTGGTCCACCCGACGTCTGGGTGGTTCCTTGCAACAGTAATGGTTTTTCGGCTGCAGAACCTAGGCGAAATTGTATTCCGTCCAGTTCTACGGTACGCCGCTCCAGGTTAACTTTTGCGTGATGTGCAACCAGGAAATCCAGTCCGAGTATGACATCATAGCTGCTGCTATCAACTGGAAGAACTTCTACCTTAACCTGGAAGTTCCTCATTTCCACTCGGAAGTTCAACACTGCTGATCCGAGTGACTTAACCTGTCCCCCACCCATGCCACTTAACGCACAGTGTGGTGGTTTTAATTGTACTTTACCGAGTACATTTCTACTTGCCACGGATACCTAAGACCCGGTATCCAATAAAAATTTGCACAGTCTGCCCCTCACGAAGCCGGTCAGAAAAAAGTCTGCCACTGATTCTGCACTAACATTAATCCTTACCGGGGGTGTTGCACAGTGGACACACCACCCCCTGCCCCATTTAACTGAGGGGGGTGAGGCCCACCTTGCGGTTTCCTATCATGTTTCTGTCAGGACCCATTGCAATTACGCTCCCGATGACCCCAACGTCTGTATTTCCTGCACTGCATTTCCTTGCAATCGCGTCTAATGTGTCCCATCCGACCACATCGGAAACATTTTATTTCTGCATTAAACACTGTTTTCCCATCCCGCGTCTTTGTTACTGCTTCAACTTTCTATAACGCCACAGCGATTCCGACTGCCCCATTGAGAGTCTTAGGGAATTCCATCCTAATCTTGCGGGAGGTTTCGCGTTGTATTCCCCACAAAAATGCATCTAGTGCCCTCTGCTCAGCTTCCTGCAGAATGGCTTCATTAACCGTATCGGAATCCGTTAGCTCATAAGTATTAACATTAACTTTTCGAATTCGATCTACAAAAGCTTCTATTGATACCCCATTCCTTTGATACATTCTATTCAATTGTTCCCGATAATATCTAGACGTATTATTCCTCCGATATCTTTTCAGCAACCATTTTTGAATACTTCAAATGTCCGAGCATCCCTTAATTCTTCATGGGATGTAACGTACACTCTGGGATCCCCAGTTACTTTCAGCTTAGCCACATGAAAAATTGTTTCTGCACCCCAATTTCCCAATTTAGCAGCCGTGCTAAGGTTCTAAAAAAAAATCATAACATCCTCCACAACTTTTCAGGAGAAAGGGGTGACCAAAGTGTCAAGAATTACTGCATTAACAGGAAACCGTTCCTTGCTCGCTTCTTTAGACCGAGCAAGCTCTGTCTCTAATTCCGACACTCACTCAAGTAGCTGCTGAATAGCCACCTCGGCTGACACAGACTGCTCCATCACTACCAGCTATCGAATCAAGACTACAGTAAGCCCAGAAAGAAGAACAGGAAGGGAAGACAGGCTATGCAACAGGTTCAGACAAACCCCCAAATGAAAAATTGGCACTTACTTGTCATGTCGCCATAGTTGCTGATTCATTGTTCCCCTTCTCATGTGCCACATATCCTCGTTTATTAGTAGCCACAATTTCCTCCAATTCCAGGGAGAAGACCACTACTATCACCAATTGTAACAGGAGTGTGTGATGCGCAGGTTGCTCGACTGACACAACTTGTAATAGGATGACCAGAGTGGGTGACGTGGTCGCGGTTGTAGGGTGTGTCTGGGTAGAAGAAGGTAGCTGTTTTAGCAATCTTCCTCTCTATTGTTGGTTCTTCCAATACATTTTCTGGTAGCTCAACCCCACTGCTCGTGTCGTGCTGGAGACGTGCTGATGCACGCAGCCCAGGGAACGCGACACTGCCCTCGGTCAGCGGCTGTGCAGGCAGTAAAATGGAAATGTCGTGTTGCTAGGGCCTCCCGTCGGGTAGACCGTTCGCCTGGTGCAGGTCTTTCGATTTGGCGCCACTTCGGCGACCTGCACGTCGATGGGGATGAAATGATTATGATTAGGACAACACAACACCCAGTCCCTGAGCGGAGAAAATTTCCGACCCAGCCGGGAATCGAACCCGGGCCCTTAGGATTGACAGTCTGTCACGCTGACCACTCAGCTACCGGGGCGGTAGGAGGTTAGTGGCACGAGGCCCGGCTCAGCGCACCTCCTGCAGACGCCTGTGCAGCAGCGGGCAACGCCCCCCGCCGGCCAGTCCTCGCGGACAGCGTCAAAGATGACAACGACGTGAAAGTGACCGAACGCCCAATCAGTGTAACCGAATGCCGACGCCCACCTCTGATGCCCTTAAATAGTGCAGACCGCTGCTGAATCCACCGGTTACGCAGCGGCGTGTTTATTAGAAGATTCTCGATGAGTTTGCTAATGCACCCGCGCCACACGCGGCCAGCGGTTGCGTAATTCTGCTAATGCTGCGTTCTGCTGGCTGCCGCGCACGTACACACATACCGTCACTCGTTGCAAACCTGTGCAACCTGCATAACGCGCTGGCCAGCCTTTGTCTGCCGTTTGCAGTGACGCTGGCGCATCGTGCACTGAAACACACTAAATCACAATTTCGCACCGTGTTTCCTAAAAATAACCCCTCGTCCTCTACACACACCAACTGCATTAATCAAATTGATAGATGACATCAAACATGGCATGGACACATGTGAAGCGACTATTTTAACGTTGCATTATTTCAGCAGGGCTTATGATATCAATTTTGATAAATTAGTTATGAAAATGAATCAACTGAATTTCTCAAACAGTGCTGTACTGTACGTCAATAACTACCTTACAAACATGGTGAAGCGACTATTTTAACATTGCATGATTTCAGCAAGGCTTATGATATCAATTTTGATAAATTAGTTATGAAAATGAATCAACTGAATTTCTCAAACAGTGCTGTACTGTACGTCAATAACTACCTTACAAACAGACGTCAATAAGTTGTTTGTGGGTCTGAAGTGTCACCATGGAAACTTGTGCTCTCAGGAGCCCCATACGGTACAGTCCTTGGTTCACCACTTTTTTTGCTTTTTATCAATGATATTTCATATCTGCTACATTATTGTAACTACCACTTAATTGCTGATGGTATCCAATTATAAGTGCTGGGCCTAAGGACACTGTTGCTACTGTGGTTGGTGTGAGTAATGTACCTTAAAAACAGATGTCAATGAGTTGTTTGTGGACCTGAAGTGTCATCATGGAAACTTGTGCTCTCAGGAGCCCCCTAAGGTACAGCCCTAGGTTCACTACTTTTCTTTCTTTTTATCAATGATATTTCATCTCTGCTACGCTATTGTAACTACCACTTAATTGCTGATGGTATCCAATTCTACGTGCTGGGCCTAAGGACACTGATGCTACTGTGGTTGGTGTGATTAATGATCTTTATTCAGCACCATGATGGATACAAAATCTGGGTCTTAAGCTTCATCCTAAGAACCCCAATAATTTAAGAAAATTATTAGTTGTATTATGCTTTGTAAAATCACAAAATTATGTTGGAATTTTTTATTTTCCTTGTTTGACGATAGTTACCTTTTAAAACACATTCAGGAAAGAGTTAAGACAAATAATTATTATGGTAGTAAGAAGGTTAACTGAAAATGAGTGGTGTGAATCATGATAGTGTTACGGTGCTACGGGTGCACATAGAATTTGTCCTGGTGCGGGAACCTTTGGGTAAAGTCTGGCGACAGTGGGCCAGTGTTCCAGCCGCGGCAACATCAAAAGGACTGGAGCAGAAGCACCTGGAACCCTCCACCTTGCATCGTCTTGACGCTTCGGGACATTGCCATGCCATGGCTATATAAGGCCCACCCAGCTGTTGTGGTCATTCATTGTGAATAGTTTCGTTCAGTGCATGCTGCAGATGTGTTTAGTGTTCCAACTTTAGTGTCTAGTGGACTGTTTTATATGACAATATTTTATTCGTTTACTTTAGTCTGTTAGTGTATTGTAAATTAAGTTTGCAATGGATAAATTTGTTACCAAAACGGTGCGCTTGTAAGTTGTTGATACTGCAAGTCAACCTCCTACAATTATTGTGTCATCAATTGCTTTGTCGTCTTGAGGCGAGAACATTCACAGCCAAAATCTGGAAATCCAGTAAGGGAAGATCATTTCAGAAGTCTTGGTTGATCAAATATATATGGCTATAATATGAAGCATCTACCAAAAAAGTTTTTTGCAAAACCTGCAAAGAGGCAAATGCTTAAAATGTATTACAATTTTCTTCAAAAAAAAGAAGATACCTTTAGTTCTGTAGGGTTTTTTAACTGGAAAAAGGCTTTGGAAAAATTCTGTCTTCATGAAAATATGTTTCTGCCTAAAGAAGGTGTTCTGAAACTAAATTCTATCACTAACTGAAGTTAGTGAATAAACAGTTAGATAGTGATATGAAGAAAGGCTGTTTAGCTCTTGAAACAATTTTTACTACCGTGGAATTTCTATGCTGACAAGACTAGCAATTAGATGGCACAAAGATGTAAACACAAATTCTTTTGAATTGTTGGAACTCCGAAAGAATGACATACCTGAGTTTAAAGATTGGTTAGGGCATTTGGGGTATAAGTAGACATCCCACAATATTCAAAACGAGAGCATTGATCTACTAGGAAAGTCTGTGTTGAGAAAGATATTGGCTTCAATCAAGAAGACTGAACATTTTTCTATTATGTTTGATGAAACAAGCGATTCTTCAATTCATGAACAAGTGTCATTTTATATTCATATTGTCAATGATTCCTTAATCATCAACGAAGACTTTATTGGCTTATACGAGACCCCAAGCACTGAATCACAAACTCTGTTTAGTATTTTGAAAGATGTTTTTGCTAGTCTTGATTTGTCAATAGATAACTTAAGAGGACAGTACTATGATGGTGTCTCAAATATGTGAGGTAAGTCCAAAGGACTAAAAAAGTTAGTTTTGGACATACAACCAAAAGTACGTTATGTGCACTGCACTGCTCACAGTTTGGACTTGGCAGTTTTTGACAGTCTCCGCCATCTTACATCTATGAGGGATATGTTACATCTATGAGGGATATTATGGCATTAGCCAAGGACTTAATAAACACTGTAAGGGAATCCAACAGAAGGATAGGACTTTTCAGAAGCACACACTGTGAGAACGCCAACGAACAAGCTGGTCTACAACCCCTTTGCTTGACTCAATGGTCTGTGTGAGCTTCTTGTATCTTGAGAATATTGAAAAACTTTGAAGAACTTCTAGAGTTTTTTGAAACATTTTCTGCAGAGGACAAAACAGAGGCAGGTTACAAATGTGCAGGCTACCTTGAGTCGATGTTACAATTTATGACTTATTTCTTCTTACGTCTTTATTGCCATGCAGTCAACCCAGTAGAGGATGTCAATGAAAAAATTCAATGCCCTCATCTAAGTGTTGCTCATCTGGAAAAAATATATGAGGACTTGATTTGTATATTGAATGGAAGGCATGATAGTTTTGAACACTTTTGGGAATTGTGTTTGAAAGAAAACCCTTCACAAATTGATGATCCTTCGCTGCCTCAGAATTGAAGTAAACCAAGGAAGTATGAAAACAAGAGAGCCAGCTCACCACACACTTTCAAAACCCCAAAGGAATACTACAAAGCTATTTAAATTGAAGTTTGTGAAACAGTACAGTCTTGCATTACTGAGCAGTTTACTTCAACTGGACTCACACAGGTCACTGCAGTTGAACAAGAGTGCTTGCTTTTAGTAAACAGAGGTGAAACAAATTTGAAAAAATTAATTGAATTTTTAAAAAATGACCTAGACATAGAAAGACTGCATTTACATTTGAATATGTTAGCCGATATTGCTAATAAAAAACAATTGGTCTTAAAAAACATGCATGATGTAAGAAAGCACATTCTACATCTACATCTACATTATACTCTGCAAGCCACCCAACGGTGTGTGGCGGAGGACACTTTACGTGCCACGGTCTTACCTCCCTTTTCTGTTCCAGTCGCATATGCTTTGCGGGAAGAATGACTGTCTGAAAGCCTCCGTACGCGTTCGAATCTCTCTAATTTTACATTCGTGATCTCCTCAGGAGGTATAAGTATGGGGAAGCAATATATTTGATACCTCAACCAGAAACGCACCCTCTCGAGACCTGGCGAGCAAGCTACACCGCGATGCAGAGCGCCTCTTGCAGAGTCTGCCACATGAGTTTGCTGAACATCTCCGTAACGCTATCACTCTTACCATATAAAACTGTGACGAAACATGCCGCTCTTCTTTGGATCTTCTCTATCTCCTCCGTCAACCCGATCTGGTACGGATCCCACACTGATGAGCAATACTCAAGGATAGGTCGAACGAGTGTTTTGTAAGCCACCTCCTTTGTTGATGGACTACATTTTCTAAGGACTCTCCCAATGAATCTCAACCTGGCACCCACCTTACCAACAATTAATTTTATATGATCATTCCACTTCAAATTGTTCTGCATGCATACTCCCAGATATTTTACAGAAGTAACTGCTACCAGTGTTTGTTCTGCTATCATATAATCATACAATAAAGGATCCTTCTTTCTATGTATTTGCAATACATTACATTTGTCTATGTTAAGGGTCAGTTGCCACTCCCTGCACCAAGTGCCTATCCGCTGCAGATCTTCCTGCATTTCACTACAATTTTCTAATGCTGCAACTTCTCTGTATACTACAGCATCATCCGCGAAAAGCTGAATGGAACTTCCGACACTATCTACTAGGTCATTTATATATATTGTGAAAAGCAATGGTCCCATAACACTGCCCTGTGGCACGCCAGAGGTTACTTTAATGTCTGTAGACGTCTCCCCATTGATAACAACATGCTGTGTTCTGTTTGCTAAAAACTCTTCAATCCAGCCACACAGCTGGTTTGATATTCTGTAGGCTCTTACTTTGTTTATCAGGCGACAGTGCAGAACTGTATCGAACGCCTTCCGGAAGTCAAGGAAAATAGCATCTACCTGGGAGCCTGTATCTAATATTTTCTGGGTCTCATGAACAAATAAAGCGAGTTGGGTCTCACACAATCGCTGTTTCCGGAATCCATGTTGATTCCTACAGAGTAGATTCTGGGTTTCCAAAAACGACATGATACGCGAGCAAAAAACATGTTCTAAAATTCTACAACAGATCGACGTCAGAGATATAGGTCTATAGTTTTGCGCATCTGCTCGACAACCCTTCTTGAAGACTGGGACAGTACACAAGAGCCTGCAGTTGGAGAAATGTTATGTGAAGTAGTGAAATGCATTAAGCTTCTCCAAGTAGTTCAAATCATGTCAGCAACAGCAGAATTGTCATTTAGCTCCCTTAGATGTCTTAAGTGATATCAACAATGGGACAGAAGCGATTGAACAACTTGCTTGTTCTTCATGCCCACCGAGATTTTTTTGGATGAATTTGATATCTGACTAGTCATCAACGACTTCACATTCAGTAATCCAGTCAGACATTTGCACCTTTCTAAAGATACTCTAGCCCTAATAATGGCATTTAGAGCAATATTAAAAATCTTTATAAAATAGAGAATTAAATACATGCATAATGTTAAATTTTCAGTTTCAAAGTATTAGTACTAGTTTAGCACTGTATTACTATATTACTATAGTACTGTATTAGTTATTTTCAAATACTTATATATTTTTAGGGGGGAAGACCCAATTAAAACCTACTATTTACATACTTATTGACTGAAAGTATTAGGCATACTGTATTAACTTTATTAACTGTATTAAAGCATTAAGTTTGAGATATTGTTTTTATTTAATGAACCATGAGCCTTATTCAAAGTAAGCTTAAATTAGCTGTTTAACTTGTTAATCAAAGTGCTATTACTGTGCAACAGAAATATTTTATGTTTTATTCTTTTAATGATAGTTTAGGATTTATTTAAATATAATTTCAGTATTTTCAGAGATATATATTCACTGCTCTGTAATAGTCTATGATTCACTGCTCTGTAATAGTCTATGAGTATGATTATTACTGTAAATTAAATTAGCTTTTTATGAAAAAATCTTGTGTGTTTATGGTTTGTTTCTTTTTTCAAAGCCAAAAAAAGTGTCAGTCTTGTCGAGTTTCCCGTTGTGTCAAGTTATCAAGAGACCAGTTTTCGGGGTTCTAATGTTGATCATATGACTCTAAAATGCTTAAAACACTTTAAAAATCACTATTTTTCATCTAAAACTTAGAAAATTTCCTGTGGCAAGACCCCCAGTATGCTCACCCCCGCCCCCCAATATTTTTTATAAGTTGGTGCCCCTGGTAGCTGATTACCCTATCAAATAATAGTAAAAGGTCTATGCATAATCTTTGATGAGCACTTGATCCAGAAGAAAAAACTGTCACAACACACAGAAAAATTTTTTCTTGCCTGCTTGCAATCTAAAAATTTAGAAAAACATATTAAGCAAAAATAAAACAAAAGCTAGTCTGGTTTCCAGTCCTTTTACTTCTGTGATGTATTTCTGAACAGTGCAAATAGTGAAGACTCCAGCTAACTTGATATAGCCATGAACGCTTCTGTAAAATGCATGTGTAACATACAATTATTTAATCATGTCAGTCCTTCCTACTTATACACAGTGACTATGTCTACTCATCACCACCAACTATGTCCAGATTTTTGGTTGGTGCAGGGCTTGGCTGAAATGAAAGTGACAGAATTTGGAGATCAAGATGGCCAAGTGCTAAGAAAATATAGCATTTTTGGTGTGAGTCAAATGAGGCATGAGCTATTTATGTTAGCATAGTTGCATCACAGCATTTGGTGCAGTGTAAAGAGTTGTTGTTGTTGTTGTGGTCTTCAGTCCTGAGACTGGTTTGATGCAGCTCTCCATGCTACTCTATCCTGTGCAAGCTTCTTCATCTCCCAGTACCTACTGCAACCTACATCCTTCTGAATCTGCTTAGTGTATTCATCTCTTGGTCTCCCTCTACGATTTTTACCCTCCATGCTGCCCTCCAATACTAAATTGGTGATCCCTTGATGCCTCAGAACATGTCCTACCAACTGATCCCTTCTTCTGGTCAAGCTGTGCCACAAACTTCTCTTCTCCCCAATACTATTCAATACTTTCTCATTAGTTATGTGATCTACCCATCTAATCTTCAGCATTCTTCTGTAGCACCACATTTCGAAAGCTTCTATTCTCTTCTTGTCCAAACTATTTATTGTCCATGTTTCACTTCCATACATGGCTACACTACATAAAAATACTTTCAGAAATGACTTTCTGACACTTAAATCTATACTTGATGTTAACAAATTTCTCTTCTTCAGAAACGCTTTCCTTGCCATTGCCAGTCTACATTTTATATCCTCTCTACTTTGACCATCATCAGTTATTTTGCTCCCCAAATAGCAAAACTCCTTTACTACTTTAAGTTTCTCATTTCCTAATCTAATTCCCTCAGCATCACCCGACTTAATTCGACTACATTCCATTATCCTCGTTCTGCTTTTGTTGATGTTCATCTTATATCCTCCTATCAAGACGCTATCCATTCGATTCAACTGCTCTTCCAAGTCCTTTGTTGTCCCTGACAGAATTACAATGTCATCGGCGAACCTCAAAGTTTTTTTTTCTTCTCCATGGATTTTAATACCTTTACTGCTTGCTCAATATACAGATTGAGTAACATTGGGGAGAGGCTACAACACTGTCTCACTCCCTTCCCAACCACTGCTTCCCTTTCATGTCCCTCGACTCTTATAACTGCCATATGCTTTCTGTACAAATTGTAAATAGCCTTTCGCTCCCTGTATTTTACCCCTGCCACCTTTACAATTTGAAAGAGAGTATTCCAGTCAACATTGTCAAAAGCTTTCTCTAAGTCTACAAATGCTAGAAACGTAGGTTTGCCTTTCCTTAATTTTTCTTCTAAGATAAGTCGTAAGGTCAGTATTGCCTCACGTGTTCCAGTATTTCTACGGAATCCAAACTGATCTTCCCCGAGGTCGGCTTCTACCAGTTTTTCCATTCGTCTGTAAAGAATTCGTGTTAGTATTTTGCAGCTGTGGCTTATTAAACTAATTGTTCGGTAATTTTCACGTCTGTCAACACCTGCTTTCTTTGGGATTGGAATTATTATATTCTTCTTGAAGTCTGAGGGTATTTCGCCTGTTTCATACATCTTGCTCACCAGATGGTAGAGTTTTGTCAGGACTGGCTCTCCCAAGGCTGTTAGTAGTTCCAATGGAATGTTGTCTACTCCCGGGGCCTTGTTTCGACTCAGGTCTTGCAGTGCTCTGTCAAACTCTTCACGCAGTATCATATCTCCCATTTCATCTTCATCTACATCCTCTTCCATTTCCATAATATTATCCTCAAGTACATCGCCGTTGTATAGACCCTCTATATACTCCTTCCACCTTTCTGCTTTCCCTTCTTTGCTTAGAACTGGTTTCCCATCTGAGCTCTTGATATTCATGCAAGTGGTTCTCTTTTTTCCAAAGGTCTCTTTAATTTTCCTGTAGGCAGTATCTGTCTTACCCCCTAGTGAGATAAGCCTCTACATCTTTACATTTGTCCTCTAGCCATCCCTGCTTAACCATTTTGCACTTCCTGTCGATCTCATTTTTGAGACGTTTGTATTCCTTTTTGCCTGCTTCATTTACTGCATTTTTATATTTTCTCCTTTCATCAATTAAATTCAATATTTCTTCTACTACCCAAGGATTTCTACTAGCCCTCGTCTTTTTACCTACTTGATCCTCTGCTGACTTCACTACTTCATCCCTCAAAGCTACCCATTCTTCTTCCACTGTATTTCTTTCCCCCATTCCTGTCAATTCTTCCCTTATGCTCTCCCTGAAACACTGTACAACCTCTGGTTCTTTCAGTTTATCCAGGTCCCATCTCCTTAAATTCACACCTTTTTGCAGTTTCTTCAGTTTTAATCTACAGTTCATAACCAATAGATTGTGGTCAGAGTCCACATCTGCCCCTGGAAATGTCTCACAATTTAAAACCTGGTTCCTAAATATCTGTCTTACCATTATATAATCTATCTGATACCTTTTAGTATCTCCAGGGTTCTTCCATGTATACAACCTTCTTTCATGATTCTTAAACCAAGTGTTAGTATGATTAAGTTGTGCTCTGTGCACCTGTACAGAATGAGTACAGAATGGTAAATTGAGGCTCATGGGTTTGAGCTCCTAGGCAAAACCTTTTTTTTTCAATTTCATGTTACTTACACTGCAAGTAAGCCAAAATACTCAGTGTATTGAATTTGTTAATATATCCATAAAAGGCATGAAAAGCAGTGCAAAGAAAAATATGGGATTGCAAATAAATTTCCAAGAAAGAATTGCAATTACAGCATCCGCAAGGAGTCTGTAAATAACTCCACAAGAAAGTACTGAAATTAAAGTGTACAACACTCCCCAGTCCATTAATTCCATATTGTCTCTTGAGCCGCCCTCAGCAGTTGCACCCAAACAGTCGTTTTCCAGTGCAGGTAAAATTAGCCCATCGATAGAGTAAAAGAAATCATATCCTGAGAAGACTGCATCTAAATACATTCCATTGTACAGTACCAACTTTCCTCACCAATATTTGTCAAAGTAATGTGTTGTGAATGGTCTGCTGCCAAACTCTGCAGTGAGAGAAAACGTTTCATGAATCTAAAAGAAGTTTACTTTTCCATAGAAACATTAAAACAATTAGAACATCCATGTAATCGTAAAAATACTGTTTTTATAGCATGTGCAAGATGATGAGATAATTATACTGCTTCCTCCATCTTCAACTATAAAATAATAAAAGTATGTAGTTTATGCATGAAGTTTCCATATATGCCGTAATGTTCCTTCCTGGAAATTCATTTGCAATCTAACTTTTCTATTGCCTTTTGCTTTCAAATCCTTTTATGAAAGTATTAATAAACACAATGTATTGGGCATTATTTTATCTTATTTGCGGTGTTAGTAACATATAAAAGGAATAAGGAACAAAGTATGTTCTCAGAGCCCAGGTGAAAAATATCAGTTGTGCTGACATGAGCTATGATTTGCAGCCAGTGCTTTCAATGGCCAGTAGCAAAGCTTCCACCACATTTTGATTGAGACAGCTCAGGTAGCATTCTGAGTGCACAGTGTGCTTCTTTCCCAACCCTTATATTTTTCTGAGAGTGTTCTTTATGTGCCTAGTGTTGGAGCTCTGAATGATGAATATACTCAGCCTGTGTGATTCTCCAGTCTTGGGAAGAAAATTGGCCACTGGTCCAATAGGCAAGGCATCCCATTCGAACTCAGATGTGTCATCAGCACTGAACAGCACCTCTTAGCTGCCACTCGGCCATGAGAGACATCTGTGCAGCCATTTCACACATTTTACAGCCAGTTCCCACATTCACCTTCTGCTCAGAGATATGTGATCACACTGCTTTTCACCAATCACTCTCAAACGAGGACAAGTAGTAAGCTGTTATAGATCAGAAGAAGCATTGGCATCTAGCTTTTCATGGGATTCCAGTGACATAATAGATGTCACTGCATTTACTACAGGTTCTTCAGTGATACCGTAGCTTAGGATAGCAACATGAAGCCTGTAGACTGTGGTTAATACAGATTCTAGCTGTTCTTGGGCAGCAGCCAATTCACCCTGTATCTGAGCACAAGTGCTCTTATTCATTGCCTACTATATAAAAGTTATATAAAAGCATGAAAAACGTACTAATCAAAACAGTCAGAGGCTGAGAAACCACAAGCAGATAACAACAATAGATCATATTACCCAACTGAGGTACTGTAAGTGGCATAAATCTACATTGCTTAAATTACATTAATCATGGAGTACAAATAGGATAAATATAAACTAACTCTTTTGCCTTTAAGATAATTCTAAAAGATAATAACCATTGTTACAAAAATCTAAAGTACATGCCTCTATATGATGAGTATTTAACAGATCTCAGTTGGTCAACACTCAGGAAATTAACAAGTGGGTATTTTGTTTTGTTACTTCTCCTGTGCTTATCTGTCTTCTCTTTCCATTATCTCTCTTTGTGTCTGCTATTTACATTCACATCTCTCTTTTGTTTATGATTTGATTTCACTTGTTTATTATAAATTACCTTGCTTCCCTTTCCATCTACCTACTTCAATCTTCTTTCTCCTTATTTCTGCAGGAGGAAATTCAGTTCAAAAAGTATGAAAGTAATGATGAGTTCTTTAGCGTTTCTGTCGTGCTTGACATGTTTCGTCATTTTTTTTACGTGTCCAATGATTCTACTTATCTCTTATCAGTGTCATAATATTAATGGAAAAATGGTTGTTGATTATGCAGTCTTCTATTTTCATTAAGTGCCTGAAGTCATATCCTTTTCAAATGAATGAATTCCCTGGACATGCAGAAATATGGAATATGGCATTAGATTTAAACGTTAATTTTTACTATTGTATGTGAATACCAATGTCAGTTTTTCAATGAAAGGGGAATATTTTATTTTATTTTATTTTATTTTTGTACTGTAGATTTCAAGAGAGAATGTGCTGCAGATATCTGTAGGTGGACTGTTCAGAGACATTCTTACTATAGTGCTGAGGGAGCCTCCTCATGAACTGAGAATAAGTAACACCACAATTGTTCTTGAACGTTTTGAAACTCTTCTGAGGCAACTATGTAAAAGAGTTGATCCTTCACAACATGAAAATCCACCTGACATTCCAAGAGAGGTAGAAAACATTAATGATTTCCCTCAGTACCTGACAATGCTGAAGGTATGTATTACACTACTTGTGTAAAAAGTTCACTTCAAATTTTCATTTTTTTTAGGGGAACGGTTTTTCATTAGTTGTAAGTATACTTAAGTGTCACATTTGATGTTCTAAGATGCAAATGGAACAGGAATTCATGCAAAAGGTGTTTGATGAATTTTTATGAAACTCTGTACCTGTGGGTGATGGGATGGTAATTACTTTTTTGCGTGAAGAGATACCCAGATTGTCAACCTCTACATGTGAAACAATGAAATTGATTACTGTATGGTATCATCTGATCATGCTTCATGAGTGCAGCTGGTCATTATTTACTACCACCTACAATACTTGTATTTGATCTGAGTACCTACCAGATATCTTCAGAAGAACTGTCAAACACAGCTCTCCTGAGGGTGTGTGTTAAATTCCCAAATGAAAAATCATGTGTTGTAGCAAACAGTGACCACCTGCACTCTCAAAACATCTACTGAGTATTCAGTGTGCCATAAAAATTACAAAGTTCAGTGGTATCATGTTATTCAATCTTTGTAGTCACATTCTGTGTCTTAAAAATTGATTTAAGGAATTGATCAAAGTTAAGAGGTTTCCTTGCTTATTTGCCTTTTTTCAGCTCAATAACATCAAAATGGATTGCCTACCACAGTCTCTTGCCAGACTTCTCAATGTTGTGCACCTTGAAGTAGTAAATTGCAATCTGATTAAGATTCCAGTCTTCATTGGCGATCTTCCCCAGTTGAGAGTATTAGTCCTGGCTCACAACAAATTAGGTGCACAAGAAAATTGGGACTTCCTTTCACGCCCTCATATTAGACAGAACTTGGTTGTACTTAATTTGCAAGATAATGAGGTACAGTTCTCCAAACAATTATTATATATTTTATTACAGTGATTCTATGCTTTTGTAATATTTAAAGTTTTTAGTTTTTGTATTGTATTTATAAACAAGCTTCTGAATATGATCTAATGGAAGTGATAACCAATAAATCATTAGGCGGTAGCTACAGTAACACTACTTATTATTTGGGTTAGTATTTCTCATTGAAATTTGGCATCATTATCAAAAGTTTCAGTCAATCCTCATAATAGACAATTTGCTGTAGGATATTACATATAATTGTAGTAATTTAAAGCCTTTAATTAAAAGTAAGTAATGGAAAGAGTACGGGTTACAATTTACTGTAGATCTGAAGTTTCGATTCAGAGATAAATACATAGAAAAGTCTGAGAACGCTGCCTTCCAAAAGTGGTATTTAATTTCCCTCCCAGTTTATGAAATATCCTAGTCCATCCTTATATCACACCTGCTCCCAACCCTTTGACACAGGGATCATACCTGTCTTGAAGAACAGGAAGTACAAGACCAACCTGACACACCTGCCCAGTACGTCCTACCCGGGTCTGGTCATAGGCAGATCCTATCCTATCAGAGGACAGGCCACCTGTGAAAGAAGCCATACCATATACCAGCTCTGTTCTAACTTTTGCACACCATTTTCTGTAGGAATAACAACCAACTAGTTATCCATCTGAATGAACTGTGGCCGAGGGTGGAGATGCCCACCAAATGGCGCAAATACTGCTGAGCACAACACAATCAGTTTCAGCAGCTGCTTCACAAACTGTGTCTTCAGAAATTCTCCCTGACACCAGCTTCTCTGAATTATGTACATATTAATTGTCATTGTAACACACGCTTCAGTTTCATATCTCTCCTGTCCTCAATTTCTGCTAGCTTCTATCCTCCTCTCACCTGCATCCCTGCCCTGTGATCCTAACAGTCCTGCACTCAACTCCTCTTCTCCATAGTATCCATCTTCTGCTCTTCTGTCTTCTCCTCTGATCCACTCCCCTATGTCATTAAACACTGCACACAACTCCCCCTTTGACCAGAACATGTGCTGAATTGGTCCTGCTCCCCACCTCCTTTCTCCTCTTTCCCACTCCACCAGACTCAACCTCTCATCCCCGTCAAGCTGCACGATGTTGTCAGCTGGACACTGCAGTCGTGCAGGTATATGTGTATGTGTACGTATGCGTGCATATATGTATTCTGTTAGCTTTGAAGAAGGACACATCTAAAAGTTAGCAATGTTCTCAGTCCTTTTTACGTGTTTATTGAGGATTGAATCCCTCAAATATATGGTGAGTTATTGATGTTCCTCATATTTACATAAAATGTAATTATTTTCTTTATAACATGACTGTATATACTCAAATAATCTGCACTTGTTTTTTCCCAAAGTTAAGGACAAAAATCTGGGATGCACAGATTATTTGAAACAAGGCTGGTACTGCTCCACCTCCAACAATAGATCCCATTATGTTAATTGCATTGTTGTGACCTCAGTTTGTGACACATCAGTAGCATGTTAACAACATCTTCAAACTTGTTAATTATGGCTAAAAGTTTTCGTTATCGCTCGTACACTGCTAAAGAAAAACTGAAATTTATTGAAGAAGCCAAGAACATTGGAAACCTTGCAGCAGGGGGAAAGTATGATGTGAGTGAAAGTTGTATTCACAACCGGGCAAAAAAACAAAACACAGCTTCAAGAAACTAATAGTAATCACCAGGCGTTTCGTGGCCAAAAAGCAAAGCATCCGGACCCCCAAAAAAGGCTCTACGATTACGTAGATGAGAAGCGACAATATGGATGCACAGTGAAATGTACCAACTTAAAGCACTGGCTTTAGCCAAAGAACTGGGTATTACCAGTTTCAAAGCTAGACAGGGCTGGTTGCCAAGATTTTTCAACGAAAATGGATAAGGACTCTGGAGGAAAACTACTATCGCTCAATGGCTTCCAGGTGATGACCAGGAAAAAATAGTGAGCTTTCATCGTTACACGATAAAACTGCGACACGAGTAGTCCTATATATTATTGTAAATTGGTAATGCGGATCGGACGCCAGTCTATTTTGAGATGCCGCTAGACAACACCATGAACAGGAAAGGAGACTCCAGCATCATCATATGAGCTAAAGTGCACGTCATTTATGTTGGCGGCCGAGTTTAGGTTCGTTCTGCGCATCTGACGACACAAAACACAGTCAGCAAATGAACAGAGAACAACGTTGCCAAAGCTCGACTGCAGTGCAGAGCACGGACGAGTGTCTTCAGTTTTAGAAACGTTCAGTCATAAATAAAGTAATAGAACAAAAGCAATGTCTTGATAGCAGACTTTCTTTTATAGAATGTTTGGAAAAAGCATTCTTTATACCAATTGTTTCATATTCTATTAATTAATTAAACCAAACAAGCAATAAGACTCCTAATTCAGGCGATAGCAAGGAAAGGTGTTTGTATCAATCTCACGAACCGCTTTTTCACAATAAAGAACAGCGGTAATTGTTTATTTCGTATTGTACTTTGACGAAGCGTGAGTAATTCATAGTCACACCAACCGTGTTTGTCAGTATTTTGCGTGACATGTTACAAACCTCTGGAGTTTTGTTGTCGGACAAGTTGCGTTAGTGTAACGGCTAAGGTGATAGCCAGCACGGTAGCTCAGCGTGTTTGGTCAGAGGGTAATGTGCCCTCTGTAATAAAAAAACTGAGTCAACAGATCAACAACGAATGTAACTGGATGTCTTACGACGTCCACCCCGAGCAGATGCAACGAACTAAAAAAAAAAAAAAAAAAAAAAAAAAAAAAAAAAAAAAAAAAAAAAACTGCCGGCACGGTAGCTCAGCGTGTTTGGTCAGAGCCGGTTGGCCTCTGTAATAAAAAACTGAGTAGAAGGATCAACCATCGAACTTGAACAGGATGTCTTGAGACGTCCGCAATGACCAAACACAACGATCAATAACGAACAAAATGAAAAAAAAAAAGGTGTTGGGACGATAAGTGCAAAGTTATGAGTTCAAACCTTGTGCGGTGCTCGGTGCTTAATATTTTCTTTATTTAAAAACAATATTGAAGTGCCTTACTTCACGAATTTTATTCGTTTGAATGCAGTTTTTTGCAATTGCTAGTGCTTTGTCTCTTCATTAACCCTGTCGCTGCTGCCGACACGTGCTCCCCGCATTCCGTGCTGTGCGTGATTTTGTCATCACTGCACTGCTCGCCTGTGCAGACACATGGTGTTCCCAATGCTTTGACACACTTGTCATTCGATTTCACAAAAGCTATTTGGACCAAATATTTGATTTTAACACGTCTTCTTGACTGATACCTTCCCCCCATAAATGACTTCGCTGTTCAACGCAGTTATTGTGCAGCATTAAATGTAGTAAACCATTGCACGAAATTTTGAAGAGTTTGCTTTAAAATAAAGCCAAACGTGCCCGGTGTAAATAAAAATTTTGTTACAGTCACGAAAGATGGAATATTTCTCAGTATTACATACGACACCTGTGTGGTACTTAAATTAAATGAGATATTGTTATACAGTAAATTTTATATGAAATTTAGGTATCTTGTCCACATTTCATTCTCAACATTGTGGCAACTAAAATCGACCATACGGAAAGTATATGCTATGGACTTTTACCTCTGCAAACTCTTCGAAATTTCATGCAATAGTTTACTATATTTAATGCTTCATAATAACTGCATTAAACATCGAAACATATTTAAGTCATTTATAGTGTGAAGGTATCAGTCAAGAAGATGTGTGAAAATCTAATTTTTGGGCCAAATAGTTTTTGTGGAATCGAATGATAAGAGTGTCAAAGCAGTCGGAACACCATGTGTCTGCACAGGTGAGCAGTGCAGTGACAAAGTCGCGGGGAGCACGTCTGTGTAGCAGCGAAAGGGTTAATGCGGCCGTGGTGGCTTTACTTCATTAACTGCATGCTCCCCCCTAACCGTAAGCTTGCAAACTATGCTATACAATGGCGCTGCTTCTCTTGGTGCGTGCGTCGTGTGCAACTGGCAACACAGCAATCTCCTGCATCTGGGCGGGCATGCGTGAGCCGCCAAGATAAAAGAATTGAACTATAGTGACAGAGAGAAGCAAAGGCGTACAGTAATGTTGTTTGTAACTGGCGATGTATGAAAACTGCCATATCAAATGATGTGTAAAAGGAAAACTATTCTGAAAATATCACTACAAGGCATACTAGGGTGGATAGACAATGATTTTGAGACTGACTGGGTGATGCAGATTTGGCAATGTTGTCCTGGTACGTTACTGAATTTACGTAACATGTTGATCCAGGACAGCTTCCACAGACATACAGCTAAGGAAGTGCGAGACAAATTACAAAAAGGGAAAACTGATATGGTCATTATCCCTGGGGGTCTAACATACATCCTACAACCACTAGGTGTGTGTATAAATCAGTCATTCAAAGTTGCACTTAAACAGCTATATACGCAATGGATGGCTTATGAAAACCACAAGTTCACACCAAGTGGAAAAATCAAATGCCCAGATTTGTCCCAGATTTTTGAGTGGGTGGAAAGTGCATGGGACTCCATTGTGCAACCACTGGTGGAAAAATCCTTAAAAAAATGTGGTGTCACAAATTCACTGGATGCAACAGAGGATGACTATCTACAGAAACATGGCTACGATAACAATTATTCTGCTGCTAGTGATGACGATGAAAGTGATGGTGAGTAGAGAGGTAATGCAGCACATTTACTGACTAAAATACACTCCTGGAAATTGAAATAAGAACACCGTGAATTCATTGTCCCAGGAAGGGGAAACTTTATTGACACATTCCTGGGGTCAGATACATCACATGATCACACTGACAGAACCCCATTCACATAGACACAGGCAACAGAGCATGCACAATGTCGGCACTAATACAGTGTATATCCACCTTTCGCAGCAATGCAGGCTGCTATTCTCCCATGGAGACGATCGTAGAGATGCTGGATGTAGTCCTGTGGAACGGCTTGCCATGCCATTTCCACCTGGCGCCTCAGTTGGACCAGCGTTCGTGCTGGACGTGCAGACCGCGTGAGACGACGCTTCATCCAGTCCCAAACATGCTCAATGGGGGACAGATCCGGAGATCTTGCTGGCCAGGGTAGTTGACTTACACCTTCTAGAGCACGTTGGGTGGCACGGGATACATGCGGACGTGCATTGTCCTGTTGGAACAGCAAGTTCCCTTGCCGGTCTAGGAATGGTAGAACGATGGGTTCGATGACGGTTTGGATGTACCGTGCACTATTCAGTGTCCCCTCGACGATCACCAGTGGTGTATGGCCAGTGTAGGAGATCGCTCCCCACACCATGATGCCGGGTGTTGGCCCTGTGTGCCTCGGTCGTATGCAGTTCTGATTGTGGCGCTCACCTGCACGGCGCCAAACACGCATACGACCATCATTGGCACCAAGGCAGAAGCGACTCTCATCGCTGAAGACGACACGTCTCCATTCGTCCCTCCATTCACGCCTGTCGCGACACCACTGGAGGCGGGCTGCACGATGTTGGGGCGTGAGCGGAAGACGGCCTAACGGTGTGCGGGACCGTAGCCCAGCTTCATGGAGACGGTTGCGAATGGTCCTCGCCGATACCCCAGGAGCAACAGTGTCCCTAATTTGCTGGGAAGTGGCGGTGCGGTCCCCTACGGCACTGCGTAGGATCCTACGGTCTTTGCGTGCATCCGTGCGTCGCTGCGGTCCGGTCCCAGGTCGACGGGCACGTGCACCTTCCGCCGACCACTGGCGACAACATCGATGTACTGTGGAGACCTCATGCCCCACGTGTTGAGCAATTCGGCGATACGTCCACCCGGCCTCCCACATGCCCACTATACGCCCTCGCTCAAAGTCCGTCAACTGCACATACGGTTCACGTCCACGCTGTCGCGGCATGCTACCAGTGTTAAAGACTGCGATGGAGCTCCGTATGCCACGGCAAACTGGCTGACACTGACGGCGGCGGTGCACAAATGCTGCGCAGCTAGCGCCATTCGACGGCCAACACCGCGGTTCCTGGTGTGTCCACTGTACCGTGCGTGTGATCATTGCTTGTACAGCCCTCTCGCAGTGTCCGGAGCAAGTATGGTGGGTCTGACACACCGGTGTCAATGTGTTCTTTTTTCCATTTCCATGTGTGTATTTTGTTGCAGATATTAACTTAAATTCTTAAACACGGCAATCCTCATTTCTTTCTTTTGCTAATGTAGGTAGGACTATAGTCCCAGCTGACGGGGATAATGTTCCCCAGCTGACCGCCTAGCTAATGGGCCAGCCAGCAGGCCTGCTAGCCAGCCAGCTGCGTGCCACCGAATCAGTTGCATTTTAATGATTTATCAACCTGTTCAAAGCATGTCAAGATTTTGACACGTTTTTTCAAACCAATTGATATTATATGTAAGCTAGAACAATTTTTTTCTAAATGGAACAAATTAAAGAAAACAAAAGAATTCCCCCACCTCAAAATTAGGGTGCGCAGATTATTCGAGCGTGTGGATTATCTGAGTGTATACGGTATGTTGGTTGGATTTCTGTGCCACACTGCACTGGCAGACGAAAGCTATAATGTCATACTCTGCTGCATAGCAGGTACTGGGAGATAAGGTACACAGTGTGAACTGGAATGATTTGAAATGGAATGAGCATGTAAGATTGGTTGTAGGGAAGGTCAATTGTTTAGAGAACTGGCATTTGGGACAGACAGCAGAGAAATTCTACTGGAACCAACATACATTTCACATAATGACCACAACAACAAGATAACAGAAATCAGGGCATGTATGGAAGTATACAGACAGTTGTAACTCTTGAGACTTTCCCAGCGAGCTAATGACATCTCGGGTTGTCAGGTGTTCTGCTGGATAACAGCGTCATTCTTGCACGATATTTCAGTAACGTAGCTTGTAAGCTGAGACTGCTCCTCGAGTGGACCTGGTCCAGTATTTATGTCTGTGGCCTTCCCCCGCCACCGGGGTTACAGGCGGTCTGCACCCGCTCGCAGCGACCTACTGGAGTGCTGCCATTCCATTTTCGGTCTGCTTACTCATCTAGACTCTAAAAACCTTTTTCTAGCATAAATATTCTTAATGCTTTCTTAAACTTACCGTATTTACTCGAATCTAAGCCGCACTCGAATCTAAGCCGCACCTGAAAAACGAGACTCGAAATCAAGGAAAAAAAAAATTTCCCGAATCTAAAGCCTCACTTGAAATTTGAGACTCGAAATCAAAGGGGAGAGAAAAGTTTTAGACCGCACCTCCAAATCAAAACATAGTTCGGCCATTGTAACAAGAGACACAGTTTAGGTCGAATGGATGAAGATACAGCTACAGCAGTTTGGCTCGAGTCGCAAGTAGTAGTTAAGCTTTACCAGGTAGCCATTGCTATGCGTCAGGCGCTCCGTCCATATTTGTACGGGGACCCTTCCTTTTTCACGTGCTTCGTCTGGTTTGAATCGATTGCTTATTTTGCTTTGATCTGATAAGTGCCGTTCTCTTTTTTGTTGGTGTTTACGTCACTCTAAACTGAAAATACACTATCGTACCTTGTCATGGACTGTTTGTTGCATTCAGATAATGACTGTTATACGACCTGTTGCCGCTCGCTTTTGTGCGCTCTACCGCCACTTACAATAAAAAGAATGTATTGCCGCATTAGCGAAACAATGGCAAGGGACTGCTATGTGTTGTTACTTACACTGCTGCCTTCTTTGACAATTACCAACAGGAACCAAATAATAGACTGGGTATGAAAGAAGATGTTCTGAACGAGAGTTAAGCAAAAAATTTTTCTCCGTTTGAAAATCTTTGCAGATGCCTCTTTAGTACATTACATTCTGCACAGAAATTGGAGTCATCTTAGATTTAAAAATCTAGTCAGTTGCCGTGCTTTATTTCTGACTGTATCACTATTCAGCATAAGAATAATACGAATATCAACATGACATGATACGTATATTCTTCTGCATTTGCCGTTGCCTCACTCTAGTTTCGTAGTTTATTAGGAAGACAGGATTTAAATGAGATAACAGCAAACACGAAAGAATACATGGCATAATGTTTACATACGTATTATTCTTATGGTGAAGAGAATACTGCATAACTGCATGGGTTTCACGATTCATAAAATTTCCTATTAGCAACCATCTCTTGTCACCGTTGTACACGTCCTGTTGGTGTCAGTTGTCTGTCGCTTTTCGAAAGGCAGCCTGTGTACATGCGTTTAAGCTTGCCCTTAAATGGTTTATTCAAACAGACGTCAAGTGGTTGCAGAGCTGAAGTCATCCCGCCTGGAATTACTGCCAAGTTCCTTTTGCTTTCCTCTAATTTTCGTTTTACTGCAGGTGTTGTATGGCCTGCGTACGCATCTAATACCAACAGACTGCGTAAACCAAGCATTGCGCCAGGACGACGATTCCACAAACGCCAAATCCATTCAAGCACCATGTCCTCCGAAAACCACCCACTTTCGTTTGCTCCTACAATTACAGTTTTTGGAAACACTTCCGATTTCGGTAAGGCTTTCGCTTGAAAACTCTGAATGGGGGTAATTTATGTCCATCTGCTGTGCAAGCAAGCATGACGGACATCTGTTTTCCACCCTCTGCTGTAAGAACACTTATATCTTTCTTTCCTTTGGCGTTAACCGTATAATTTGACGGCATGTCAGAATATACGGGAGTTTGGTCAGCATTTTCTATCTGACCAAGAAGGTATTGCTTTTCTGTGTGCCGCCTAATTATGAGGCGCTGAAATTCCACAAGTTTCTCTTCATAATTTTTCGGCAGCTTCTGTGCAACTGAAGTTCGCCTCCAAAGTGAAAAACCCCAGCGCTTCATAAACAGATCAATCCAGCTGCGACTAAACTTAAAATGTTCGATTTTTTGCTCTCTAGCATGCATTTCATGTGCCTAAATTTTTAAAATTTCGGCGTTCACAGGCAGGAATCTCTGACACTATTCCTTTCCAAATTCATTTAAAATCACTTCTAGTGCATGATATCGTCCACACTTTGGACCACTAAATGCTTTCCTGCTACTTGAACATTCAAATAATTTGTCTCTCTTCAGTCGCCGTCACCTGACGTTGCTCTCATCAATCCCGTATCGCAGACCTGCAGCACGATTAGAACCTTGTTCCGCTAAAGAAATAACTCCCCGCTTGAATTTGGTACTGTAATGAAAGCGTTTCATTGTCGTTCACTAACACCAACAAGCATTTCACAAAATTCCACGAAGCAATATGTGCCGCTACGTGAAGAGCGCCAGCGTATCAACTCGTGCAGCAGTCCTAAAGTCTTGTGCATTGTTGGTATTTTTGTGTAAAGAAATTTATTTTTGTTGTTACGAATATTTGAAAGGCTGCTACATTCGAAGATGAACAATACGGAATTTCTATTTACTTCGTTGGATAATGTACGAAAATGCAGTTGTCGAAACTCGAGGCAGAGAAAAAAGCTTGTCTTCTATCTTTTTTTTTTTAATTTATTTTCTGACGCAGAGGTTTTGGCGCCAGTATTTATCTTTGTGCCTGCAATGCATGCCTGTGTAGCGCTACATACATTCGATGGCAGAAGTTAGTTGTGGCGGCACTTACCAACATTTTTCAGAACTTCTGCTTACTTTGCACTTGATTCTAAGCCACAGGCGGTCTTTTGGATTACAAAAACCGTAAAAAAATGTGGCTTAGATTCGAGTAAATACGGTACTCTTGTTATGAATCTCTGTCATTATTGTAGGTGGAAGAGTACTGAATAGTTTTGTTCCAGTGTAGTGGACACCCTTTTGCACCAAGCCCAAATTTCTTTGCTCATTTTGTTTGTCATTCTTCCTCCATGTGTTATGCTCCTGATAGTTTGGTTGAAACATCTCTATATTTTTATAGACAACACACACAAGTGAAACAATATATTGGCGTCTAGTTGTGTATATTTTGAGTTTTTGAAAGCTATTACTACATGAGTCTCTTGGGCGTAATCCACGTATAACTCTTAAACCTCACTTCTGAGCAATGAACACCTTCCTTGGTAGTGGCTGGTTGCCACAAAAGTAATGTCGTATTCAATGAGTGAGTGAAAATAGCCATAATATGCCACTTTTGCAGTGTTTGGTTTAATACATGTAGTGACAATCCGTAAAGCAAACATAGCAGAGCTAAGCCTCTTACAGAGACACCAGTTCATTTTCTTGTCAATGTAAAATTCAAGAAATTTTGTTGTTTCCATTCTTTCTATTGGCTGATTACCACATGTCATACTTAGTTCTCTCTCTTCTGCTGTTTTTGTACAGAACTGAATGAAATTGGTCTTACTGGAATTTAATGAGAGACCATTCACCTTGAGCAATTTAACCACATCTGATAGTATGTGATTAATGGATTCCTCAAGATTCCTATCTGTTCTACTGCTCACAGAAATTGTGGTATCATCTGCAAATAAAGTAAATTTACACGGCAGGCTTGTACATGATGGTAAATCATTTATAAAAGTGAAGAATAATAGTGGTCCAAGAATTGAGCCCCGAGGAACTCCACATGTAATGGAAGTCCATTCAGAATGTACAGAAATATCACATACTGTACCTGAGCTATTCAAGACATGTTTTTCTTTTCTGTCTTGGAGATATAACTGTAGCTAATTACCTGCAACACCACTTATTCTTACTAATTTTGCTTTTGGCAAGAGAATCTGGTGATCAACACAGTCAAATTCTTTAGACGAATCACAGAAGACACCAATTGCTAGATGTTCTCATTAAGGGTTTCTAGGACTTCATTTCCAAGTGCATACATTGTGTCTTCTATTACGGCCCTTTTGAAAGCCAAATTGGCTCTTCGGGAGAACCCCATTCATGAGATGATCAGTAATTCTTATATTTGTTAGTTTTTCTGGAATTTTAGAAAAAGCTGTAATCTGAGAGATATGTTGATAGTTGACTAATTCAGTTTTATCACCCTTTTTGTATAGGGGCTTCAGAATGGCATACTTCAGCGTACTGGGAACAACACTTTTTTGAAGGGATACTTTGAAAATATGACAGAGAATGTCCCTTATCCACACATAAGAATATTTCAATAAATTATTAGAATGATTAACAACCCCTGCAGAGTTCTTACTTTTTAGAGACATGATGATGTTTTGAATATCGTCTACAGTGACGGGGTTAAGGTGTGTTTCTGGAATTGTGTTTGAATATACAGCTTGACAAAGAGTTATGGCTTCATCAACATCAGCTTGCAACCAATCTGTTGAGTTACTGATAGGAAGTGTGTATTGAAAACCTCAGCCACACTTTTTGGGTTATTTACTAGTGTTCCTCCATTTACATCTTCTGTGCTTATTGTATCACTTCCTATTTCTTTTTTTACAATGCTCCAAATTGTTTTTATTTCATTATTAGAATTATCCATTTTCTTCTCATAATAAAGGGCTTTTGATTTCTGTATTAGTTTCTTTAAAATTTTACAGTATAATCTATAATGTTCCCATTTTTCTACATCTTTAGATAATCTTATTGCAGCATATGTTTCCCTTTTGGTTTTGCATGACTGTTTTATATCTTTTGTAATCCAAGGCTTACTTACAGAATTGGAAGCACTGTTTTTGACCCATTTCTGTGGAAATATTTCTTCAAAAAGAGTTAAGAATTCGTGTATAAAACAGTTAAATTTGGAGTCAATATTATCAAGGCTACATACTGAAGGCCAATCCATTTGCTACAACTTATGGTTGAAAGTTTCTTTTGCCTCTTTGTTCATTACTCTTATGAGCTCCCATTGAGGAAATTGTTTTTTAAACAGATTAACGTCATAAAGAATGAGAATTTGTCCATCATGATCTGAAAGCCCACTTATAAACTGCCTGACAGTATCATTCTGATGTCTACTTACACCTAAAAGAATGTTATCTGTCATAGTTTGGGACTCAGATGTAATTCTTGTTGGAAAATTTATTACCGGTATCAGATTATGTAAGGTCATCACAATCTCAGAGTCAATTTTATTCATATTTTATGTCAAAAAGTTTATATTGAAATCATCTAAACTACAATAACCTAGGCTCTTGCATGTAACCCTGACGGGAGGAGTTCTATTATATGTAGAAAAGTTTTTATGTCATCTGAAGGTGCCATGTAGACAGCCAGCACTATTATTGTGTAGAAATTAGTTATTATTTCAGTTGCACATGCGCACGGAGGCTTTCAGACAGTCGTTCTTCCCGCGAACCATACGCGACTGGAACAGGAAAGGGAGGTAATGACAGTGGCACGTAAGGTGCCCTCCGCCACACACCGTTGGGTGGCTTGCGGAGTATCAATGTAGATGTAGATGTAGATGTAAATTGTTGTTCCACAGAGTATTTCTTAATATTTATGGCTTTGTATGCTATACTATCCTTAACATAAATTGTTACTCCACCTTTGTCTTTACTTTTCCTACAGTATTTTGTTAGTAAACTATAATTTACCATAGATGGCAAGGCACATTTATCAACAGCATGGTGCTCAGTTAAGCACAAAACCTGAGCAATATTTATACAGTCCTTTTCATTAATGTTAATAAGTAGTTGATCTGTTTTACTTAAGAGGCTTCCTATATTTAGATGAAATGCTTTTTTATTCTATTAGTGCTGTTATTACCTGACTGAGAATCCACTGACACTACCTACTGTTGTCCCTTTTTTTCTTCAGGCCCACACATAAAAAATCCTTCAGATGTGAAGGAGGCTCAGTATTCCTTCTGCCCAACAACCTTTTATTTGGATTGCTTGATGAAGATTTCTTCCCATTTTTTGAATTTGGAATTTCCATTTTTCTCATAGATGTCACATCTTTTTCTTCTGCAGATGATGTTAATCTTGTAAGTGAAATCACAACTTCAGCTGAGAAGAGTGTTTTAAATGGACCTAGCATTTTGATTTGTACACCATCTGACAAGTTAGTTTTCTCCTTTGCATTTTCAGCACCAGGATGTCCTTGTATTACCATTTCTAGGACAGTTTTGACTTGCTTCCCTCAGTTATATTACTAATATGTTCTCTAATTTGATTACACATAAATCGCTTTACCTTATTATTTATATGCATACCATGCCTGGTATAATGAGCCCTTTCATGGAAATGACATTCGAGGAAAGATGAATTAGGAAATGCTGTAGCAATTTTCTGTAGTTTCCTATTAGTATTTTCGATTTCTTTGTTGACGCAGGATGTAGGAATTAAGTCATATATTGTTGGCATGCTCGAGACAATCATGTTTACATTTCATAAATTGCTTAGGGCTTTCACTGCTTCTCTGACAGCCTGTTTAGCATTATTATGGTACACATCATTAGAACCTCTAATTAAGATATCAACATCATTTTTTGTGAGTGTCTCCAATAGCGTACAGCAGTCCTTTGTTACTTCATACATAGGTGCACTTTGTTTTATGAATGGTGTTATGTTAATGTTCATTTCACTAAGCATCTTCAAAATTTATAACTTATGTCATGGCACTTCATGTTGCCATGGGGAAACATACTGTCCTTGTTATTCAATTTTATGTACGTCTTTTGTACTTTTGTAACATTCATGGGAATATTCACAGTATCTAAAGAATCACTTGGTTTTCGCAATGTTTGATTTATCGTATGGGGAAATTTATCATCTGAAATCACGTCAGGACTGTTTTTGGTAGACACGGCCATTGTATACACTTGCTGGTATTGTTTCACACTTGAAAGTACTTTCAGCACAATGCAACAGTTCTCATTTTCACTACCAGTACCATCACTAGACATTTTCACTGTGAGTGATTTTACAACTGTCTCCAAATTACAAACAAACCTTTTTGCTGCCATAAGTTTCTGTTGAAGTGCATCAGCAGTACTTTCTGCTACTCCAAGAGAAAACTTCTTAACAGCAGTTTCTTGAAGGTTGCATGTTTCAATGTCACAGTCACATGCTTTAGTTACTGTGCGTACACTCACCAAACACAAAACATGAGCCCACACGTGTGTTACTGCACACAATCTAATACCTGTGCCATCATCTTTGTTGCAACATACACATAAAAGATTAAATATATTTCCGATTTCTAGAAAACGATTTACAACCACATCTATTCGCAATGCCATCTTGTGAGAATGGTGCATGTCTACTGATCCACCTGAAGATGAGGGTGTAAACCCTCGAAATACTTATTGGGAGAAAATAAAAGTGACTGATACAGATAATTGTTTTAATTTGTTTTTAATGTCATAAAAGTCACAATTTCTGAACCACAGTCTAATATGGACAATGTAAGTTTATGTTGTATATGTGTTAGATCAGACAGAGCCTTTCAACCATGTTTAGGAAAATATGGTACAAAATTATGAAAGACTGATTTTAAGTATGAGGATGTCACAGAATTGCTGAGAAATCTTTTAACCAGAAGATACAGGAACATGCTCACCACCCATCAAACACCTGCTTAGGAAACTTCAGAAAGAGAGAAGACTGAACGTGGAATATTATGCATAATAATGAAGAGGACAAAAATCTTTCTGTTCAGTTCACAATAATTTCCCTGTTTCTTTTTGTAATGGATGCAATTGCATTTGATTTGGAGCACTCTAATTCAAATTAATAACCATTGCCAGTATGAACATGGCAGAGGTTACTGGTAAGTGTAGGAACACACTAATTCAAAGTAATAATTGTTGTCACTATGAATGGAGTATTTCATGGAAAGTAATGAGAGAATGTCAATTCTTATCATCTTGGTGGTTAGGTGTCTCACTCAGTTCTGTAATAAACAATATATTACATCTGAAGTCTTGATATATAGAGACTTGGGATAATTTACCAGGTGGGCATTTCAAGTTTTATGTTGCTTGAGTTATTTTAAATATTATATTAATTTAAGAAACAGCTACTTTATTTGTAAGATGGATTGACAGAAGTCAGGAATAATAGCTCTCCCCAATGAAATGAAATGAACATATGGCATTATTGGCCAGCAGACCCCATCTGGTGTTATCTGGCCTCTTGGGCAAAAACTTTCTATTTGATGCTACTTACGCACCTTACCATAGAAGATGGTGAGGTGAAATGATTAGGATGACACAAACATGCTGTCCCCAGCAAAGTCATCTCTGACCTGGCTGGGAATGGAACCAGGGACCATGTGATCTAGAGGAAGTGACACTACTCATTAGTCCGCCAATGACTTGGCAGCAGAAAATATGGTATGGGGACATGAAGATAAAATTTCAATAACAAAACCTCACATGGGAATCCATTTTCAGAGATTTGTGTCATGCTTCTATTGCAAATCTGATTTTCCTAAATCAGTTCGGGTAAAGACCAGGATAGTTCCTTTGAAAAGGGCATGGCCGATTTCCTTCACCATCCTTTCATAATCTGAGCATGTGTTCTGTCTCTAATGACCATGCAGTTAGTGGGACATTAAACTTTAATCTTCCTTCATTCCATTTGCCTGTAAATGAAAAAGAAAAGACTGTTATGTATATCCAGTAAAAAGTATTGTCTGCCAAGCACTTTACTGGTGTTTGTGATGTGCAGTTATAGCAGTAGAAATACAATTGATTTCAGTTGGATAAAAATCATAAAATTGACATTCACTATTTCATTCAGATGGGTGTTTGACTAATAGACTAAACATCTAGGCCTTGATGCCTTAGTGCAGTACATACCTAGACCACTAATTCTAATACATGTTAGTACAGTAGCACTGAACTCAGAGGTTGACAGTTGTACCAGTAAAAGACATTTTCATAATCAGTAATTGGCTGATAAACACAAATAAAGTGATGACATTTTTTACTTCATGGCCATACTGTGGACTACAGTCCTGAGTCCACAAAACTCTCCCAGTAGTTAATGAAGTTTGTGAGGGGATGTGACATCGTTGGTGATTCATTTGTAAGAACGAACATTAAGTTTGGAATTCCTGTTGGTGCTTCAATTGCAGTACTGTTCAGAAGTAAAGTCTCCACCTCCCTTTCATTTCCATACTCATGCATAATCATCATCTATGTCAGAGTTACACATCTGGAACATTGTGCAAAAGTCATAAAAAAGCAATATCAAACCACTTACATTCGGATCTTCCCATGAAAATAGTCCTGGATATTCCACAACGTCACCATACTGTACTATGATTCGGACAATCAATTATTGGAGATGATACAGGATTGTAGTCAGACAAAACAGGGTAAAGTAAATAACTAAGTCACTCTTCCACATATTAGACTACAAAAAAAAAGGTCATTATATTTGAGACTTGAAGCAGTATTATGAGCTATAGATTCTCTCTATAGTATGTATGAAAAAAATTTGCCCAACACTGAAATGTTCTTAATATCTGCTACTCTTTGTTATGCTATACATGGTAAGACAACTAAGATAAGCCACCCAAAATACTGTCATGTCGAAACCACGGCCAAGTCCAAATCTAAAGACAGGGTCGTCAGTGAAATATGTTTATTACTGACAGCAATTTAAAGCCAGAACAGAACTGAATTCCTGCATGCAGAGTACTGCAGTTTAAACAAACATAAGATATTTCAGACTGTTGCTATTTATACAAACATCAAATATTCTAGAATACACAAACATTGCAAATATGAGATTTTTGAGAAACTTCTTGAAATGATAATTGCTAAATAACAAGTAATGGCTGGTGGGCACATTTCAACTGGTGACCTACAGCACACTAGTCAGTGACACTAACCACTACACCACACTGGTAGCATCACAACTTGCAGCATTGCTCCCTCTCCTGGAGAAACTGTGACCCTCTGATTTAAAAGTTCTCATTGGGACCAACAACAGCATCCTGGATATAGAGCTTGTTAATGGCACCCTGTATGGCAATGTTGGTGGTTGTGTTGTCATATCCTCTTCTCTATGTTAAGCTTTGAAGATAGCCCCTCCCATCAGAGATTCATGATTGTTGAGCTGGCCTTCAGTTTCCTTGAAGTTCCCATTATCGATATGCCCCTCAGGACTGCGGTAGGACTTGATGTGGAGGACACAGATGACATCTCTTCACTTCCATTTCTTGATGAAAGGTCATAAGCTTCAGCTTCATATGTTATATATGATGTAGACCAGAGTAGCAAACTAGTTAACTCTTTGGATACCCTCACTTTAGCACATGTGTAAAAATCCATATCAAGTGTCCCAGGCTGCATCTCACCAGATGGTATTTGGCACTAAAGCACTGTCAATGTTTTTTATAACTGTCCAGGGCCTGTACGCAAGCCAGCTGCCTCTTTATTCATTCCTGGTAATAAGGTGTTTCATGTAGTCATCCAGACAGTGCATCAATTGACATTTTGACCTCGCAACCATGAAGTAGAAAGAACAGTGTTAAGCCTTTAGTATCTTGCTTCATTTTGTTATATGAGAATATACTGATGGGCAATATTGTATCCAAATCTCTCTGTTCATCATTAAAATACAGTAAGGGCATATCTGCCAATGTCGTATTAAAGAATTCTGTTAGGCCATTCATCTGTGAGTGGTGGGCACTTGTCATCCTGTGAGTAATGTCACAAAGTGAAATCACCTTGGGTAGTACTCTGGACAGGAAAAGCTTCCCACAATCACAGATCATCACACATGGTGCTCCATGCTTCAAATTAATTTTTTTATAGAAGTAAATTCAATTTCTGAAGCTTTGGCAGTTGGTACAGCTTTGGTGACAGCGTAGCAGGTGAGGTAGTCAGTGCAAACTATTGTACACTTAACTCCCATTTGTTTACTGGAGGAACCTGTCCAACAGGTTGATTCCAGTCTGCTGGATTGGTGCTGCTGCAGCCAGGATTGGTACCAGATATCCCAGAGACAACTGGTGTTCCTTCAGTGGCTCATGTAGTGTGTAATTGGATCAGTAGAGACTTGGCCAGTGATACCTGCATCTGATTCTGTCTGGAATATCAATGAAAATAATCAGTTTTTGATAATATAAGTAGTTGTATAGCAGCAGCAGGAGTACACACACATAAAAGGTATTACAGTTCAGAAGCTTTCAGAACCAGTGACTCCTTATTCTGGCAGAAGGCTTGAAGTGGAAGGAAGAGGGGTGAAGGTAAAGGATGGATGAGGCTTAGGAAAATGTTAGAGTTTGGAAGAGAATCCTAGGTCAGGGGAGACTTACTGGATGGGATGAGAAGGAAAGAGCCTTTCCTTCTCATCCTCTCCAGTATGTCTCTCCTGATCTGGGGTTCTGGGTGACTTTTCTGAACTCTACCCCTATTACCAAACCTCACCAGCCCTTTTCATGCACCCTTCTTCCTTTCCCTTCATCCCTTCTCCCAGAAGAAAGAGTCACTCTCTCTGAAAGTTTGCAAACTGTGATACCTTTACATATGTGTTCTCCTGCCACTGTTTGGTGAATTGTCATGAATCACAGGTGACCAGACATTGGAGAATCACGGAAATACTTCAAGACAGCTGGCCACATATGAATTGGGATGATGAGCAACCATTTCCATCCCACCAAATCATAGTTCCTCTTATACAATCTTACAATTGTTAATTGGAATTCTTCTGTGGTTGGTTCCTCCTTCTTCAAAGCTTCTGTGGTTTTCAGCAGTTCTGGATCTTCTCTCTGTTCAGCAGCAATGTAATTTAATGCAGTAATGACTGATATTTCATCCATCTTGCTGGGTTCCACAACAGGATTCCGTGAAAGACTGTTGGCATCCTTGTGTTTGTGTCTGACTTTGTATACCACTGTGACATCATACTCCTGAAGTCTCAGTACCCATCTCACCAGTTGACCCAACGGATCCTTCAGGCTAGTTAGCTAGCGTAGAGAATGCTGGTACACCATGATGGTGAATGGTTTGCCAAATAAAGACAGAACTTCTTGATGGCCCAAACACCAGCAAGGCCCTCTTTCTTGAATGTACAGAAGTTCATTATGAACTTAGTAAGTATCCTGGAATCATAAGGTGTCACCTTTTCAGCACCTTCCTGTGTTTGTACTAGAACTATATGTATCCCAAAACTGCTAGCATCAGTGTGAACTTCTGACCTGTCATTCTTGTCTTAAAATCCTAGAACTGGAGATGTTAGTGTCTTCTAAGGGCCTTTCCTGCATCTCGTTCTGGAAAATTTGGTGTCCCCTCGCAATAGTTCATGCAAGGGATGTGCCTTGGTACAGAAGTCCTTTACGTATCGTAGGTAGTATGAGCATATTACAGAAAAACTTTCACTTCACAAATATGCCAAGGAGTCAGAAAATCTTATTTTCTCTGAACTGGTCTGGCCTTCATCACCAATAACTGGGTACCCGAAGATCTTTATTTCTTGTCCGATGAAAAGGCACTTTGTCAGGTTCGGGCAGAGGGCTCTGGTATGTACACACTTAAACACAGCTGACAAGCAGCTTAAATGTTCTTCAAAAGTCTTTGAAAAAGTTATGGTGTTATCCATGATAGAAAACCATATAGGGTTTTGCAGCAGGTTACCCATCATACACTCCAAGGTGGCTGAGTGTTATCTGGTCCAGACAGCATGACTTTGAACTCATAGATGCTGCCAGATGTTACACACGCAGTCTTTTCCCAGTCTGACTCATAAATATTTACTCACCACTAGCATGTCTACAAGGCCATAGTTGAGAGATACTTCGTGCCTTTCAGGCAGTCAGGATGTCATCAATGGGCGACAATGGGTAGACTTTTTTTTTTTTTCACGATTTTGTTTAGCCATTGGCAGGTGACATAGAAATGTAACAAGCTGTTGTTTCAGTTGAAGAGGACCACAGGTGAGGACCAAGGACTCTCTGAAGGTTCAAGGTGATATCATCTTCCAGCATCATCTCCACTTCCCCCCGGGATTATCTATCAGTCATCCAGTGACACTCCATATGAACCTTGGCTAATTGGTGGATGATCCCCAGTATTGACACAGCATTTTACCATGTGCTGCTAGGCCTATCTTTTCTCCACTTTGGATTTGAAAACATCTGTGAATTAATACAGAATGACTTTCCTTTGTCACCTTTGTTCTTTGGTGAGGCCAGACACTATTGGCAGTTTGATAGTAGCTTCCTCCCTGGTGTTGCATGTAGTGGTAGTGCAGAATGATTCTTCATTGCTGACACTAAGGTGCCATTTCTGGTCTGGTTGAGCTGTACTTATACAAATACTTTTAGGGACGAGTTGAAGCTGACATTTAGTGATACAAAGTACTCCTTGGCCACCTGCAGTGATTATGGTCATTGCTGGCAAGTAGATTTCTTTTGTGAGCCTGAGCAGTTTTTTGCAATTAAAGAACTTTCACAGTTTAGCTGAGCATCTTTATTGATGACTGGAACTCATCTTGTTGACGATGGTCGGATAACAGTGTTTTCATTGGCAAACAACCACCCGGAGGAATCTATGTTATGTGAGCTTTTTGAAATAGTTTCATCAGTCTGGAGATCTGATCTTCTGTAGCCTATGACTGCTTGTGATGCGTGCAAGAGCTTCTATCTGAGGATAACATTATCACTAGCTTCTGCTAAAATGACAAATTTGGAGCATTGTGTTCTACCATTGATAATTATTCTTGCTATACGTGTTCCTTTTGGCTGGAAATATTTCCCATTTGTAGCTTTCAGCACAATTGCTTTATATCACGGCCATAGTGTTCTTTAGCTGATGACGATCACAATCCCACATTACAGGGAAGGAAGACCCTGAGTCAACTAGTGCTCAGAGAGGTTGGCTGTTAATGATCATGTTATTGAAATTTGCTGACATCTAGGTGACTGTTGTCTGTGGAGGATTTTTATCTGTGGTGGCCTCACCTCCTGAATTTTTTTTTGCTAGGTGAGTGGCTGGTTTCTGTTTATGGTGATGGGAAATTGCTATGGTACGTTGGAGAGTGATGTTGTCCAGGATACAGTGATGAGCTTCACCCTACAAGGTGACTATAATCATCTACAGTTGACTGGTATGAAGAGGATTGTTGTGATAGCGGACATCTCATGGCATAATAGTGATTGAACACTCATCTTCTTTGTCTACAGTAGTGTACAATGTGTCCAGACTATTCACAGTGAAAACATACCACCATGTTGTTCTCTGCCTTCCAAATGTCCATTTCTTTATGGGGCTTCGTATTTGGTGGAGCGGTTGGTTGTACCTTTGCTGGTTTGATGCTGGGTTCTCATTTGACAGTTGCAACAGAAGTCCAAGTTGGTCTAGTCCATTATTCATTGTGCATTTGGTTGGTGGTAGAGGTTGGTGCCAAAGATGGATACACCTCTTATTCGTCGTTCTCTATTACGTCACGATTTATGAGGTTCACATTCCTGGGTGCTGTACTTGGGCTGATATTTCTGACTTCCATACACTGCTGCAGCTCCTCTTTTACTATCTGGCATATGAGACAGGCAAGGTCATGGTGGTCTTCCACAGCTGCCGTGGGGACCACATTTGGGAGTCGGTCGTACTTCTTTTGCCCAATTCTTTTCTGTTACAGTTCCTTGATATGTGGCACCACTTGATAAATTACTTTATTGTTATGACATCCTTTACCAGAAGAGGTGGGTACATGTCTTCTCAAACTCCTTTCATCAAGTGCAAGATTTTGCCAGCTGCTGCCATATTTATATTCACAATGTGACATAGGGGCTAAAACATTCTGTATGTCATTCCCCTATGATGATGGGCATTGTTCTTCAGTTGTTCTTCAACTATGTGGACCTGCTGCTGACTGTCGCAAAGTATTCTCTTTAGTTTGGCCTGGAATTTGGTCCAGCTATTGAGCTTCTCTTCATTGTTCTCAAATCACTGTTGGGATCTGCCATACACGTAAAAGTATATGTTAGTCAAACACATCATGTCATCCCACCTTTTGTATATTGTGGCTTGGTCAAATTCTTTCAGCCATTTTGTCAGGTCCTGACCAGCATCTCTGGAAAACACTAATGGATACCTCATATGCAGCTAGCTTACTTCTGTTTTAGAATCAATAGTCTCCTTAACATACATATCTTAGGAGTGCTGCACCGTTTGTATTCCAAGTCGTGTCCATGCAGGAGACGACTTTTATGTTGCCTAATTGGAACCGTGGTGATGAAGACATATTGAAATAAGCTGCATCTTCACCAAACCATCTCACGTCAAAACCACAATCGAGTCCAAATCAAAAGGTAGGATCATCAATGAAGTACAACACTTAGCACTGAAAACACATTAATTACTGATTCCACAATATGGCCAGAACATAAATGAACTTCTGGACAGATAGTGCTGTTATTTACACAAACCACAGCTATACCAGAATATACAAACGTTACAACTATAAGACATAATGAGAACATTTCAGAAATGATAATTATTGAGTAAAAAAATATTGGCTGGTGCTCAGATTTGTATTGGTGACCCACAGAATGGCAGTTGTTGACACTAACCACTACACCAGACTGCTAGCATCACAACTTAATGGCAGTAATCCACAAATGAGTAAATGTATAGCGGTACAGTTTTCACTAAATTATAGCAGACAGTGGTGTGACATATGCAAGTAATTTTTAACATTTGTTGGTGTTGAATTATTAAACAAACTTCCTTTCCTTAAAATGGTACTATAGACTTTTGCTGTGGTATTGAAAAGAGCATTAAAAAAGGACTTCATTGCCATAGCATGTGTGGAACTTGATCATATAGTAATAATACAACAGTGCCACTAACTACCGTCTCGTCATCAGAAAAGGAGTCCCACAGGCATCTGCCTTACTGTACAAAATGTAAGCCAACACGTAACTCAGGTAAGGTTCATATGTTCATTATTGTTGTTGTTGTTGTTACGGTCTCCAGTCCTGTGACTGGTTTAATGCAGCTCTCCATGCTACTCTATCCTGTACAAGCCTCTTCATCTCCCAGTACCTACCGCAACCTACATCCTTCTGAATCTGCTTCGTGTATTCATCTCTTGGTCTCCCTCTATGATTTTTACCCTCCACGCTGCCCTCCAATACTAAATTGGTGATCCCTTAATACCTCAGAACATGTCCTACCAATCGATCCCTTCTTCTAGTCAAGTTGTGCCACAAACTTCTCTTCTCCCCAATCCTATTCAATACTTCCTCAGTAGTGATGTGATCTACCCATCTAATCTTTAGCATTCTTCTGTAGCACCACATTTCAAAAGCTTCTATTCTCTTCTTGTCCAAACTATTTATCGTCCATGTTTCAATTCCATACATGGCTACACTCCATACAAATACTTTCAGAAATGACTTCCACACACTTAAATCTATACTCGATGTTAACAAATTTCTCTTCTTCAGAAACGCTTTCCTTGCCATTGCAAGTCTACATTTTATATCCTCTCTACTTCGACCATCATCAGTTATTTTGCTCCCCAAATAGCAAAACTCCTTTACTACTTTAAGTGTCTCATTTCCTAATCTAATTCCCTCAGCATCACCCGAGATAACTCGACTACATTCCATTATCCCTGTTTTGCTTTTGTTGATGTTCATCTTATATCCTCCTTTCAAGACACTATCCATTCCATTCAACTGCTCTTCCAAGTCCTTTGCTGTCTCTGATACAAAATACAATGTCATCGGCGAACCTCAAAGTTTTTATTTCTTCTCCATGGATTTTAATACCTACTCCGAATTTTCCTTTTGTTTCCTTCACTGCTTGCTCGATATACAGATTGAATAACATCGGGGATAGGCTACAGCCCTGTCTCACTCCCTTCCCAACCACTGCTTCCCTTCTATGCCCCTCGACTCTTATAACTGTCATCTGCTTTTTGTACAAATTGTAAATAGCCTTTCGCTCCCTGTATTTTACCCCTGCCACCTTCAGAATTTGAAACAGAGTATTCCAGTCAACTTTGTCAAAAGCTTTCTCTAAGTCTACAAATGCTAGAAACGTAGGTTTGCCTTTCTTTAATCTAGCTTCTAAGATAAGTCGTAGGGTCAGTATTGCCTCACGTGTTCCAACATTTCTACGGAATCCAAACTGATCTTCCACAAGGTCGGCTTCTACTAGTTTTTCCATTCTTCTGTAAAGAATTCGCGTTAGTATTTTGCAGGTGTGACTTATTAAACTGATAGTTCGGTAATTTACACATCTGTCAACACCTGCTTTCTTTGGGATTGGAATTATTATATTCTTCTTGAACTCTGAGGGTATTTCACCTGTTTTATACATCTTGCACACCAGATGGTAGAGTTTTGTCAGGACTGGCTCTCCCAAGGCCGTCAGTAGTTCCAATGGAATGTTGTCTACTCCGGGGGCCTTGTTTCGACTCAGGTCTTTCAGTGCTCTGTCAAACTCTTCACGCAGTATCGTATCTCCCATTTCATTTTCATCTACATCCTCTTCCATTTCCATAATATTGTCCTCAAGTACATCGCCGTTGTATAGACCCTCTATATACTCCTTCCACCTTTCTGCTTTCCCTTCTTTGCTTAGAACTGGTTTCCCATCTGAGCTCTTGATATTCATGCAAGTGGTTCTCTTTTTTCCAAAGGTCTCTTTAATTTTCCTGTAGGCAGTATCTGTCTTACCCCCTAGTGAGATAAGCCTCTACTTCCTTACATTTGTCCTATCGCCATCCCTGCTTAGCCATTTTGCACTTCCTGTCGATCTCATTTTTGAGACGTTTGTATTCCTTTTTGCCTGCTTCATTTACTGCATTTTTATATTTTCTCCTTTCATCAATTAAATTCAATATTTCTTCTGTTACCCAAGGGTTTCTACTAGCCCTCGTCTTCTTACCTATTTGATCCTTTGCTGCCTTCACTATTTCATCCCTCAAAGCTACCCATTCTTCTTCTACTGTATTTCTTTCCCCCATTCCTGTCAATTCTTCCCTTATGCTCTCCCTGAAACACTGTACCTTTTTGCAGTTTCTTCAGTTTTAATCTACAGTTCATAACCAATAGATTGTGGTCAGAGTCCACATCTGCCCCTGGAAATGTCTTACAATTTAAAACCTGGTTCCTAAATATCTGTCTTACCATTATATAATCTATCTGATACCTTTTAGTACCTCCAGGGTTCTTCCATGTATACAACCTTCTTTCATGATTCTTGAACCAAGTATTAGCTATGATTAAGTTATGCCCTGCGGCCTGCGCAAAATTCTTCCAGGCGGCTTCCACTTTCATTTCTTAGCTCCAGTCCTTATTCACCTACTATGTTTCCTTCTCTCCCTTTTCCTACTCTCGAATTCCAGTCACCCATGACTATTAAATTTTCGTCTCCCTTCACTATCTGAATAATTTCTTTTATCTCATCATACATTGTGTGTTATTGCTGCTAAAATGTTGTCTGCATTTCTCTAACTGTTCTTCTTTGTTAGTGTATTTCATTCTTCATAGATACTGTTTCTGGAAAGTTTTTTAATAATATTTGGAAAGAGAGTTTTTAGGCGCTTGAAATGATCAGGATATCTTTCAGCATCCAACTGCACTGCTGTTCTAATCATTTGGCAACATTTGTCATAAACAAAAACCATATCCACTTTCTTGACTTTTGCAGTCATTCTGAATAGCTTCACAAGCAAATTTTCAGTTACTACAAGAGCAGAGGACAGACTGATGCACTTCAAGTGCTCAGGCAAACACACAAACTTTACATGCGTTATGTGTCTGTTTACATGTGCTGCAGTATGGTAGACATTAGTGGCATATCTTCACCTGGCAGAGGTACAGCGATTTTCAGTGCTATTATCTTGTTCCTGTATGATCAAGTTCAACGTGCACTATGTTTGTGAAGTCCTCTTTGATAGCTCTTTCTAATGTGGATATAATTCCACACTAAAAGCCAAAGTCAGTGTTTTAATTCACCAGCAATAAACATTAAAAACTACTTGTGTGCAGGGCCATAATAAGGAGGTGGTGAGATAGGAACCCCTGACCCCATCCTGCTGAGGGTCTAAAAACTGACTGGAAAAATATGACGAAAGAAAGGTGGTTTAAAAATTAACTGAGAGAGGTATGTGAGTTCTCTTGTGCATTGTGCTCCCATCTTCTTCCTATGAGAGGAATCCTTTTCTTCAGCCTGTGACTGTAAATGAACACTATTGTCACAGTATCATTTCTTCCAAGTTGCATCATAAAGACGCAATTACTACCAAAAAATGTCTAATCGCTTACATGGTTTATGTGGCAACAGTGAGTTTAGATCACACATTTGCAATCCACACAGCTCTCTCATGTTCATCAGTGAAGCTCTTACTGCAGTATTGTAGGACCCATTTTAAGTATTTATTTGCTGTCCATATAACAATCAGTTTTCAGACATTCTCATAGATTTAGTTCACATATGCAAAGCTTTAATTCACACACATTCCACGTGGGAAAAATATATCTAAAAACAAAGATGATGTGACTTACCAAACGAAAATGCTGGCAGGTTGATAGACACACAAACATACACACAAAATTCAAGCTTTCGCAACCAACAGTTGCTTCATCAGGAAAGAGGGAAGGAGAGGGAAAGATGAAAGGATGTGGGTTTTAAGGGAGAGGGTAAGGAGTCATTCCAATCCCGGGAGCGGAAAGACTTACCTTAGGAGGAAAAAAGGACAGGTATACACTCGCACACACACACATATCCATCCGCACGTACACAGACACAATGAGAAATTCAGGCAATGGTAGCTCCGTCAGGCCAGTGGACTGCAGACCCAGTCAGCAGAAGTGAAAGTTCATCTTCAGCAGTTCTGCTGCATCACAGAAGGATAGTGTGTTGGCCATTAATGACACAGCTTGGCCAGTGGCCCCAGACACTGGCAGACATAGTCCTTACTGGACAATGGTGGACAGCAGCCTCTGTGGACCAGTCTCTGAGGTGCTCTCATTGAGTATGTGTTCCAGGAGACTCACCATCCAGCCCAGCTGGAAGTACTCATTGTGTAGAGTCCGACCCATGGCCCCTAGAGGCTGACAGCATCATTGTCAGCTGCAGGAATGGGGCGAGCAGCAGCTGCGGCTCTTTCTCACATCGGCAGATAGTATACAGCTTCCTGGCCTGGCTGGTCAAGTCTCCAGTAGGCCAGCTGACTGGTGGCAGTCTCTGCACCCAATCAGTGATGACTCAGAAGTTGTCACTGCAGCTTGCAGTGTCAGAGTCTCACCAGTGAGATTGGCAACTCCATAGATGATTGTAGACCATAAGGAATGCAGAGGGTCAACTGACATAGCTTCCCCTGTATCGCGGGACTGCTGCAACTGAGAGTTGCATAGTATTTATACTGGTACTTTCTGTCCACTCTGCTGCAGTGCAGGTAGCAATGACATTGTGTATACTAGATTTCTTGCATGGTCGGCTCTCCTATTACCTTCATCTTTCCAAATGCCATTTTCTGTAGAATCAGTGGCTGTATAGTTACTGTTGTCTTATAATTGTGGTTTCTTGTGTCACTCTGCTCTGTTACCAGTATTATGATATCTGTCTGTTGCCACAATGTTGTTGTGCTTCACTTGCAAATTGGGGCACTCAGCAAGTCCCACTTGTCACAATCACATCCATGTTCATCTCAGTCTGCTCAGTATTTCCCCCTAGCTTGGAGTTTGACAGTTGTTGATTCACATGGCTTGACTTCTGGTGCCACCAGAAAAGAGTTTTAACAAATTTTTAGTGTTAGCCTGATATTCCAGGGTGCAGCAGAGCTTTAACATCAATCAGATAATCTCTGTATTTTTTCTGGTGAGTTTGTATTTTGTTAAAAATATTGTAATTTAGTATCTCTAAAGAGTATATTACAGTCTTTCAAGTTCTCTCTCAGTTCAGTGATTGCTGGATGTCATTTGTATGTGCATATCTGAGTGAATCATAGTGAGGTGTATAGTGCTGTTGCAGGTCGAAAGTGCCAAAAATTTGTGGGTTTGTTTCATCATTGATGGACTGCACTGGAGGTGTGCTAGCAGTAAACGTGCAGCACAAACCATTATAATCATACTTAAGATGGAGAATCCAGTGACATAAAATACATGGAAGAATATATGATGTGTTTTTGACACCCATATTCAGTTTAATCTGACTAAAATTTCCTATTAAGAAATGTCTTAATATGAAAGCTCAGTATCATATCTTGAAACCTCTTTAAATGAATTCTTGTTCAGGGTGTGACGGCCCAAGGGATGTCTGCTGGCCACCGTCTCATCCTCTACCTTCTGGCATTATGTGGATGCAGTATGGAGGGGCATGTGGTCAGCATACCTCTCTCCCAGCCAGTTTATAGACTTTCCATACTGTGGAGCCCTACTGCTCAGTCAAGCAGCTCCTCAGTTGGCATCATGAGGCTGGGTGCACACTATACCAGTTCTCCCACAATGGAAAAATCCTTGACACTAGCAGCAATTGAACCTCGGTCCTCCACATGGCTGCTATTTATGCTCACCTCTCAGTTATCGAGAGGAACTCATGAAAAATGTAGCAGAGATGTTTATACAGTGGAGACAGTTTATGAAATAGCTGCTTTCAAGTTAAAGGTTTAAGAGCTGATGAAGAGCAGAGACACAATTTCCCATTCTGATATTTTGAAGAATATTTTTTTTTTTAAGTGTAGGCTAAGAAATGTATATTCAAAAAGTTGTAATAATGTTATAGATATTTATGACATTATTAGTGACTGCAGTATTTGGTGAACACAGTTTCAGCAAACTAAGGATTATAAAAATCTTTGTAAGGTTAAGCATGAATGACAACAGACTATCAAATTCAACTGTCTTTATGGACTATGACACAGCTGCTAAACTTGACTTCCATGACATAATCAATTAGTTTGCTTTGCTCAAAAAAAGGAAATAAGACATAAAATTGTAATAAAAACAGAATTCCTCGAAGGAGATATTTTCTCAACTCTCAGTTATATATACCTTGATTACAATTATCATCATTTGGTTTTATTCACCGATGACACATCAGTACTGATAGTAAAGAAAAATGCAGAAGATGTTTCTGAAAATGCCATAAAAACTCTAGAAAATCCTAAAGGTGTGGTTCCATCTAAATGGTCTAAAACTAAATATTTCAAAAACACAGTTTGTGGAGTTTAAGACAAGACAATCTAAAATAAATGGTATTCAAATTATGCACAGAAGTCTGGAACTAAGCAAAACAGAGTGTGTTAAATTCTTAGGAATGGAGTTGGACAGAAATCTGTCTTGGTCATCATATATAGGCTATTTAAAAAATAAACTGAACAGCCTGGCATTTGCTATGTCAATCTTAGCCAATGCAACTGCCACAGACATGAAAAAGGTAGTGCTCCATAGCTACTTTGAGGAAATAGTGAGATACATCACTGTCTTCTGGCAAAATGCTAGTAATTTGGTAAGAATATTAACTTTACAGAAAATAAATATAAGGAACATGTGTAGCACAAAGCCAAGAGAATCTTGTCACCCACTATTAAGAGACCTAAACATACTAAGGGTTCCCTTACTGTATTTACAGGAAATAATTGTTTTCACAAATAATAATCCAAAACTGTTTGCTTTAAAATAACTTCCGGCATGGATATGAAACTAGAAACAGAGAAAGTTTCATGCTTCCTACACATAGAATCAATCTTTTCATGCAGACCCTATGATATATGGGAATGAAAATATACAAGTTTAAAAAGACAAATTTGCAAAAGATTGAAACTGATTCAGTAAAAAGAAAATTATATAGCACTCTGGTACAAAAATGCTATTACTCTATTGGTAAATTTTTAAATGATGATCTGACCATTTGAGCAGGATAAAAATTAATAGTATATATATTCAGATAGCAACGGACTTGCCGCAGTGGATACACCGGTTCCTGTGAGATCACCAAAGTTAAGTGCTGTCGGGCGTGGTCGGCACTTGGATGGGTGACCGTCCAGGCCGCCATGCGCTGTTGCCATTTTTCGGGGTGCACTCAGCCTCATGATGCCAATTGACTAGCTATTCGACCGAATAGTAGTGGCTACAGTCCAGAATACCATCATACTGACCGGGAGAGCGGTTTGCTGACCATACGCCCCTCCTATCCGCATCCTCCACTGAGGATGACAAGGCGGTCAGATGGTCCCGATGGGCCACTTGTGGCCTGTAGATGGAGTGGTTTTATATTCAGATATTTCATAGTTCTAGTAAACGTTGTACTCCATGTACAATCTAATATAGCCATAAGCTTGATGAGTCTCCTGTACACTAAATCAATGATATAACATACATGTTATGAGACAATAAAATTCTGGTTCTGATCTAATTCTTGTGTTTGTAATCAATTATTTATGCACTATTAATATTTTTGGTAATTTATTTAGTATGATGATACATTTTATTTGTTGTTTGCAACATTTTTCATCAGTGTTCTTAATTTTAGTGAAGTTTTAAATATACTTCATTTCTAAGAAACCTACATACAAAATTATAAATTTTTCTAAATCTGTTTAGGGAAATACTCCCTGCAGAAAGGTAGTTTTGTGGAAGGGGGGACAGCTCTGACAGTTCTTCTTTGGGGTGCATGATCACTTTGGCATAGCTTATGTGTGTCCGAAAATTCTTAACACTGTCCCCTAGATCTTGGCATAAACTACACTTTAGTACATACTGATCACTGCCTGTAGAAACTACAGGTGTGTTGTGATGTGCCTAACAGCCAGTTCTCAAAGAATTTCCAAGTGCAGCTTTCCTGGATGTTACTTCATGATGCGTTATTTCCAAGCAGTGATGGCTTGAAGTCAGTTGTTTGATCTTTAAGTGCTTCTAAGAGACATTAAATGGACGTTCATGCTTCCACAAAGTTGGCCATGTCTTGAAAAATGTATTACAGGTGTAATCACTTCCCATTCATTCATGGTTGCAGTGCGCTTCCATAATTGTCTTGATTGAAAAAGCTTTGTTGTAAAATTGGGCACACTATGATTGATGAAGAAATACTGAGGCTTCTTGAAGTATCTGGTTCTGAAATTGATGATGCTTTTGAAATCAATGCCAGTATTTTTGAAATGTAGGGTAATTTGCCTGAATCCTTCATCTTAAAAGCAGCAGCAACACAAAGAAATTGAAACAGTTTACATGTGGGAGGCTACAGCAACAACTGTAGCCCAACTGGAATGTGTTAATATACAGGGTGACCCAAAAGTTCATTAACATTTGAAGATGCACTAATTCACAGAATAATGTAGGTAGAGAGGTAAAAATTGACACACACATCTGAAATGGCATGGGGTTATGATGGAACAAAAAGGTGCAAAAACTGGCCAGAAGCTGGCACTGGATAGCAACACATCAGTGACATCACATGAGAATCACGTATAAAATGTGCTGTAGTGTGTGTGTGTGTGTGTGTGTGCGTGTGTGTGTGTGTGTGTGTGAGAGAGAGAGAGAGAGAGAGAGAGAGAGAGAGAGAGAGAGACAGAGAGAGAGGAGAGAGAGAGAGAGAGAGAGAGAGAGAGAGAGAGATAATCAGCCTGGATAATAAACACCTGCTGGAAGGCATGACCTTTTATTCAGGATGGTGCTCCACCTCATATTGCTACACATGCACATTGTTTGGTGAGGATCACATGCTGAACCACCATAGCCGTGATGCTTGGCTTACCTGGCCTCCCATGTCTCCAGACTTCAATCCGTGTGATTATTGGTTGTGGGGTTACCTGAAGCTACAAGTCTACCTTGATCATCTGACCACATTAGGGATGCTAAAAGACAATGTACAACAGTAATTTCCTCACCATACCTACTCATATGCTGTACAATGTTGTTCACAGCCTTGTTTCTTGACTACAGGTATTGTTGATGAATGATGGCCAACATGCTAAGCATTTGCTATAAAGAACATTGTCTTTGCTAAAAATCAATTTATATGCTAATTACTGCTTTTGTGTCATATGAAGCAGCATATGTCAGTCACTTTCAGTAAAACCCCCTGTCATTTCAAGCATATGTGTCAATTCTCACCTCTCTACCTACATTTTTGCATGAAGTATTGAATTGTCAAATGCTAGACTTTTGACTCACACTGCATTTTCTCACTCTGAATATATTTTGGGCATCCTGTCTTAGTTGTGTCTCCTGCATATCAAAGTTTATTCAAATTCCACCCATAGGTGAACTATATATGGATTGTGTACAAAACATAGATCCAGACATGAGCAGTACTTAATTTAATTTTTGTGTTTTCTGCAGGAGAAAGATGTAGGGACTACTGAAGACACTTTTACTGAGCTGGCTTCATCAGAAAATGGCCATTTTTTGATAATTCAGATTACTTACATGTCACTGAACACATACATTGTAATAGGCTGTGTTAGTGATAGCATGTTACAACTGCAATGCAAAGATAAAAAATTAGTGTTAACATAAAATGTACATGTTAAATATCTTATATTAAACAGATATACAACTTTAAAATTAAAATCTTAAAAATCAATTTCAACATTATATAATCATCTGCCAGTTCAGATTTTTCTTGAATTGTATGAGCTTCCTCTATGTTGCAGACAAATTTTTAACCATTTTCATTGTTCTCCTGTGAATATACTCAGAATTTCCTGTTAAAGCAAAATAAGAATAGGTAAATTTTTAATTAATAGGATTTCTGTAGCTGTTGTAATAACGAGCTGATGTGTTCAATCCCTAGAGCATGCAAAATGTTGCATTCAGTTTATTTCCTTCATCACCACTTTTTTAAAATCAGAATTGCACTTAACTCTGAAGTAATTACACAATCACATGAGCAAGAAACAGAAAATGTAACCTCATTTACAAGTGCATATTTCTCTATGTAACGTATTTATATATTCACTACATTTACTGTAATGATCTTACATAATAAACTTTGAAGTTCTCTCAAGCTGAATTTGTATCCTAACTGAAGACATGTTCAGCTAGTTTGATCTCTGAATTATGAGAGTACTTTATATTTGACGTTCCTATCAAACATAGAACAGTTATTATTTGACCTTATGTTCTTCCTTGTACTAGAGGATATTTTTGAAATAGACATTTGAGGAGGAAGCTGTACCAACAACTTACATACCATCTTTCTATTACTGCTAATTTGTGTAGGGAAAAAAAGAAGAAAGTAAACCAGTAACTCTAGTAAACTGAATATATTGAATATCACATGGGATTGGAATAGCTGAACAGTGTCCTCCATCAGGGCTATGACTATTCTGTTTTCATTATTCCCAAAGATACAACCACTTGCCTTATTGTTCATATCCATTTAAAATACTGACATGCAAGGCCTGTCCCATGCATCTATGGAGCACATCCTATTCCAGATCTGTCAACAGTGCAGCCAGAGGCAGGGTTACCTCTGACAGCAATCACATCATATGCAATACCTCTTCAACAGCTGCATGGCTTTTAACGTGTGCACAAGTATTCATGAACAGTTCACCCATATGAATGACAATCACCAAACTACCAGGTGGTTATAATTAAAGTGTTACCCATGGAAGTTCAGTGTAAGCTGTAATTGTCATATAGCAGTAGAATTAAATGTGCTAATGGATTAATATGGAACCGATTTACACTGGAAAATTATTAGTTCCAATTTTGACCATCAAGTGCAGATCTTACACTGTACTTTGGTTGTATGATGGTATGACATCCACACTGTCAATTGACAAGCCGTAATGTGAGTGAGCAATGTGGCTATTGAAATGAGAGACTGTGCATTGTTAGTGAAACTGTTTTATGTAAATGGCAGCAATTACAGTGCTGCCTTTAGACAGTATTGCTGACCCAGAGCTCTGAGGAGATGCTTGATATCATTAAATGGTTTAAAGAAGATGATAATGAAATTTGAAAACATGAGTGAGCTTTGCAAGGCACCAGGACTAGGAAGGCATCCTATACTGGTGGAAGTTATTGATGAGGTTGCTGTTGCTGTAACTGACCATGCATTCAGGAGGACGACGATTCAATCCCGCCTCCGGCCATCCTGATTTAGGTTTTCCGTGATTTCCCTAAATCGCTTCAGGCAAATGCCGGGATGGTTCCTTTGAAAGGGCACGGCCGATTTCCTTCCCCACCCTTCCCTCACCCGAGCTTGTGCTCCGTCTCTAATGACCTCGTTGTTGACGGGATGTTAAACACTAATCTCCTCTTCCTAACTGACCATGCAGCATGTTCTCCAAGTAGTGCTAGTGCTCATGCAGTGTTATGAGAACTGTCCATCCCATGTTCAACAGAACAGAAAGTTTTATGGTCGATTTTACACTGGTACCTGTACAAGACTCATATGGTGAGCAACTGAAACCTTGTGATCTGCAGTAACATTCTGAATTTGTTCTTCAGTTTCTGGCATACATCATAATTGATGACAAGTGGCCAAACAATATTCTATGGAGTGGTGAGGCACATTTTACTCTGCAGGGTGCAGTAAATAAACAGACAAGCGAGCTTTGAGATTCTGTTAATTCGATGTTGTGCACAAAGAGCCATTTCACTCACTGTATGTGTCTTTGTGGTGTGGATTCATAAACACCTTTATACTCTGTCCATTCTTCTTTGAACAGAGTATATTCAGAAGACCTGTCAGGTGTAGCATGATGTCTGAAAGTTATTGAGATCTCCTTGTACAGCATGCTGTTTGGAAGAGCTCAACAGCATGGAAATCACTGTTTCTATGCAAGATGAGGCATCATCTCATTTCCCTCCACCATTGAAAGAACTGATTAATGCAACATTCCTTGAACATGCTATCTCCAGAGGTTTTCCAAATGCATGGCCTGCAAGATCATCTGATCTGAATCTATGTGACTTTTGGCTCTGGGGATATCTAAAAGGAGGCATTGTCAATGTCAGTGGCTGCGTTACAGTTGCTAGAATCTTGATTTATACCTAAGCTTCTCTGAATTGTGCAAATGGTAATTGCCCTTCAAATATATTTTCTGTTTCCACAGCCTTCCTGGTCTCATAAACAATAAGACCTAATCATACACTGGCGTTCACCTCTGGTCCTGTCTCATTTTTTGTGACTCCCTCTCTACCCCATCAGACACTGACTTCTCACTTCTGTTCTCTGGATCCTTCACTTTAGGTTATTTTATGATTTAACAGTTTTTTCTTTTTTATTTATTTATTGAAAGCCAGAAATCTTGTGTTTCCACAAAGATAGATGGCTGATGGCAATAAAATTCTAAATACTGGATAAAAATGATTTTGTACAGATAAAGTATTTGCAACAACAAAAAAAATGCTTATGACATGAAAAAATACCATTTACCTTAAGCAGCAAGTAAGTGAAAACAGAAGATAGACAACAAAATTCTGCATACTCACTGTGCCAAATCAACAGCTGCTATGCAATATAGAAGTGAGAAAACTTACATCAGCTGTGCCAATATACAAAAATATAAAAAAAAAACAATTTAAAAAATATAAATGATACATGCTAATACAGTCATAGAATATGACACAAATAAATACATTTACGTTATTTCTTTATTTGGCCAGTGCATCTAACAGTGTAACAGCTGTTCGAGATATAGGGCAACTAGAACATTACACTTCGAGCAAATTTAAAATATAAAAACAAATTATATGCACTGTTGAACACTCTATACATAATACATATAAGGAACAGTTTTTTAAACTTAAAATCATTTGAGGGAGGGATGGATGCCATAATCAATGTAAGTTTGCCTTCAAGTGTTCATTACCAGGAAAAAGATGTACTGCATTAGCAATTCCTTCATTTTTGTCCTCAGAGTATTGTTTTTATATCTAATCAATCTACACCATTCTCTTAATGGCCTGTCTGAACCTCCTTTATAATCCTGTGTCCTTATATTTGTGTGTAACACAAATATACACTGTAGTGAACTATCTCTGATGCCACACATCTGTCCTGTTCTCCTCCAATTCAAACCCCCCTCCCCTTTTTCCATTTCAGTCTCCTTCTCTTCATCTCTTCTTCATTCTTCCACCAAAGACAACCAGTCATCCCATTCAAGCTGCAGAACCTGGACAGTGTTGCTGTGGGTATATGTGTGCTCAAAGAAGAGTACAAGTTTTTAATCTGAACTACTTTGTTGAACCTTTGATCACACACTTATTCACTGCTTAAGTCCTCCACTATATTTTGAGTGGATGTCATTAATCATTTCATTGTTTGTATTGCATGTAGGATTTTGCAGTGTAATGTTTCAAGTAGTAACACTGCAGGTGACAATAATTACAAAAACATTAAAATGATGCTGTGTTAGTGATCTTACAAATTTTAATTTAAGTATTTATTTTGTTTTGACAGCTTCAGAATGTACCACAAGAAGTGGTGGAACTTGACCTTGCAATCTGCCTGCTGGATGATAACTTTTTAGTGACCCTCCCAACTGCTCTGAAAGAGATGGACGGTTTAAGGTATGTTATTGATATTTAGATTGCTGCAACTTCGATTTGATGAGACTAGTAATTATAATTTTTTCCAAAAAAGTGATAACCACTGTTCAAAATAGTGTGACTCTTTGATGCACTTATTTTACTATTTCTTTCCACACCTTCTCTCTGCTACTCTATGCTTATAACAGAAAGAGTACAAGCTAATGCTCTGCTGCGTAAAACATTCTCATTAACCTTTCACTATGTAAGACATTCTGCACAAGAAAGTTTTGGGGATGTGTTATGTAGCTCACAGTTTTAGTCATTTATTTGTGGTGGCTTCAATTTGTGGTGCCTTACTTCTGGTATATCATTGCTACGCAGGGAAAACACATAAGCATATGGCGAAGAGTTCTCGGGCTTCCAGCCGGGTGGCGGTGTCTTCAAACAGCGACGTTTCGACGAGTGACATACTCATCATCTTCTGGCGAAGTGCCGAGACTTTGCGGATGCCGGTCCCTTTATACCTGCGGTGTGCCCCCCACCACCTGGCCGCGGGAGGCTGGGTCCAGAGGAGCCGGCGGGCGAGGTGGAGGGGGAAGCGGGTGCGCCGTTCGTGTCTCCGTCAGAGCATTCTGATTGCGTCTCGTGAGCTGGACGGTTCTTGTTGCGTTCCTGGCATATTGCGGCTAATGCTGGATTCCAGGCCGCGCTCAGTTGATAGCCTTCGTCCCTGTTCACAAGGTTCTCGTGGACCCGTATTTCTATTGATTCTTTAATGACGCTATCCCAATAGCTCCCGGCTCGGCATAGCACCCTGGTGTTTTCGAAGTCAAAGGTGTGGTTTTCTTTGATGCTATGTTCAGCTATAGCAGATTTCTCTATCTGTCCAAGTCGAACATGCCTGATGTGTTCCTCGCACCTTTTTGAGATGCAGTGAAACACAGATTGGCAGGGCCTTCAAGAGGAGACAGGCTGACAAAGTTCAGGAAGAGGAAGAGGAAGTTAACAAGAGACTCGCCTTTCTTCCATATTTGGGGCCCACATCAGCCAAAATCGGGAGGCTATTAAGAAAATCTAACATAAATACCGTCTTCCGACCACCGCCGAAGACGAAAGAGCTGCTGGGCTCAGCTAAAGACCCACTCAAACTAAACACACCTGGTATATACAACATTGCCTGCGAATGTGGTGTGCAGTACATTGGTCAAACGCAGCGCTGCATCTCAAAAAGGTGCGAGGAACACATCAGGCATGTTCGACTTGGACAGATAGAGAAATCTGCTATAGCTGAACATAGCATCAAAGAAAACCACACCTTTGACTTCGAAAACACCAGGGTGCTATGCCGAGCCGGGAGCTATTGGGATAGCGTCATTAAAGAATCAATAGAAGTACGGGTCCACGAGAACCTTGTGAACAGGGACGAAGGCTATCAACTGAGCGCGGCCTGGAATCCAGCATTAGCCGCAATACGCCAGGAATGCAACAAGAACCGTCCAGCTCACGAGACGCAATCAGAATGCTCTGACGGAGACACGAACGGCGCACCCGCTTCCCCCTCCACCTCGCCCGCCGGCTCCTCTGGACCCAGCCTCCCGCGGCCAGGTGGTGGGGGGCACACCGCAGGTATAAAGGGACCGGCATCCGCAAAGTCTCGGCACTTCGCCAGAAGATGATGAGTATGTCACTCGTCGAAACGTCGCTGTTTGAAGACACCGCCACCCGGCTGGAAGCCCGAGAACTCTTCGCCAGCTGTATACGCCGGGAAAGCATACACTCACATTTACGACACCTCTACGGGGAGGAGATGCTCTGTAGCTTCAAGCTGCTGCAGAAAGAACGCAACAGGAAAGCCAAATTGCTCAGCTCACTGGCTTTCCTCCAACGCTGCCGAGACAAGAACATCTTGCCACGATTTGCGGAATTAAGACATCCTGTGAAAACGAAGAAAACCGAACGTATTTTACGGCGAGCAGGGATGGCCATTGTCAGGGAACGCATTCACTACACACGGCAAGAACTGGACAAGAATGCACGCATCCTGATCGCATGTCACCTGAAAATGGCAGAAGCATTACCGGCACACACTTGGGAGTGGGTTGACTGCAGCTCTCACGCCGACAGTGAGGTGCAGAAACGACATGTTGCCGCAAAACAGATCAACAAATTCGGCAGACTCTCTGGAGCTCAGTCGACCCAGAAGGTGACAAATAGCACCAGAGCTATTGTAAATTTGACAGATAAGGTGCTAGATGCAGCCTCAACTTCTGTCCTCACGAAAGGGTTGAACTTTGCACCTGTACCAAGGACCATACCGAAACGGGACATCATCAGCAGCGTAGAGGAAGCAATCCGGGGCCTACCCAAGGAGGAAGCTGAGCAGATCCGAAGGGAGACCTGCAGGATCATCGACAAGTCACGACTCCCTAAAGCTAACATTACTGCGCAGGAGCGAGAGGCTATCCGCGCACTGAGGGATGATGCTGACATCATGGTCCTCCCAGCAGACAAGGGAAATGCGACGGTGCTGATTCGCACAGTCGACTACCAACAGAAAATCTGCTCTCTGCTGCAAGACCCAGCCTACAGGAAGCTCAACAAGGACCCTACATCGACGATGACCAGGAAAACCGTGGCGCTACTGAAGGACTCAGATCTACCAGAGGCAGTGCAGAAACGGCTGTATCCCAGAGCGCCAACGACACCGCGCCTGTATGGGCTGCCCAAGATTCACAAAGATGGGGTGCCTCTACGGCCGATTCTGGACACTATCAACTCGCACAGTTATGGACTGACCAAATACCTGGCGACACTATTGAAACCACTGGTGGGACACTGCAGTCATCACGTGAAAAAGTCCGCGGATTTTGTTAGAATACTGAAGGACATCCGAATACAGAGTGATGACCTACTCGTGAGCTTCGACGTCACCTCCTTGTTCACAAAAGTACCGCTACAAGACGCCTTGGCGCTCCTTAATCGGCACTTCGAGCCTGAAACAGTGAAGCTCTTTGAATATGCACTTACGACCACCTACTTCAAGTGCAATGGAGAGCATTATGAACAAGTGGATGGAGTGGCCATGGGATCTCCCCTTGCTCCAGGGATCGCGAATCTTTATATGGAACACTTTGAGGAGGTGGCACTACAAACTGCTCACCGTAAACCCAGGCACTTCTTCCGCTATGTGGACGACACTTTCGTGATTTGGCAGCATGGCAGGCAGGCACTGGAGGAGTTTATGGACCACCTAAACGGCATACATGAGAATATAACCTTCACGATGGAAGTAGAAGAGAATGGCTGTATTCCATTCCTGGACATACTGATCAGGAAGAAAGCGGATGGCACGCTGGACCATTCAGTATATAGAAAAAAGACACGCACAGACCTGTACCTCCATGCAACCAGCTGCCACCATCCGGCGCAACGCCAGTCAGTACTGACCACCTTGGTGCATAGGGCGCACGTCATTTGTGACAAAGAAAGCCTCTCAGACGAATTACACCACCTAAGAGAAGTATTTTGGAAAAACGGGTACAGTGAAACACAGATTGGCAGGGCCTTCAAGAGGAGACAGGCTGACAAAGTTCAGGAAGAGGAAGAGGAAGTTAACAAGAGACTCGCCTTTCTTCCATATTTGGGGCCCACATCAGCCAAAATCGGGAGGCTATTAAGAAAATCTAACATAAATACCGTCTTCCGACAACCGCCGAAGACGAAAGAGCTGCTGGGCTCAGCTAAAGACCCACTCAAACTAAACACACCTGGTATTTACAACATTGCCTGCGAATGTGGTGTGCAGTACATTGGTCAAACGCAGCGCTGCATCTCAAAAAGGTGCGAGGAACACATCAGGCATGTTTGACTTGGACAGATAGAGAAATCTGCTATAGCTGAACATAGCATCAAAAAAAACCACACCTTTGACTTCGAAAACACCAGGGTGCTATGCCGAGCCGGGAGCTATTGGGATAGCGTCATTAAAGAATCAATAGAAATACGGGTCCACGAGAACCTTGTGAACAGGGACGAAGGCTATCAACTGAGCGCGGCCTGGAATCCAGCATTAGCCGCAATACGCCAGGAACGCAACAACAACCGTCCAGCTCACGAGACGCAATCAGAATGCTCTGACGGAGACACGAACTGCGCTCCCGCTTCCCCCTCCACCTCGCCCGCCGGCTCCTCTGGACCGAGCCTCCCGCGGCAAGGTGGTGGGGGGCACACCGCAGGTATAAAGGGACCGGCATCCGCAAAGTCTCGGCACTTTGCCAGAAGATAATGAGTATGTCACTCGTCGAAACGTCGCTGTTTGAAGACACCGCCACCCGGCTGGAAGCCCGAGAACTCTTCGCCAGCTGTATACGCCGGGAAAGCATACACTCACATAAGCATATGTTTCTGATGAGATCCAGCAAATTTGTGCCCAATGGTCCATGTAGTGCTGCCTTTAAAGTGACAGTGCATGTTATTTTAGTCTTCCAAATCATTCATGTGTCATCTGAAAAAATAAAGTAGGTTATCTTCAGGATGTATGATGCCTGCTAGAGTCCCAAGAATTGGAAAATTCTTTCATAACTAGTGTATATTAGAAGAAATCACTTCCTCAGAGTTCATGAATGATGTTACCACGTCATATTATCAGATATTGGGTTTTTTGATGCTAAGCAGGCTTCATAATATGAAAGTGACAGCTAATATTAAATATATTGCTCCAACCATTGTGATATTTTTCCTTGTATATTTTAGAAGTTGGTATCTGATATGCCCATGAGTATTCACATAATCATGATCAGTTAAAATCATAGTTTCCTAAGAACCTTGTATTCCACAGTCATTAAACTTACAGCCATTGAGTGACAACTGGTGACTACCAGTGGATTATATCAGTCATTCTTTATTATTTTATTGATTATATATACCAAAGGTAATACATTCTCAAAGTAACCAATGTATTCAAAAGTGTATCACCACAGGTAAATTCAATTATTATTACAGACAAGATTTATATTTTTAATTTGAATTTCACTTTATACGACTTTGGATCATAATAATGCTTAATGTTCTGCTAGGTGCCTGACAAATATTTTTGTGTCTGTGCTATCATATAGTATTTGATTTAATTTAAACTCTTACCTGCATCTGACTGCTATGAATTACTGATATCACTTGATCAAATTTTGCGTAAAAGCTTTGCCACATTCAAAAAAAGAGTTTGATACTGAATCTGCACAAATGGTAAAAATAACTTTCTCATATTTAGTGATGGTAAGGACATTTTTTCATGAGCTAGTTTCTTCTTCTGTTGTTAGATTATTGCTATTCAGTTATTAGTTATTATTATTATTGTTATCTCTCTAACTACATGTAAAATGAACACACAATGATACTGGACCAATTAATGCATAGTACACTGATTGGCATGGTGTTGAGTCATAGAAAAAATCTTAAAATCCCACTAATGGTCTAAGGTTTTCCAATCTACACTTCCTATTCAACAGGAACAAAACAAAAATTGGGACAAATCGTACATGGCTCCACCACGTTTTTGATTACCAATCACTGTCCAACTCTCTCACTATTACTTTCCAAAATATTTTAGAAATTAGACTTAAACACCCATATCAACTTCAGAGATTCAGAATATGTTCTATCACATACATTACCACATTGTAACATACTAGTAGAGCTCCTCATTTACCACTATGACTGATGTGCTGACCCAGGCAAAATTCTAATGAACAGTCTCACGTAAGTCCTAAAACAGCCAAAGTTACAATGCTTTGGTTCTGTATTACAGCTGTTACGATGATGACCTTGAATTTTAGCAGCTAGCTCAAATTCATTTTTTGCAGCTAGCACATAATTGTGCCAACATCGGGCAATGTTCCTGGTACAGATTTTTGCTGCATTCGCAAGATGACTCTTCCGTCCCCTCTGTTCTCTTTCACAATAAACATACAACATAACACGTAACAGCTATGCCCATTCATTTAAAAAAGAATCTAATTTTCATAAATTTTCACATAAAAATATCTTTAATGAGCATCTTGACATTTTAATGCGTGGAAACGAACATTTCATTTATTTATTATTTATTTTATTTACACTTCCTGATCAAAAAAGTGAAACATCCAGAAAGGAAGAAAGAAATAAAATGAAACTCTACAGGTTGAGAGGGTATGTGATGTTATTTAAGTGACTGCAATATCAAATCAAATTTACAAAGAACTTTTCTGTATGAGCCCCCTTAACAGAATGATGTTGCACCCCTACTGACCTCTAGGCATGCACTGATTTGATTGGGAATGTTGTCATAATACCTTTGTATCCTCTCCTAAGATAACCTGGACTACAACTGTTGTAACTAGTCCTCGATATTCTGGATACTGGCACTGGGGCAGAGTTGACATTCGAGCTGGTCCTACACGTGTTGTTTCGGAGACAGATTTGGGGGCCTTGCTGACCATGGGAGTATCTCAATATCACACAGACAACTCATACAGAAATGTTCCACATGTGGATGAGCATTGTACTGTTGAAAATAGTGGCATCTCTCAATCACCAAATTGAAGACCATGGAAAAGGGGGATGGGGGAACAGTTGTGACAGTACTGTCAACCTGTGTGCATGTGTTTTGGAACCGTCATCTGCAATGGTAAAAAATGTCATGGTAAATACAAACTTTGCTCAGCAGTCACCTCTCATAATGAGCAGAACAAATTGTAGAAAACTGAGTCTCTTAATGACCAAAATCTTGGACAGTGAGTCTGCATTGGTGTTTTCACTGTTTTTAATAACCATATAAAAACTGCCTTCTGATCTAGATCAGCTTTGCCACGAATGGACAATGTGTTGCACACTCTGCTTTGTATGATAGGAGCTCTGACGAGCTCTGACAAATCCATATTCAGATGTACTAGTCAAGATGCACCTTGTGCCTCCATTGTTGCTTCTGGTACTAATACTGCAGCCTCCACAATGATGTTGCAACTCATTAACTACAATTCTGATTTGTTGTCATTAACTAATACACATGTTTTTTGGGCATTAGCGGTAACATTGACAAAAATGATTTTAGAAGAAAATCTAGTGCAAGCCATCACCACTTTTTTCCGTGATAATACCACACTGTTAGACGTCACAGGCCAGGGTTAATAGGTTTATCTGGCGTAAAGGAAGCCATGCAGAAATACAGAGACAAGCACTATGAGGGAATAGGTAAACAACTAGAATTCTCTCAGATACAGATTTATTAGCACTTTGCTTCTACACAGAACCAAGTCCGGAGGCTAAATGCCATTAGCGGCCAACATCTTCCCAAAGCCCTCTTCTCAAAGATAGCACACTTACACACTGAACAAATATCAATATTTATGCCGCTCTATATGCCACATAGCCGCCCCCCCCCCCCCTCCCCCCGCACAGTATGGAGTACATCCCTAAGAATGGGGGCCGCGTCAGGCGGCGGAAGTGGTCGACGGCGAAGTCAGCAAGCAATATGCCGGTGGTTGAAGACAACGTCCCATCCTGGAGTGGAGGTATAGCACTTCGGCAGCAGGCAGGCGGAGAATCACCTTGCCAGAAGGCCTAACAAAGGCACGTAAATTGCCACACACAGCACTTGTGCTCAATTTAAAGTGGCTCTCATCGACGAGAAGACGGATGCACCGCCACAGCTGGGAAGGAGACCTGTTGCCGAGACGCTCTTCGTAGATGAGCTGTCGCACTTTTTCTCTCCTGGTTTTCGAGACGAGCTCCAGTATCATCAGTATCATCTATTTCGCCACAGCATACTTCCCTGCTGGGCGGGGGGGGGGGGGGGGGGGGGGGTGCTTTGACCAGATCGTAAATTAAATCGACGAGATCGTGAAGATGGTTCATGAGGCAGGCAAAGCGTGTGTCGTCGTCCAAAGCACAGACATTGAATGTTTGCTCAACCAGGTTAAACCAGAACTCCGGGTGAGCGGGTTTAAAGTCGGTAGTTTTGGCAGATTCGGCACTGCAGTCACTGCGGAGGTGCACCTATTTCTTCGGACGGAAGTAGAGCATGCAGAAGATAGCGAGTCCGAATTATTGGCGTCCCGTAACGCGGGTATCACGAAATTCACTTGACGCTGGGGGGACGGCTGAAAAGCGACGGACGCTCGAACAGTGTGAGGATCGTAGTCAAAATGTGCATTCTCATTGACGTGGTAGCTCAGAGAGAAGCCACAAGTGCTTAAGTACGCCGGTGAATGTCCGTTATGCACACTGTATTCACTCAACCATGAGTGGTGGGGCTGGTTGTAGATGTCGGGGTAATTACTGTCCAGCACAGAATTGTTGACTTGATTAGAAGCAACACAAGGATCCCACACATGTCCACTAGGATGCACACTCGGTGTGATATTTGCTTTTTGGCGAGCATTGAGCACCTGTTGACTAGCCGGCGCGGAAGGATACACACATGGCAGGAACTGATTCGAGTTTGAATTTACTACCGGATTTTCCAAAGTAGTAAAACTTCACTCAACGCCATGAACTGTATTGAATTGTGCATTCGACACAGGAGTAGGAATGTTCCGAACAACACTCTGTGGAGAACACGTGGAAAGGTCTAGGCTAACTAAGCCAGAGTCCACGACCGTTGGCGGTTGGAAGAAACTGGCGGCACTCGATGAATTCCACTGCATGTTTGGACTGAAGGATTCCGAAGAGTCTTGCGGCATGTCCACTACGATGGCAGGAGTGCTGGAGAGATGTTGCTGAAATCCGGGCGGCGGTGAGTGCTGAAAGGCCATTGTCTGAAGCTGAACAAAGGCCCTCGCGATTGCAAAGAAACCCAACGCGGTAGGCGCATAAATAACCTTCGGGCAGTAACTCGGACGCATATTACACAAAAAAATGGGGTCACCAGTGAGGGTATAGGATATAGTTGTAGGTAAACAACTTGAATTCTCTCAGACACAGATTTGTTAGCACTTCGCTTCTACACAGAACCAAGTCCGGAGGCTAACTGCCGTTAGCGGCCAACATCTTCCCAAAGCCCTCTCCTCAAAGATAGCACACTTATATACTAAACAAATATTGATATTTATGGCGCTCTACGCCACAACTGCTTGAGAGACTGAAAATCCCATTGACAATCTGCAGCCCAGACAAACTTAACACCTTTCTGGTGAAGCTGGTTAGGAGGTTGGCAGATGTGCACACCTCATGGAGTGACCTGAGAATAATACAAAATCTTACCCAAAAAAGATGGGAACTCCTTCAGGTGCTTGTTTGCTGGCAGATTCATGATGACTTTGATGTGGTCATCCATAGGAATGACACCATCTTTACTAAGCACATGACTCAAAGAGAGCACATTTAGGAAGAAAATCAGCACTTTTCCAGTTTGCAACAAATTCCATTCTCCAGGAGGCGTTGGAAAATTGATTGCAGGTTTTGTGGGTGTTCTTCCCAAGTAGGGCATGTTACCCAGGTATCATCAGTCAAGGTAACTAACGCAACAGGGAATGTCCTAAATCAGTTGTTCCAAATAGTGTTGATTAACTCCAGGTGCAGATGAGATTCCAAAAGGCAAGCAAATAAACTGGAAAAGCCAGTTGGGTATGTACAGGACCAGTAAAGTCCAAGAAAATGTGTCCAATGGCAACTGCAGGTAGGCATCTTACATGCTGATGCAGGGAAAATATTGGTGACAACTTTGCCAATAATTCTGCCTGTCACAGAATGAGATACAAATCAGTGACACATTGTGCTTTGATCATCAGTTTAAAATCACAGCAAAGATGCAAAGTGCTCTTACAAATATGAATCACCACCTAAGGGGTGGCCCACTGACCCAACTAAATAGGAGAAATGACACCTTGATCCTGCCAACCCTGCCTTTATCTTGTCATACATGGAAAAGGAAGTGAGAAGGAATGACAGGATTTATGTACCACTGACAGCTTAAGAGAAATTTGTACCTCAAAACTTTCTGCCGGCCCAAGGTATTTTCAAACAGCTGGCTGTATGATTACAGTAAGGAGTTCAGATCTTGAAAAGTCACAGATTGAGACACTATACTTACTTTTTCAGTGATCTGGAACCCAAAAATAGAAAAAGTGTCTAATCCAAAGACAACTAACAATGTGATTTACCATTCCAGATTCTCAGAAATGGAGAAGAGCCCTCACAAAGGAATGCACTGTTTACTATAAGGCACAACCTGATAAAGAGGCTATTGCAACTCCAGGTACACCAAGAGCTTCTATGTATCTAAATTAATGAGGTTAACCATCATTCCAGTGTTTGTCTGAAATTTGACCAGTTACCTGTCCACTACCAATGTCAGCAAAATATGTAGGGGTGACCTGTGCAGGGTGCCGGAGGCATCCCCAGAGTGCAGTGAAAACACTGGGACATCCAGTGCCTCTCATGGCCCACTTACAGTCAGAAACAGATACCAAATGGCCTATCTGACGGATGACCATATACGTTCAAGCAGTCTTGGTGAACACGCAACAAATGACAATTGGGGCAGGCTTGCTGGCTCACGCAACAAGCAGAAGGAGAATGGCACTGATGACACAAGAAATGCCGCATGTGGAATTATGATGGTGTGAGCAGCCTAGACCTGCTGAGCCCACAAGGACAAGGATCGACAGTGCAGCAATGCCAATGCACCTGAATCACCAATGGCAGCAACACGTGCTGACCTGGTCAGAGGTGAGGCCACCTGGGAGGTCACACAGGTCACTGGGGACTGTTTACCATGCTACCTAATTGCTCCACCTGCTAATTATCAGAAAAGATGTCCCTCACTGCCTCTGTATGCTCATGCGATTCTGCAATTTGGGCAACATTGGCTAAAGAAGGGTTGGACATAGTCAATGACCTAGTCTGAACTTTTAGATCAGGAGCTAACCAGATGATCATGTCTTGATTTAGTGAGTCTGCATCAGAGAAAGCTCATTTGGGCATTGAGAATGACACTTACGTGAGATGTCCTGCAGATCGGCTATCTAGACCACATATGACTGTCCAGGGTGCTTGTTGTGCTGGTTAAACTGCAACAGTGCCACCACCACACAGGTTTGATGTCTCAAATACTGTGTAAGTAACTGACAGAACTCATCAAAGGGAAGTTTCTTGAGCTCAACAAAGAGCTCTAAATTTTGGACAACTTGATACAAACCCATGCTGCTGGACAACAACAAGGCAGCCCTATCAAAGGGATCAATGATACATGCTACCTGATAATGTGGTATGAACTGGTGCAGGTAACTCTTCCAGCTTTCTGTCGACCCATGAAACTGACAAACAGCAGGTGGTAGGAGCAGTGTAGAAAACTTCAAGGGAACTGTAAGAGCACTAAGCCAGTCTGCATTCTGGTTTATCAGCACCTACTCCTGCTCCTGTTGCTGCTGCTGCAGCTGTCGCTCCTTCTGTAGGCACAACTGTTCCTATCAGCGTTTCAGAAGTTACAGGACCGTGGTAGCCAAAGTTAACAAAAAGAAAAGGTGCAAAGGATAAAAATAGGGGTATCACATGTGTAAGAACATACTTCATTGCCACTTTAGTATCTGCATAGGCATGAAATGCTGTTACTTGACAGGGTCAGCGTGGATACTTCACAGGCTAGCAGTGGCCCAATAATAGCCAGTGATCAGAACCTCCTGAGAAGCAAAGAAATTTGCCATGCACTTTAATGTACATGAAACAGATAGTATGAAGCCATGTAGACAGGTGTGGATGGCTAATGGATAATGGCTAATGGCTAAGCACTCAGCAACAGCACACAGCATGAAGTACAAGGCGAGGTCCACTGTGGTTGAACTTTGGATAATCACTGGCCCACCTTGCCTTCTGCTGCCAGCAGGTAAACACCTCCAGCAGTGGGTCTGCCCATACTACGCATTACATGCCTCCTCCGTGGTAGGTTTTTGCACTATTTTGCTGTGACACCTCTACCATCTCATCTGCCTCATCACGATGTCTATAGGCAGGAATACTAAACATCATTTTATAAATTTGTCTCTTAAGTAATGTTCTTTAGTGTTGTAACCACCTACAAATTCTACGAGCAGCATTTCAAAATAAGTTTAATAAAATTCATCTGCATCTTGCATATCCAAAACAAGTTTTCAGCGCAACCAACTCTCTTAAAAGTAAATGTTTAAAAGCTTTGGGAAAATTAGTAGTAAAATAATCAAATATTGTTTGGTTGATCCTCATAAGTTGCTTATCTAATGAATCTCTTCAGAGTGGAAATAAAAAGATAAAGTATTGGTAAAGATTTGTAGACCCATGATTAATGCCACTGTTTTCATAAATTTTTGACAAAATCGTGTTCAAAAGAATTTATAAATGGTTGTCACAGAAAACATTATCAGTTACAAAACGTTTGTATTTCAGAAAGGAGTATCAACTGAGCAGGCTATATTTACACTGAAGACCTAAGGAGCTGGTACACATGCCTAATGTTATGTAGAGCTTCTGAGAGCACGCAGAACTGCCACAACACAATGTGGCATGGACTCAAGTCATGTCTGAAGTAGTTCTGGAGGGAACTGACACCATGAATCCTGCGGGGATGTCCATAAATATGTAAGAGTACGAGGGGGTGGGGATCTCTTCTGAACAGCACGTTGCAAGGCATCCCGGATATGCTAAATAATGTTCATGCCTGGGGAGTTTGATGGCCAGCGGAAGTGTTTAAACTCAGAATAGAATTCCTGGAGCCACTCTGGAGCAATTCTGGACATGTGGGGTGTTCCATTGTCCTACTGTAATTTCCCAAGCCCATCGGAATGCACAATGGACGTGAATGGATGCAGGTGATCAGACAGAATGCTTACGTATGTGTCATCTGTCAGAGTCATATCTTCATGTATCAGAGGTCCCACATCACTCCAGCTGCACATGCCCCACACCATTACAGAGCCTCCTCGAGCTTGAACAGTCCCCTGCTGACATGTAGGGTCCATGGATTCATGAGGTTGTTTCCATACTTGTATATGCACATCCATACGCTCAATAGAATTTGAAATGAAACTCGTCTGACCAGTCAGCATGTTTCCAGCCACCAACACAATGTTGATGTTGATGGGCCTAGGAGAGGCTTAAAGCTTTGTGTCATGTTGTCATCAAGGGTACACGAGAGGGTCTTTGACTCCAAAATTCCATATCGATGATATTTCATTGAATGGTTTGCATGCTGATGCTTATTGATCGCCCAGCATTGGAACCTGCAGCAATTTGCAGAAGGATTGCACTTCTGTCATGTTAAATGATTCTCTTCAATCATTCTTGGTCCAGTTCTTGCAGGATCTTTTTCCGGCTGTAACAGTATCAGAGATTTGATGTTTTACCAGATTCCTGATACTCACAGTACACTCATGAAATGGTCATATGGGAAAATCCCCTTCCATCAAAACCCACATTCAAATAAATGTCAGGTTTCTTTTTTAATTTTTACCTGCTCATTCCCTAGTTCTCTTCGTTTATAAGCAGGACATCATTTTGTCATTTGTCATGACAGTGGGCTCCATTAAACTGTATGCACATGTCTACTAACCACACAGAGCTCAACATTAACTGGTCCCATCAAGGTCATGTAGGGCAACTTCCTGATAGACTATGCAAACAATGAATATGTCAATGTGCTTTTGGTGCTGGGTGCATCTGATAACCAAGCTACTGCTGTTGCTCATGCGTATTCTGCACAATACCCTCAAAGGTGCCATCCCAATAAGAATGTTGTTTGTCACCAGGAGAAACACCTATGGCTAACTGGTAGTCTTGATCCACTAGTAAAGGGCAGAGGGCATCCAAGGACTAGACATCTTCCACAAACAGAGGAAGCAAATCTTGAAACCATTCACCATTCACCTCAGTGAAGTACCCATGATTTTGCAAGGCAGTTCAAAATATCTGAAAGACTGATTGTTGAAGTGTTGCACAATAAAGAATTACATCCATATCATTACACGTTAACAGAACATCAGTGGTCAGAAGATCATGTTCAGTGAGTACAATTTTTGTGAATGGCTTTTGCACGAAGTAGGAGATAATAAACATTTTATAAATAAGGTGATATAGACTGATGAATCTAGCTTCGCTTGTGAAGGTTATTTTCAACCTCCACAACAGCCATTATTTGTTGAAACACAACCCACATGTCCCACATGAGTACAGCTTTCAGCCATACTTTGGCATATACCTGTAGGCTGGAACCATGGGGGGAGAGCTTTTGGGCTCTTACCTATTTCTAGACAAGTTCAATGTGCCCCATTATCACCCATCTCTTTGCAGTGCTTGGTATGATGCATTAGAAAATGTCCACTTGCTGCTCAGTGACAGCCATTGTCTCAGAATGATGGTACACTGCTGCAGTTTTGAATGAATGTGCATACATATTTAGATGAAGTATTTCCACAGAAATGAATTGGTTGTAGAGGTCCAGTGTTCTGGCCTCCACGTTCCCCGGACCTTAATCCACTAGAGTTTTATGTGTGGCGACATTTACAGGAACCAGTTTGTAGTCCCATCCATGGATGTACATGACCTAGCAGCTTGTGTACATACTACTTTCGCAGTGATGGATGCAGTTGTGTTGCATAGGGTCCAGAAAGTATGATCCAGGATGTGGCAAGGTGTTTGAAAATGCAAGATGGTCACTTTGAGCATCTTCTCTCAAGTGAAAGTTGCCCATACATGTACATACTGGCTGTGTGAAGATAATCCTGGGCATCAATCATACAGAATGTGCACTCTAGTGTAGTATGTGTACGTAATTTTTTGTGCCACACTGGATACAGACAGTGTTACTGTATACAGTTACTTCTATTGGCTATATTTGTGTCACATACAAAACAAATTGGTCGTTTATGTCTGTAAGAAGGTCATCGTGTGTGTTAATGTTTAAATAAATTTAATAGTAACAGAAAGGAATACACAAGATAACACACGGTGGGTGCAGATTTATGCTGTAACTGGAAAAAGTGTTTGGCATAAGTGCAACTCGAACATTGGTGAGTCTGCATATCATTCCTCACAGCATTGCCTCATCTTACAAAGCTAATGGGACAGCTTTGGCACAGTGTAGAATTGATGCTACCTGTTCTTGGCCATGCTGTATCTAGTTACAGCTTTGCCTCAATTTTTAAATCACATTTCTATAAAACCTATTGGTGGAATTGGATTTTGCTAGATACACTTTTGTCTTGAATTAGGATGAGGACTCACATGCCAACCACCAAATGTGGCATTTTTTTGCATCTTGTATAATAGTAAGACATAGCTTTTGGAACCAGATTTTAAATTGTAAGACATTTCAAGGGATAGATGTAGATTCAGACCACAATTTATTGGTTATGAAATGTAGATTAAAGAAATTGCAGAAAGATAGGAAATTAAGGGGATAGGATATGGAAAAGTAGAAATCACCAGAGGTTTTTGAGATTTTCAGAGGGAGCGTTAGGAAACTAGAACAGGGGAAAGGAATACAGCAGAAGATGAATGGGTAGCTTTGAGAGATGAAACAGTGAAGGCAGCTGAGGATCAAATAAGTAAAAAGACAAGGCCAGCTATAAATCTTTGTGTAAAACAGGAGATATTGAATTTAAGTAATGAAAGGGAAAAATATAAAAATGCAGCAAATGAAGCAGGTGAAAGGGAATACAAATGTCTAAAACATGAGACTGACTGGTTGTGTAAAATGGCTACGCAAGAATGGTGAGAGGACAAATGTAAGGATTTAGAAGCAGTTTTGCTAGGGGAAAGAAACATGCTACCTACAGGAAAATTAAAGACACCTTTGGAGAAAAGATAAGCAGCCATGTGAACATCAAGAGCTCAGATGGAAAACCAGTACTAAGTAAAAAAGAGAAAGTTGAAAGGTGAAAGGAGTGTATAAAAGGTCTCGACAAGGGAGGTAAACTTGAAGGCAATGTTATAGAAATTCAAGAGGATATATAGGAGGAAATTTCAAAGCTAAATGAACGTATTTCCAGTTCACAATTTATAGTCGGTGCCCTGAGACTGCACATGAAGAAACTTCAGTGCAGGAAAGGTGAGGCACTGATGAACCAAGAAAATTCTGCCTCAGCAGACAAGTGGAAGAAGGAAGAAAACAGCGCCCAGGAAATACAATCTCAAAATAACAGCGAAACTTCTGTGTGCAAAAACACTGAAACTTAAGTGCATAAAAACAGTAAACTCGAGTGCATAAAAACTTTTCTGTGTTCACTGCTAAAGATTCAATGATCACACCAGCTGAAGTCGAAAAGTTGGGAAATCAATCACAAAAACTAAACAGACCATTGCTAGGCAATCCCCTGAGTGCGAAAATTATAAAATACAAAAAAACATGTGTGTCTGGACTACTCACGACTGGGAATATCCGCAGTGGTAAAGGAAAAATACAATTTCAAGGGATCTGAATTCTTGAAGCCTGGAGCTCCATTGTGTGAACTAGCAAATCTAACAAAATTAATTACAGAATGTATGTATAGCCACCTCAGTGGCATAAAATTGTTGTCAAATTGACCATGGTTTCAACAACACTAAGGCAGTGTTCATTAGAATTAGCGGCTCTATACTTTGATAAAAGTGTTTGTTGCATTATTGCAACCGTTTGTTAAGAATGAGATAGGTGTTTAAAAATCTCTAGCTCTTCTTCGATGTTCAGCCTATCGGAAGAATTCAGAATTTTCATTTTCAAGTCTTTGTATATCGTCACAGCCTTAGAGACCTCAGCAGGTGGGAATCATGAAATTTTAAACATTGATATTGGCTGACGTCCAGCAACCATGGGTTAACTTAATTATATGTATAGCTACCTCGGCTGCATAAAATTCTTGTCAGATTGACCATCATTTTGACAGCGCTATGGTGGTCTAAATCAGAATGAAGGGTGGTCTCATTCTTAATGAACAGCTGCAATTACGCAACAAAAGCTTTTTTCAAGATAGAGCCACTAATTCTGATGAAGACCGTTTTAGTGCTGCCAAAACCATGGCCAATTTGACAAATTTGTGCAGCCGAAGTGGCTATACATACATTCTGTAATTAAGTAAACGTGTGGTTGCTGGACATCAGTCAATAACAATGTTTAAAGTTTCTAACAAAATTAAGTGAAGTATGTAACTAGTTTGACTTAGGACAATTTCATTGTATTGCTGGGAGGCTGTAATGGCTTCTATCAAAGTGAGATTTACAAGTCTAGCACAGAACTGATAAAATGCTTAAATAATTTAATTCATACAAATGTACTCGTTGTGAATGACCCACAACATCATGATTTACTGAATGGCTGGTTGGTCATGCATGAACCGTGAAATGAGTGTTGCAAAAAAGAGTTTCACCAAAATATATACTAATTTCCAGAATGTCGGTGTTATAGACATAGACATTTTGGAATGGAGTTTCTATACAGCTCATGGACTTCATTTAAATGCAGCAGGAAATGGGATACTTGCTGATAAAATATTTATTTGTATTTCACGGGACAGTGAAGATATTAGGACAAGTGGCAATCATATGCCTAACCACAAAGTGTTTTGCGAGCAGCAAACAGTAAAGCCATCAATCAGTTGCCAATTACAAAGTGGTTTAAGTCCAGTAGGTCAGAAAGTAACAATTCAACAGTAAAACAGATGCAAGTCACGAAATGGTTCAAGCCAATAAGAACAGAGGTGAACGAAGGACAGATTTTGCGAGCTTCAAAAATAGCTTCACCACTTGATGATCACCATGAAGCAGCACCTAAAAATACACCAAGAACTCCTTAACATCACCTGCAAAAGAAGAAGAAGAAGTTCCAGCACCAACAGAAGTAAACATAACAGCAAAGCAGACTGCACAAGGAATAGTAAGAAGATGGAAAGTAGTGCGCCCATCTCGTGTGAAAGAATTTTTAACTAAACTACAGATACAAAGAACAAAAAGCACCCAAGACAAGTGCCACTTCTACAATCAAGTCTAACCTGTTTATCTTTCATAAAAACATTAGAGGATTATCAGCAAAGCAGATCAGCTAGCAGTTAATATAAATGAGAGAAATTGTATAAAAAATGCTCAAATATTATATTTTCCTAAATAATGTATCACAACTGGCATTAATTTATTACATTTAGAGTCTGACTACAATATTGCATGCTACTGTTCTAGGGAGAACAAGGAAAGAGGTGTTGTAGCTATTTTCGTTGAAAATAATATTATGTTTAGGGCTATAAATGTAAGGAAAAACTGTTTAGAACAACTATTTGGAGCATGTGCAATAGAAATTAATGTAGATAACTCCCCAATAATAGTCGTGCTAATTTACAGAGCACCTGGAACTAATTTTAGGTTGTTTTTTTTTTTTGTTCAAATAGAATTATAGTTCTCTGATTTATTTACTAAAAATAGTGAAATTATTATTTGAGGGTTTTGATGTAGAGTTTTTAACTGAAACCAACTGCAAAGTAGAGCTCCAACATCTGATGAATTCATATAATCTTACTGCAGTTGATTTTCCCACTAGTACCACACCTTAGAGTCAGGCTTTGATAGACAATGTATTTATAGAATTAAGCAGGTACCAGAGCTTCACTGTCACCCCTGAATGGGTTGTGTAACCATGATGGACAACTCCTCACACTGTATGACAGTACACCTCTCAAGAAATTAATCCCCATCTGGAAATCCATTAGGTCGATGTCTAGAGTTGACATCTTTACACAAAAACAGCAACAGTTGGGCTAGAACCCAATATACAGGGTGGCTGAGGTTAATACTAAATTTAATATATTCTTAAATGATTTCTCAGCCATCTCTGAAGAGGTATTCCCAAAACATGTTTGTTAGAAGCAATACTGGTACATTACCAAACAAACCTTGGATCACAATGGGAATTAAACAATCATGTAAAACAAAGAGGGAACATTACATTGCAGTTAGAATGACTAAGGACACAATGAACTGGCTATTATAAAATGTACTGTAAGATACTAAAGAAGGTAATACAATAATCAAAAGCATTGTTATTATGAGAAATAAATTGATAAATCTCATAACAAAATGAAGACTATCTGGAATATTGTTAGAAGGGAGACAGGGAAGTCCATTAGAACTTTTGAAGATCTGAACATGAAGGAAGTCTAGTACATGATTCTGAAAACATAGTCAATATTTTCAACAACCACTTCTTGACAGATTCAGAACAGATAGACTGAAAGGGCTGTGTTAATGAAGTTCTGTGTCATATGCAAAAGACTACCCAAACATACAGGTAAAATTCATATTACACCTGGCACAGCATCTGAAATGAAAAGAACAATCATCTTTCTAAGGAATACGTATTCCACTGGATTAGATAATATCTCTAATAATTTACTGAAACAGAGCTGTGCTTGTATAAGTGATGTACTTAGTCACATTTTCAATGTAACCTTACAACAAGGAACTTAGCCTAACCGACTCAAATGTGCTGTTGTAAAACCCCTTTTCAAGAAAGGTGACAAAACTGAAGTCATAAATTAAAAATCAATTTCCCTTCTACCTAGTTTTTCAAAAATTCTGGAAAAGCATATATATAAGAGACTTGTGGAACATCCAGATAAATGTAACATTCTCAGTAAAATTCTATTTGGTTTCCGAAAAGGTCTGTCAACCGAACAAGCAATCTACGCTTTCGCAAATAAAGTTCTGGTTTCAATTAATGACAAAATGGTAACAATAAAATTATTTTGTGACTTGTCAAAAGCCTTTGACACTGTGAACCACCAAAACCCATTACAGCAAGCAGACCTATCAGGAATGACTGGCGTAGCAAATAAGAAAGGTGACAAAACTGAAGTCACAAATTAAAAACCAATTTCCCTTCTAACTGCTTTTTCAAAGATTCTGGAAAAGCGTATATATACAAAAATTGTGGAACATACCTCAAAGGCAGAATTTAGTAGTAGATAGTACTGGTGAGACCCATACTGTCCTGCTCTCATCTAATTGGAGAACTATTAAATGTGGAAGTAGTATATTGATGAGAGTTCTGGACCAAAGAACATTTTGGATTAAAGATTCCAGGTTATAAATCAAAGTTCTAATTTCACAGAATTTCCAAACCAAAAAATTTATCAGGGACTGATGACCAAGCAGTTTGGACCATTCCCCCCACCCCCTTTTAAACCAACCAAATAATTTATCCATGCCCACAAAACAAAATTCTCATTTAAAAATTTACAAATCTCATATTTTATTTTTTATAAATGTTGTGGTTGTTGTGGCCTTCAGTCCAGGGACTGGTTTGATGCATCTCTCCATGCTACTCTATCCTGTGCAAGTTTCTGCATCTCCCAGTACCTAATGCAACCTACATCCTTTGGAATCTGTTTAGTGTATTCATCTCTTGTTCTCCCTCTACGATTTTTACCCTCCATGCTGCCCTCCATTACTAAATTGGTGATCCCTTGATGCCTCAGAATATGCCCTACCAACCGATCCCTTCTTCTAGTCAAGTTGTGCCACAAATTTCTCTTCTCTCCAATTCTATTCAATACCTCCTCATTAGTTATGTGATCTACCCATCTAATCTTCAGCATTCTCCTGTAGCACCACATTTCAAAAGCTTCTGTTCTCTTCTTGTGTAAACTATTTATTGTCCACGTTTCACTTCCATACATGGCTACACTCCATACAAATACCTTCAGAAACTACTTCCGGACACTTAAAGTTATACTCAATGTTAACGAATTTCTCTTCTTCAAAAACACTTTCCTTACCTTTGCCAGTCTACATTTTATATCCTCTCTAGTTCAACCATCATCAGTTATTTTGGTCCTCAAATAGCAAACCTCATTTACTACTTTATACGTCTCATTTCCTAATCTAATTTCCTCAGCATCACCTGAGATAACTCGACTACATTCCATTATCCTTGTTTTGCTTTTGTTGATGTTCATCTTATATCCTCCTTTCAAGACACTATCCATTCCATTTAACTGCTCTTCCAAGTCCTTTGCTATCTTTGACAGAATAACAATGTCATCGCCAAGCCTCAAAGTTTTTATTTCTTCTCCATGGATTTTAATTCCTACCCCGGATTTTTCTTTTGTTTCCTTTCCTGCTTGCTCAATAAACAGATTGAATAATATCGGGAATAGGCTACAACTCTGTCTAACTCCTTTCCAGACCACAGCTTCCCTTTCATGCCCCTCTTATAAATGCCATCTGGTTCCTGTACAAATTGTTAATAACCTTTTGCTCCCTGTATTTTACCCTGCCACCTTCAGAATTTGAAAGAGAGTATTCCAGTCAACATTGCCAAAAGCTTTCTCTAAGTCTACAAATGCTAGAAACGTAGGTTTGCCTTTCCTTAATCTATTTTCTAAGATAAGTCGTAGGGTCAGCATTACCTCACGTGTTGCAACATTGCCACAGAATCCAAAATGATATTCCCCGAAGTCGGCTTCCACCAGTTTTTCCATTCGTCTGTAAAGAATTTGTGTTAGTATTTCGCAGCCGCGGTTTATTAAACTGGTAGTTCGGTAATTTTCACATCTGTCAACTTGTACTTTCTTTGGGATTGGAATTCTTATATTCTTCTTGAAGTCTGAAGCTATTTCGCCCGTCTCATACATCTTGCTCACTAGATGGTGGAGTTTTGTTAGGCCTGGCTCTCCCAAGGTTGTCAGTAGTTGTAATGGAATGTTGTCTACTCCTGGGACCTCGTTTCAACTTAGGTCTTTCAGTGCTCTGTCAAACTCTTCACACAGTATCATATCTCCTATTTCATCTTCATCTACATTCTCTTCCATTTCTATAATATTGTCCTAAAGAACATCACCCCTGTATAGACTCTCTATATACTCCTTCCCCCTCTCTGATTTCCCTTCTTTGCTTAGAACTGGGTTTCCATCTGAGCTCTTGATATTCATGCAAGTGATTCTTTTTTCTCGAAAGGTCTCTTCAGTTTTCCTGTAGGCAGTATCTTACCCTTAGTGATATGCGCCTCTGCATCCTTACATTTGTCCTCTAGCCATTTCTGCTTAGTCATTTTGCACTTCCTATGGATCTCATTTTTCAGACGTTTCTATTTCTTTTTGTCTACTTCATTTAATGCATATTTATACTTTCTCCTTTCATCAATTAAATTCAACATCTCTTCTGTTACCCATGGATTTCTATTAGCCCTCGTCTTTTTACCTACTTGATCCTCTGCTACCATACCTTTACTATTTTGTATCTCGAAGCTACCCCTTCCTCCTCTACTGTATTTCTTTCCCCCATTCTTGTCAATCGTTCCCTAGTGATCTAAATAACAATCATCAAACCTTATTTATCTATATCGAAAAAAAACGAATTCTCGTTTGCTCATTTAAAAGATTTACAAATATAATAAATTTTTTTCTTTACAAAAAGAAACATCAAACATCATTTACCTATCCTGAGAAACTAAATTCTCATTATTCATTTAAAAATTTTCAAATGTAATAAATTTTGTTCGTTATAAATAAGAAGCATCAAACTTCATTAGCCTATACTGAAAAAAACAAAGTCTACTTTATTTAAAAAGTACCAACCTAATAAATGTTTCTCTCTATAAATAGCATCAATCAAATCTTAGCTACCTATATCATCAACCGAAATTTCGATTAAGAAACTCAAAGCTACATTATAACTGTAATCGTCTTAATAAGATAAATATAAAATTTCATTCTATATATTTACAACCTAAATAAAATTAACAAGAAAGTTGAGTAATTTAAAAGCTTGGAAAATTATAGTAAAATAAAGTATGGATTGAGTTACAGAGATTTAGAAAAAAAATTGAAGAATTATTTGTTATCGAAATTATTTTAATACTTTGGCTGATTATTCACAAAAACAATTCTATTAAGATATAATTAAACTAGTAAAAGTTTCCTAGAATTTAAATTAAATTTCTAACTACTTTTTTCATATTTAAATTTAAATAACAGTCATAAATTTTTTGTACATATAATATACAAAATTCGTTAAAACATTTTAATTTCATTAACTCAAATTTGATATTCTCAAATTATTCAGTCAGTAGTCAGTTTTGTTATATATTTGAAAACCACAATAAACTCTATATTCTTTATTGAAATAAAAAGCATAATGAATATTGTATGCAATGAAAATTTGTTCAAGTTCACAACAACACTTCCCATTTATATATAAACTTTATTTACTAACCTTTTAAAAAATTACATTACTTTTAAATACCCAACTATTGCGTGAATTATCAAAACCTAACTATTTAACATACCATTTAATACGTTCCATATTTTAAACTTTTTCGACATGATAAACATCTGCAAAATTAATTTTCAGTAGTTCTTGTTCATAAAAATTCCCTTTTGTTTGTTTGTCATTTAAATCTTTCAAATTATGTGTAATTGGATTAGAACAAATAACATCTTCAATTTCAAAAATTTTTGTTTACCAACTTATTCTAACTTTATCACCAATTTTATATCCATGTTCAGTATCCAATAAAACAGTTACATAAAATGTATTCAATAAGATTTTTTTCAGTTCCTCTATTTACATCTTTCAGAACCATTTTTATCATTGCATGTCTTGTGTCACTATATTCATCAATTAACTTAAATCTAAGTCAACTCATTTATAATTGCCTTGAAGAGCGAATTTCTTCCACATATTATCTTTCAGTGTTGTATTAAATCGTTCAACAGCAGTTGATTTTAAATCACTAAAACCTGAATAATTTTTCATTTATTCTTGATATTCTTCATTTTAAAATTCTGTACCATTTTTTCGTTATCTTGACTAGAATATTTATTCGGAAGAATGACATAAATTTTTACCTGTTTTGTCCTTAACTGGAATAGCCACGCAAATTTTGAAAAATCTGCGACATTTAATTTATTTATATAATTTATTTACTTATGAAATTACTTGAATCCATTTCGACTAAATCAGATTGCCATAATTCATCTGTTCCAAAAGAAATTATATTTTTTCCTTTAAAATCCTTTCTAATTGGTTTATGTAATTTATTAATAATTTGTTCACGAATATTCAGACATTCACTAACAAATATTTTTAACTAATTTACTATTTTTACTTTTACTAATTGAACAAGGATTTCAATTCTTTAGTTGTTAATTTGAGAGGATTAAATGTTTCAATACATCAACACTCACCCAAATATCAAAATCATTAAATGTTAATTCTCTGTTTATATTTTCACAAACAACAATTACTTTTTTAAGAATTAAATTATATTCATTGAAATTGTGCATTTTCTCTTCACCTCCAGCCTTAAAAGTAAATTAAATAATTTATTTGTCATATACTTTATAAATAGTTTTCTTAACCTATTTGAGTATGGAGTTAAATATAGTTCTGCGATAACTTCTATAAATTCCTTTTTTTAAGTAATTACTTAGTTCTTGTTTAGTAATGTAATTACTGGGTTGTGTTACAATATTTGTACATTCAGATTTTGCAACAAGAATTCATAACTCATTTTGTAAATATTCATTGTTCAGTACATCTTTTGCATCTGTTTGATAACTTATATTCACAATTCTTCTACAATTAAAACCAATCTAACCTCTAGTTACTTTTAAAATAGCTTTTAATTTTTTAAGTTGTTTAATTACATTAACTATTTTGAGTCTACTGATGATTGAATATTTTTTATTTTAAAATTTATTCATTATTAATATTTGCTTCTAATAACTGAGCATAATAGCTTTAATACAAAAAAAAAAAAAAAAAAAAAAAACAAATTTCCACACATTGCTTCATTGGAGTTTCGTATTGATTCGATACTGAAATAGTTGTTTACATATATTTCATCCATATTAATCAAAAACTAATTTCATATCTTTATTTTTATAATAAGAAAGCAAATGAGTACCAACATGATCAGAAGCATCAAAATTTACTGTTCAACATTCTAAATTTTTGCTTAACTGGGTACTGGTCACTCATCAGTCACAAAAATGCCACAAAACTAGTTAAGTTGTTTAATTAATTCTTATTGTGAAAATTAGATATGGAATTATTAAACATTTCGATTATTTATTTTTTTCCACTTTCTTTTTTTTCCATTTCTAAATTATGACTTTTTAGTTCTTCTAATTCTTTATCGCCTAGTTTCTTATTTATAACTGCATTTGAAATTGCTGCAGAACCACCAGCAGGTTAAAAAATAGTTGCCAAGTATGGTAATACAGCTAATATTAATGGTAAAATTCCACCTACATGTTTTGTTTCTTTCTTTTTTCTAAGACATTGAATGATTCAGAAAATTTAATGACACAGGTAATATATTCCACCAACAGTGTTAAAGTTTTTTTTTCATATATTGGTCAAAAATTGCTCATTACTATTTAATTGTCCATTATTGACTTTAAGTGATTTTGGCTTAATTTGTCACTAGATAACACAGAATAATCAATCAGAAAGTTATTAATTTTAATAGATTAAAAATTAATAAATAATTTTTTATTATCACTCTCCACTTTTATCAGCATCAACACTTTCTATTTTTCCAGTTGCAACAATTTTCTCTCCTAATGAGGAATCATTTGCATTCATTGTTTCTTTTGCTAATAATTGAAGTTTTTGTCTGCTTCATGTCTTTTTTCTAATTCTTAATTAGCTCTATAAGTAATATCGTGGTTTTTACATTTTTCATCGAATAGATAAGTCCGTTACCACCTCTAGCTTATCTTCCTTCAAATTTTGGTCCAGGGCCACAAAATGTTGGTAAATGCTTTTCAAATGGTAATTTATTAATTAAACTATTAAGTAATCCTTTTCCATATTTTTCACTTTTCCAGAAGGTGTATGGCAAATAATTAAAAAAATTCTAATTAAATAAGAAATTCCTTTTGGTTCATAAATAATAAATTGCTAAATTTGTTTGTTAAGATTTGAGTTATTTATAAAGGATAAAAATATGTTAATTATTTTTCTATCTATCTATCTATCTATCTATCTATCTATATCCAAATCCCGCTCCAGCTACTGCCAGGTCTGCGTGTTGACGAGTCCTCTCCATTTAGTTCGGTCCTCCCACCACTTTTCTTCCTCCACTTCCTGCCAGGTCACACCTCTCCTTTCTACAGATATTCTCACTCCCATTTTCCACCGTGTTCTTAGGTGCCGTCTAGGTCTTTTCCCATCCATCTTTAGTTCTTCCATTCATTTTTATTCTACTATTATCCTTTATGTTCAGTGTTCTTGTGTTCTATGTTTAAGTTCAAGGTTTTTATGTTCAACATTTAAAAAGTTCATAATCTTTTCTCTATAGTTACCATTATTAACGTTTCGTGTCATATCAGTTGTAATTTACCTTCATTCCAACATTTACTACATATATGTTTAAATTCATCAAACTTTAAATCACTAACAACTATTTCATGATAAATATGATTTAAATTTGTATCATGGTCTAAGAAAATATTTAAAAAATTTAAATTGTCTGTAACTAATTGTTTTGGCCACCCCCATGAACCATTTACCTTGCCGTTGGTGGGGAGGCTTGCATGCCTCAGCGATACAGATAGCCGTACCGTAGGTACAACCACAACGGAGGGGTATCTGTTGAGAGGCCAGACAAACGTGTGGTTCCTGAAGAGGGGCAGTAGCCTTTTCAGTAGTTGCAAGGGCAACAGTCTGGATGATTGACTGATCTGGCCTTGTAACAATAACCAAAACGGCCATGCTGTGCTGGTACTGCGAACGGCTGAAAGCAAGGGGAAACTACGGCCGTAATTTTTCCCGAGGGCATGCAGCTTTACTGTATGATTAAATGATGATGGCGTCCTGTTGGGTAAAATATTCTGGAGGTAAAATAGTCCCCCATTCGGATCTCCGGGCGGGAACTACTCAAGAGGATGTCGTTATCAGGAGAAAGAAAACTGGCGTTCTACGGATCGGAGCGTGGAATGTCAGATCCCTTAATCGGGCAGGTAGGTTAGAAAATTTAAAAAGGGAAATGGATAGGTTAAAGTTAGATATTGTGGGAATTAGTGAAGTTCGGTGGCAGGAGGAACAAGACTTCTGGTCAGGTGACTACAGGATTATAAACACAAAGTCAAAAAGGAGTAATGCAGGAGTAGGTTTAATAATGAATAGGAAAATAGGAATTCGGGTAAGCTACTACAAACAGCATAGTGAACGCATTATTGTGGCCAAGATAGATACGAAGCCCACACCTACTACAGTAGTACAAGTTTATATGCCAACTAGCTCTGCAGATGACGAAGAAATTGCAGAAATGTATGATGAAATAAAAGAAATTATTCAGATAGTGAAGGGAGACGAAAATTTAATAGTCATGGGTGACTGGAATTCGAGTGTAGGAATAGGGAGAGAAGGAAACGTAGTAGGTGAATATGGATTGGGGCTAAGAAATGAAAGAGGAAGCCGCCTGATAGAATTTTGCACAGAGCACAACTTAATCATAGCTAACACTTGGTTTAAGAATCATGATAGAAGGTTGTATACATGGAAGAACCCTGGAGATACTAAAAGGTATCAGATAGATTATATAATGGTAAGACAGAGATTTAGGAACCAGGTTTTAAATTGTAAGACATTTCCAGGGGCAGATGTGGACTCTGACCACAATCTATTGGTTATGACCTGTAGATTAGAACTGAAGAAACTGCAAAAAGGTGGGAATTTAAGGAGATGGGACCTGTATAAACTGAAAAAACCAGAGGTTGTACAGAGTTTCAGGGAGAGCATAAGGGAACAATTGAAAGGAATGGGGGAAAGAAATACTGTAGAAGAAGAATGGGTAGCTCTGAGGGATGAAGAAGTGAAGGCAGCAGATGATCAAGTAGGTAAAAAGAAGAGGGTTAGTAGAAATCCTTGGGTAACAGAAGAAATATTGAATGTAATTGATGAAAGGAGAAAATATAAAAATGCAGTAAATGAAGCAGGCAAAAAGGAATACAAACGTCTCAAAAATGAGATCGACAGGAAGTGCAAAATGGCTAAGCAGGGATGGCTAGAGGACAAATGTAAGGATGTAGAAGCTTATCTCACTAGGGGTAAGATAGATACTGCCTACAGGAAGATTAAAGAGACCTTTGGAGGTAAGAGAACCACATGTATGAACATCAAGAGCTCAGATGGAAACCCAGTTCTAAGCAAAGAAGGGAAAGCAGAAAGGTGGAAGGAGTATATAGAGGGTCTATACAAGGGCGATGCACTTGAGGACAATATTATGGAAATGGAAGAGAATGTAGACGAAGATGAAATGGGAGATACGATACTGCGTGAAGAGTTAGACAGAGCACTGAAGGACCTGAGTCGAAACAAGGCCCCCGGAGTAGACAACATTCCATTGGAACTACTGACGGCCTTGGGAGAGCCAGTCCTGACAAAGCAAGATGTATGAAACAGTCGAAATACCCTCAGACTTCAAGAAGAATATAATAATTCCAATCATAAAGAAAGCAGGTGTTGACAGATGTGAAAATTACCGAACAATCAGTTTAATAAGCCACAGCTGCAAAGTACTAACACAAATTCTTTACAGACGAATGGAAAAACTAGTAGAAGCTGACCTCGGGGAAGATCAGTTTGAATTCCGTAGAAATACTGGAACACGTGAGGCAATACTGACCTTACGACTTATCTTAGAAGAAAGATTAAGGAAAGGCAAACCTACGTTTCTAGCATTTGTAGACTTAGAGAAAGCTTTTGACAATGTTGACTGGAATACTCTCTTTCAAATTCTAATGGTGGCAGGGGTAAAATACAGGGAGCGAAAGGCTATTTACAACTCTATATTGAGCGAGCAGTAAAGGAAACAAAAGCAAAATTTGGAGTAGATATTAAAATCCATGGAGAAGAAATAAAAACTTTGAGGTTCGCCGATGACATTGTAATTCTGTCAGAGACAGCAAAGGACTTGGAAGAGCAGTTGAACGGAATGGATGGTGTCTTGAAGGGAGGATATAAGATGAACATCAACAAAAGCAAAACGAGAATAATGGAATGTAGTCGAGTTAAGTCGGGTGATGCTGAGGGTATTAGATTAGGAAATGAGACACTTAAAGTAGTAAAGGAGTTTTGCTATTTGGGGAGCAAAATAACTGATGATGGACGAAGTAGAGAGGATATAAAATGTAGACTGGCAATGGCAAGGAAAGTGTTTCTGAAGAAGAGAAATTTGTTAACATCGAGTATAGATTTAAGTGTCAGGAAGTTATTTCTGAAAGTATTTGTATGGAGTGTAGCCATGTATGGAAGTGAAACATGGACGGTAAATAGTTTGGACAAGAAGAGAATAGAAGCTTTTGAAATGTGGTGCTACAGAAGAATGCTGAAGATTAGATGGGTAGATCACATAACTAATGAGGAAGTATTGAATAGGATTGGGGAGAAGAGAAGTTTGTGGCACAACTTGACCAGAAGAAGGGATCGGTTGGTAGGACATGTTCTGAGGCATCAAGGGATCACCAATTTAGTATTGGAGGGCAGCGTGGAGGGTAAAAATTATAGGGGGAGACAAAGAGATGAATACACTAAGCAGATTCAGAAGGATGTAGGTTGCAGTAGGTACTGGGAGATGAAGAAGCTTGCGCAGGATAGAGTAGCATGGAGAGCTGCATCAAACCAGTCTCAGGACTGAAGACCACAACAACAACGACAATTGTTTTGGTATTTCTGAAAATGTTTGCTTTAAATAAACACAATATACTCCTTTATGTGTTCCTATAGTAAAATATTCTCTAACTATATCTTGATTTTCGAGAGTGCAATCATAAAACACTACAACTGAATTATTTTCACATTCACCTACTGGAATAGTTTCATGATTACTGTCAATACAAGTTGCAAGTCTTTCATCAATTTTTTCTTCAATTGTTTCACATCTTTTCATAAATTCTTCATATTTTGGTTGATCAAAACTTTTAAAATAAACATAAAGATGCTTAATTTTTGCTTATTTAACCATCCAGGTGCTAAAATATAATTATCAATCACCAATGATATTTTTCCACAATCACTTGGTCCTGTTACACTGCATCGAATGGAATTTGGGAAAAGTTTACCATGTTTATTTTTTAGTTTCTTTCCTTTAATTCTTATTTTTGGTTCCCAATCCGCCATTTATTGGCACAGTTTTTTTTATATATGTAAGTGAGTAGATTATTTCAAGTGAGTGATAATTCATCTTTTGTGAAGAAAAGATTAACTGTTACAATAAGAAAAACGTGAAACATGTTTTCATTAGTTGGTTTTTTCTGAACATTCTTAACTCCAAATATTTTATTGAAAAATATTAAAACTTTACAGTATTGGAGAATCACTAGTAATTCTTGTTGGTCAATATAGTTTGAAGAATTGAGAAAAATGTATTCATTCAAAAAATACAACAATTCATATTAAAGCAGATAAAATTTTAAATAGAATTGTTATTGAAAGCGATGTTAAATTAGTGATGGATAAAGGATATGCTGTTTGTCAAGTTTTAAGGTTTGATAATCAAATTACCAAAGGTAATAAAAAACTATTGTTAAAGCTGTTCCTAAAATTATTTCATTTGAATTATATAATGTAACTTTTAATTTGGCTGATAGAATGTTTTTATGCATTATGAATGTGTAAAAACATTATGATTATTTTCGTCTAGGAACTATTATTGCTTCATTTAAACAAAATGCTGAATTTGGTGGTCCAATAATTTATGAAAGAAATCACCCTATAAATATGTACTCCAGTATTTGATACTGTTCAAAATTTAGGTGTAACTATAACTGATGATATTGATTATTTGATTGATTTTAAAGGTGCTTTTATAATATCTGTTTTAGAAATGAGTAAGTAGATTTTTCTCTTAATAAATAATGAACCATATCAAAAGTTACCAGTTTCACTCATATCCCATTAATGAGAAAACTAAAATTAATTTAAATCATACTAACAAGGTAACAAATTTATATTAAATGGGTGATTGTTGCATTCATCCTATTGTTCAAAACTATACAGGGTGGGCCAAAAATGTGTGAAATGCTTGTAGGGATGGTACAGGGCAGGTTGTACTGAGATACAAATGTTAAGAAAGAAATTCGATACGTTGCGCCACTTCCGAGTTATTTACCATTGAAGTTAGCCAATCGGGGTATTGCGCACTCGCATTCAAGCGGCCTACCAGGGGCAGTGTATCCCAATGAGTGCTTTGTCTCATTAGCTGAAACTAGAATTTACACGCTTGACTATCTGATTGGCTAACTTCAATACTAAATAACTCGGAAACAGCGCAACGTATTGAATTTCTTTCTCAACATTTATGTCTCTGTACAACTTGCCCTGTAACATCCCTACAAGCTTTTCACACATTTTCTGACCAACCTGTATATGACATTTGATGTTATTTGCACAGATGGAACTGATTTTTCTGCACGTGATGGTAAATCAGATATTAAATTAATTGATAATTATGTTTTAAAGGTGTTCAATAATTACAATTAAAAAAGGAAACAGTATTTTATCTAGAATCGAACATCCTTTTATTTCTTCTTCAGTGCTTATTCGATTAACTTCTTCTCTGTTGAATGAATTAAATGTGGAAGGACATATTCTCACAATGGAAAATTAATGAAAAACAAAATGAAAGTCTTTATCCCCTAGAATTATTTGGTGGCTTTTGTAAAAGTTTATTAGTAAATAATGTGGAATGGTGATTTTTACCATAATTTTTACTTGGAGTTCAAGAAAAGATGAAGAAGATTATATTCTTTGTTGGACTACTAAAAATGATAATACTACACTTCCAAAAGAAGGTAAAATTGTTGTCAAAGTGTGGAAATACATGTTCCTTTTGTTAAATATGAGCCAGAATATTCACTTGAACTAGAACTAGAAAGACTTAAAATTCCAAAAAATAGAATTTCTTTCTTCAAACTGCAAACAACTGAATTTGCTGGATTACAAGGAAAAATAAATTTTGAATTAGACATTGCTAATTACCATAATCTGACCAAAATTGATACACCTTACTTTATTTTCGTTGTTCTCCAAACTACCCAACAAAATAATAAGTTATCTGTACATGAGTCTTCTTTATTCGATAATGTTACATTACAAAGTAATTTTTTTAAAAATGGAAGAAATGTTTTGCCTCAATAATTATGGAATGTTGAACCACCAAATAACTTCTTAAAAGCTTATGATTCTTTTGAAGATGTTAAAAGATGAACCAATTAAATAATGATGTAAATGTAACTCCTTTCAACTTTATTCAAAATTATCCTATCTATGTAATCAGTACAACTAGAAGAATGAATGTTGTAAATACTCAAAAGACAACAATGAAACTATGTGCATTATTTAATTAAAATATTCCAAATGATACAAATGCATATGTTATTGCATATGGTAAAAAGAATTTGACTGATGATTCACAACATAGAATGCTTACTGGAAATTTTAATTTCCTTAAATGAAAAAATTAGAAAAAAATTAAAGAACTTTTAACTTCCTATCTTCATTTCCTTTTGAAATATTTTCAGAAAAATAGAGAAGATAAAAACTGAAAACTTTACATTTTCAAAAATTAAAACTTTTTCCAAACGTTTTCAAAACACTTGAAAAAAGATTTTAATATTTGATTCTTTAAATTTTTTCTGTATAAATACAAATGAACGTGAATGGTTGTATTGAAAATCTGTTAGCTGAACTTAACAATATGGTATTTCTGAAATGTTCGCTGAATTACCAGAACTTAAAAAATGTAAATCTTACGCCATTTCAAAAGTCAAAATTTTACCAACTAAATTTGGGGATAAAGTCTTATTTCTTTTAGATGATAAATATAAAATTACCCTTCCACAATGTTATACACAAATCTTTACAAATGATGTTGATAAATTGGATAAAATTGTAGGATTAAATTTTATTTATCAATGTAAAAAACAAAATAAATTTTGTCCCATTCATGGTATTGCATTTGAATAATATTTTTAAATTTTTTTGTGTTTTTCTTTCAGTGGAATAGAAAATTGTGTTTACCTTAATTTTCAAATTTTTTCTAAGTATCTCAACTTTGTTGTTCATTTTGTTTTGGTTGTAATTGTGTAGAATTTGGTTGGGACATTGTGTGAAATTAGAATCTTTCTTTATAACGTGGAATTTTTATTCCAAAATGCTCTTTGGTCATCTCTCATCAATATACGACTTGTAGTGCCTCAAGGATTCATTCTTGATCCTTCACTGTTCCTCATATTTAAAAATGACATTCCTCAATGTACAAAGCTACAGTGCTTTTTTACCATCTTTGTTGATGATACCAGGATTATGATTGATGGTCATGCATCTGAAGATCTTCAAGGATCTGTTAAGAATATTCTTATTGATTTAATAGAATTGTTCAACGTCAATGGACTCTCATTGAACATAATGAGTTAACTGTGAAGTGTGGCACAGAGTCAACAGAAAGAGCTGAAATTGTAATTGATTCAAGAGTAAACTGGTCTCATCATATAATAAATCTTCAGAAGAGAGTATGAGGGAATATGGTATAGTTGTAGGTAAACAACTAGAATTCTCTCATATACAGATTTATTCGCACTTAGCGTCTACAAAGATACAAGTCCAGAAGCTAACTACCGTTAGCGTCCAACATGCTCTCCAAAGCCCTCTCCTCAAAGATAGCACACTTACGCACAGAACAAATATCGATTTTTATGGCGCTCTACACCACATAGCCCCCCCCCCCCCCCCCCCCCCCCCCGCGCAGTATGGAGTACATCCCTGTGAATGGGGGGAGGGGGGGGGTGAGAAGTTAGGAAGGTAACGCACAGTTCTTCTGCGTCAGGCGGAAGCAGTCGACTGGTAGGAGACCGGGGGGTGAAGCCCGGTACGTCGCCAGTGAAGTCAGCAAGCGACGCCGGCAGCTGAAGACGACGTCCCGTCCTGGAGTGAAGGTGTAGCAATTTGTCAGCTGGCAGGTGGAGAATCACCTTGTCAGAAGGCCTAACAAAGGCACGCAAATTGCCACGCGCAGCACTTCTGCTCAATTTAAAGCGGCGCACCACACGAGATTCTGCACTTCCTCCCTCAATATTGTCACACGCGAGTACCACACACACTGTATCGCCATCTACGACAACAGATAATTTATGTACGTCATCAGGGTGCACATGTGTTGTGAATTCTTGGATGGCACCTGTACGAGCAATGGTAGGGAGGCAGGGAGGTATGGGAAAGCCATGGCAGGGGGAAGCATCTGCTAAGAGGGGGGTGGCAGGTGCACTGGACTGCGCAGGAGACAACCTCGGGCGATCAGCTGACAGACGAGGCAGCGTGACCGAAGGCAACGAGGAGCCAGCGTGGGTTGAACGGCGTGACAAAGAGCTGTCACACGAAGATGGTAACACAATGGTAGAATCCGAGTGGTTGGCAGTTCGACAGCGAGGGCTGTGAGGAGTGAAGCCCCGAAAAGATTGGCCACTCGAATTAGATGAACGCGGAGAAGGAGCAGTGTTCGGCAGAGAAACACGCTGTGGAAAATCAATACCCAAATGCATGGTGTGGGAAGATGGATGGCCGCTCGAAGCAGGAGTGGGAGAAATAGGGGTAGAATCAGGGAGGTTCACCTGAGGCTCAATGAAAGCTGGTTTCACTCAGTTGAGTGAGACCGTAGTTACAGAGTCTTTTATGAGGAGATCCATGTTATTCTCAGAGCGTTTGACGACCTTGTAAGGACCTGTGTAGGGCGACTGAAGCGGGGCTTTGACTGAGTCGTCTCTGAGAAACACGTACTCACAAGAGTCTAGCGTGCGCGGTACGTACACGCGCGGAGGTGTATGAGCTGCCGGAGGTGGCGGCTGAATTTTGCTGCAGTGCAAGTGCACCCGCTCGAGAAGTGAAGGGAGTTCAGAGGGCCATGGAAGTGGGGTCGGAGTGACTAATTCTCCAGGCAAAACCAGAGGCTGGCCATATACAATCTCAGCTACGGACCCCTTGAGGTCTTCCTTGAAAGTGGCACAAAGGCCAAGAAGCATGAAGGGCAGTGCCTCTGTTCATAGTGAGTCATGGCAACGCAGGGCAGACTTTAAGGTGCGATGCCATCGCTCGACAAGCCCATTGCTTTGGGGGTGGTATGCAGAACTATGAATTTTGACAATACCACACATTTTACATAAGTCAGAGAAAACTGAAGACTCGAATTGTCGCCCCTGGTCAGTGGTGAGGTAAACAGGTGAGCCAAATCGAGAGATCCACGAATCTAAGAATGCTTGACTTACTGTCTCAGAGGTAATGTTCAGAATAGGCACAGCCTCAGCCCACCGAGTCATCCTGTCAATAGCTGTAAACAAGTAACGGAAACCCTCGGAGGGGGCCAAGGGCCTACGAGGTCGACATGAACATGGTGAAACCGGCCTGGCGGTTGGGCAAAACAATCAAGGGGTGGAGAAGTGTGCCTGGAAACTTTGTTCTGTTGACACTCCATGCATGCCCTTTGCTCAAGACTGACAGTCACGGCGCATGTCTCTCCAGGCAAACCATTCAGCTACCAGACGGGTGGAAGCTTTGACACCGGGGTGTGCTAATGTGTGTAGTTTGTCAAAGACTTGGCGTTGAAGGGGCTTAGGAATGAATGGCCGCAACGTACCAGTCGATTCATCACACCACACTAAGTCAGATATGCCAGGGAAAGTAGAGCGTACTGGTTGGAGAGAGGAGCTGTGGTCTGAAATTAACTGCATGGTATCAGGGTCTGCCGATTGCAACCGAGGTAGGTCCATTAAGTCAATTAGGGTTGTGACAGCACCAACACGCGAGAGAAAATCAGCAACCACATTGCCCGCTCCTCGGATGTAGCGAATGTCATTTGTAAATTGCAAGATGTAATCGATGTGACGAAAGCGTCGTGGGGGCGGATCAGCCACAGGATTTTTTACGACAGGAACCAACGGCTTGTGATCAGTGAGCACATAGAAATCTCGTCCCTCAACATCAATTCTGAAGTGTCTTATGGCCTCGTAAACTGCAAGTAATTCTCTGTCGAATGCTGAGTATTTCTTCTGCGCGTTGTTTAGCATTTTTGAGAAAAACTGCAGGGGTGTCGTAACATCGTTGTATGTCTAACTCAGTACTGCGCCGATAGCATTGTCACTAGCGTCAGTAATGATAAACATTGTGGCATCCGCCCGTGGGTGAGCAATAGTGGCAGTGGAGGCCAACAGCTGTTTCAGCTCATTAAATGCCTTGTCCATGTCTGGTGTCCATGGTACCTGGTGGGTGCCAGAAGTTTGTGGGCCAGCGAGAGCATCTGTGAGAGGAGCCTGCACCGCAGAAGCGGCTGGCAAATGTTTCCGGTAATAATTAACTGTTCCGATGAACCTGCATAATTCCCTGTAGGTCTGTGGGTGTAGCATCTCGAGAACAGACTTGATCTTGTCCTGTGGTTGTGTCAGACCGTCCGATGACACAACATAACTTAGGAATGTGACGGATCACTGGTGCAATTGAGTCTTTTTATTGTTCAGTTCAATACCAGCGGCTGCTAAAATATCTGTCACGACTTGAACACGCTCCTCACTCTGTTCTAAAGTAGAAGCAAAAACCAATATGTCGTCCATATATACGATACAAAGGTCTAGATGGGATAAAGTTTGATTGATGAAACGCTGCCACATTTGGGGTGCATTTTTCAACCCAAACGGCATAAAGTTGTATTGGAACAGCCCGAAGGGAGTGGTTATGGCAGTCTTTTCTATGTCCTCCGGAGCCATAGGAATCTGATGAAATGTGTGCTTACAGTCCAAAACAGAGAAGTACTTTGCACCTGCGAGCGCATGATTGAAGTCTGCGATGTGTGGGACCGGATATTTATCAATGATGGTGCGGGCCATTTAAATGCCTATAGTCTCTGACCATACGCCAAGTACCATCTTTCTTTTGGTCAAACAGGATAGGACTAGCCCAGCAACTGGAAGGAGGTTCAATTATTCCCTTTTGTAACAGATCGTCCAATTGTTCTTTTGCAATTTTCATAAATTCAGGCTTGAGGCGGCGTGGACGTTGCGATATGGGCGGCCCATCGGTTAGATGTAACCGATGAACTGTGCCGTTAGTGACTACTGCAATACGTGGCGTGCCACGATAGTCAGATGTCCGTGAAGCGGAGCAGGCAGTGGCGGACGGGCCAAGCTGTGGCGCTGAGGGCACGGAAGTACAGGTGTGCCACCCGCTCGTAGGCTGCGTAAAGGCCGCACACGTGTTAACATGGGCGAGGTTGGTACACTGGTTCTTGGTAGTGGGCCGTGCCGCTACGATCGCTGTAGGCACGAGTGGGCGTGGCCGGACAGCAGATGGCCGTAGTTCATTGCCACAAGCTTGGCAAGTTAATTTTCCATTCGGAACGCAAGGAGTATGAACACTCGGGCATACCCTATCATTACAAAAGGGGGTGCTGACACAGTTTACAGAGTTCACAACATTGTCGTTAACGTGCGCGGGCACGGGAACACCAGATTGGCACGGACTGACCTTGTCTGTAGCCGACGAGTCGTCTGCTTGTAGTGCCGTGAGGCGTTGTTGTGTGGAGGCCAACTCGTGGCGTATGTCGCGGAGATGCAGCAGCATTTCCATACGTTCCATCCGCAACTTAGAAGACTTGGCGCACTCCACTAGCCACTTGTTTGTCCAAGATTGCATCTCCAAGGATAGGTTTACACACTTCTTAGCACAGCACACATGTTTGGTGTTAGCCGAACTGTCACTCGGCGAAGCGAAAGGAATATGTTTGTTAAGGGAGGGGTAAACCACAGTATTTTGCACAAAATCTAGTGACAACTGATAGTGCTTGAGGAAATCAATTCCGAGAATAGGTTCTTCAATTGTTGACACTAGAAACGTCCACTCCAGCTTGCACTTGGGCGAAAGTTTCACTGTATACAAAGTGGAACCCGAACACTGTAGGGTAGACAAGTTCACTACACGAAGCACTGTTTTGTGTGGTTGCACTTTATTGGTTGCTAGGCGAACCGGCAGCAAAGAGACGTCTGCGCCAGTGTCTACCAGAAAACATACGCCAGATCGTAAATCGCGAACATAGACTCGAACACACTTACTATTATTGTCCAAAACGGAGTGCAACGTGGGATGGTGCCCGTTGTTTACATCGCAGGAGGCGGCACCGTAGCCTACCTGTGGTTGGAGTTTGGGTAAGAACATGGTGACTGGCATTTGCGAGCTTGCTCCCCGAATCTCGCGTGGAAGAAACAGTAAGGTTGGGCGGGCCTGTGCCCTTGTGGGTAGTTGCTAGGTGACGGAGTATGTGCCCCATAGTCTTCAACAGAGGCCGATGCACTGTCGTTGCGAGGAGTTGAAGGAGCAGGCAGGGCGGTTAGTTTAAAAAACTTGTTATCAGCAGCACCAGACAGGGGCGTGACGTCAGAAAGCATCTTTGTGCAGTCACGTCTAGAATGCAGTGCACGGAGCTCATGTTGCCTGGCGGAGTATGCCCTGTCGGCGGCTTGTAAACGTTCATTTACTGGCCTATCTTCATACGCAGAGATTGCAGTCTGGACAGGCAAAGGCAGCTTTTCAGTCCAGATTTCTGCGAGCGTGTCATCAGGCATAACTTGCTCATCGACGAGAAGACGGATGCACCGCCACAGCTGGGACGGTGACCTGTCGCCGAGACGCTCTTCGTAGATGAGCTGTCGCACATTTTCTCTCCTGGTTTTAGAGACACGCTCCAGTATCGTTTGTTTCGCCACAGAATACTTCCCTGCTAGGGGGGGTGCTTTGACCAGATCATAAATTAAATCGACGCGGTCGTGAAGATGGTTCACGAGGCAGGCGAAGCGTGTGTCGTCGTCCAAAGCACAGACATTGAATGTTTGCTCAATCAGGTTAAACCAGAACTCCGGGTGAGCAGGTTTGAAGTCTGGTAATTTTGGCAGATTCGGCACTGCAGTCACTGCGGAGGTGCGCCTATTACTTCGGACGGAAGTAGAGCATACAGAAGATTGCGAGTCCGGACTATTGGCGTCCCGTAATGCGGGAATCGCAAAATTCACTTGACGCCGGGGGGCGGCTGAGAAGCGGCGGACGCTCGAACGGTGTGAGGATCGTAGTCAAAATGTGCATTCTCATTGACGTGGTAGCTCGGAGAGAAGCCACAAGTGCTTAAGTACACCGGTGAATGTCCGTTATGCGCACAGTATTCACTCGACCGTGAGTGGTGGGGCTGGTTGTAGATGTCAGAGTAATTACTATCCAGCACAGAATTGTTGACCTGATTAGAAGCAACACAAGGATCCCACACACGTCCACTAGGATGCACACTCGGTGTGATATTTGCTGTTTGGCGATCATTGAACACCTGTTGACTAGCCGGCGCGGAAGGATACACACGTGGTGGAACTGATTCGAGTTTGAATTTACTGCTGGATTTTCCAATGTAGCAAAACCTCGCTCGACGCCATGAACTGTATTGAATTGTGTGTTCGACACAGGAGTAGAAATGTTCCGACCAACACTCTGTGGAGAAGACGTGGGAAGGTCCTGGCTAACAAAGCCAGAGTCCACGACCGTTGGCGGTTGGAAGAAACTGGCGGCACTCGATGAATTCCACTGCATGTTTGGGCTGAAGGATTCTGAAGAGTCTTGCCGCATGTCCACTACGATGGCAGGAGTGCTGGAGAGATGTTGCTGGAATCCGGACCGCGGTGAATGCTGAAAGGCCATTGTCTGGAGCTGAACAAAGGCCCTCGTGATCGTGGAGAAACCCGACGCGGTAGGCGCGTAAATAACCTTCAGGCGGTAACTCGGATGTGTATTACACAAAAACGGGGTCACCAGTGAGGGAATATGGTATAGTTGTCGGTAAACAACTAGAATTCTCTCATATACAGATTTATTCACACTTAGCGTCTACACAGATACAAGTCCGGATGCTAACTGCCGCTAGCGTCCAACATGCTCTCCAAAGCCCTCTCCTCAAAGATGGCACACTTACGCACAGAACAAATATCGATTTTTATGGCGCTCTACGCCACAAGTACATCAAATTTTGCTCTACGTGTTCTCTCCAGGAGCGGAAATATATACACAATGTATGTAGCATACTACACATATTTCCAGTCTCTTATAACATATTATATTTAGGGGAAACTAAACACTAGCAAAGAAAATACTCTTGGCCCAAAACCATGTTGTAAGACTAATGAGTGGCATAGATTGTAGAAGCAGTTGTAGAAGCCTTTCCTGGAAACTAAAAATTCTTACTGTTATTTCCCAGTACATATTTTCTCTTCTGTGTTTCATCAGCAAAAACACTGTGTTTTGTAAAAGAAGTAGTGAATATCATAGATATGATATTAGGAGAAAGTATGATTTGCTCAATGATTGTACAAATCTGACTATGGTGCAGAAGGGTGTGCAGTTCTCTTGTGCAAAACTTTTTAAAGATCTCTCTCCTTATATTAAAAGCAACTTTGATGACCATTCCTCTTTTAGGAAGTATCTGAAGTAATTTCTACTGGAGAGTGAATTTTATTGTTTGGAGGAGTTTTTTAGTCACAATCAGAAAACGTAATAAATTTTTGGACCAGAAATTTTAAGGGTGATATACCATAGTGTAAGTTTGATTAATGATGTAGTTGCCATACTCATGTAATATTAATAGTTATTTTCATTGGTTGTATTTGTTTTTCACTTTCTGTGGCTAATGTTTGCTGTAATCTGTCATTCTTACCAAATATGTGTAATGCAAACATGAAGTATTACTTTTGTATGATTGACTGCTTTTATATTAAACTTTCTGGCAGATTAAAACTGTGTGCCCGACCGAGACTCGAACTCGGGACCTTTGCCTTTTGCGGGCAAATGCTCTACCATCTGAGCTACCGAAGCACGACTCACGCCCAGTACTCACTGCTTTACTTCTGCCAGTATCTCGTCTCATACCTTCCAAACTTTACAGAAGCTCTTCTGCGAACCTTGTATATTACCTATGTATAGATTGTTTAGTGACACACACTATATCCTTGTGAGTTTATTACAGTTAAGATGGAGTAAGAAATAAATAAATAAATAAGAAGTTGAATGGAGTGGACAGTGTTTTGAGGAAAGGATATAATGATGAACACCAATAAAACCAAAACAAAGATAATGGAATGTAGTCACATTAAATCAAATGATGCTGATTAGGTTTGTAAAGTTAAAGTAGTAGATGAGCTTTGCTATTTGGACAGCAAATTAACTGATGAGGGCTGAAGTAGATAGGATATAAAATGTACACTGAAAGTAAAAATTAACCCTGATCTTGAAGCATACTAACATAATACAGTATTACGAAGTTGAAGAATTCCGCTATAAAATTGGAAATTCAAGAAACATACAGACAGGGATGGTGTATGTGAGTGGGACGCCCCACAGTGGCACCTGTGAAGAGAGTAGGTGTTCAGCTGCAGAGGCGGCAGTTCTTCAGGAAATAGCTACCCCCAACTTGGCACCGGCTCAAACAGTCTACGCCTAATTTCAGGCAGGCAGCATTCGCACTGTGCTATGCTGTGCTGCAGAGTGCTGCCGCTTGTACGCAGCCGGTGGAATTAGGCTCATTTCTGTCTGACGTCTGAGCAGCCGACCGACCGGTGGGAACCTCACATGTGGCTGTCATGGTACCTCCAAGCAGGAGATGCAGTTGAAACGTGCTGTACGAGATGCAAGGGTGACGATGCAAATTTGTTGCTTTAGGTGTGGTAACTTAGAGGTAAGCTAGACCAGTGTTACCAAAAGACCAGTGTTACCACCCTGGGGGGCGTGAGAGTTTATTGGGTGGGTGTGGGGGTAAGGGGAGGGGGGGGGCGTAGACATCTCAGAAGAAAGCAGATAAATACGGTGAGACAAATAAAAAATTGTGGATTTTTTGTAGAGTTGTCAGCAACAGCTTTGCCTTGCATGACAACTAGTTATTGCTGGCACAACAGATATTTTAGTCTTTAACAAGGAAAATTGGCAAACAGCAACTTGAGAAGTTCCTTTATTTTCACAACCAGTTTCGGAAATTTTGTATGCCGTCTTCAGGCCCCATGTGCACATCATGTACTCGTATAGACACTCAAATGTATCGATATTGACATACTGGTGCCAACAGTTTCTGGATGCCATGAATTCTTATTTCAGATGCTCCCTTTGAAGCCTTTGAAATCAAGTCTTCAAAGGAAGCACTTGAAATATGAATTCCAACATCCAGAAACTGATGGCTTCAGTATGCAAATATCAATTCGTTCGAGTGTACATACATGACGTGCATGTCGGGCCTGAATGGCATATTGAACTGCCAAAACTGGCTGTGAAAATACAGTAAAATAGCTTCTCAAATTTCACGGCTGCTTGGCGATTTAGCAAGAAATGTGTTTGAGAATAAGAAGAGATATTTGTCTACGCCATATATAGATTTAAGAGTTAGGAAATCTTTTCTGGAAGCATTTGTATCGAGTGTAGTCGTGTATGGAAACAGAAAATGGATGATCAGCAGTTCAGGAGTTTAGACAAGAATAGAAGAGAAGCTTTTGAAATGTAGTACTACAGAAGAATAGTGAAGATTAAATGGATAGATTACGTAAATAATGAGGAGATACTGAAACAGAATTTTGGAGAAGAGACATTTATGGTACAACCTGAATAGAAAAAGGAATTGTTTAATAGAACTCATTCTGAGATATCAAGGGATCACCAATGTAGTATAGGAGGGAATCGGGTGGGGGGTAAAAATCATAGAGGGAGATCAAGAGACGAACACAGTAAGCAGATTCAGAAGGATTTAAGTTGCAGTAGTTATTCAGAGATGAAGAGGATTACACAGGGAATGTAGAGAGCTTCATCAAACCAGTCTTCAGATTGAAAATCACAACACCAATCATACCGCACTTCTCATAGAGACCTTCGAGCTATAAAAATAGTCTACTTAAACAATGACATATAAAATTCACACTGTATGTTGCTGCTTGTTCAAATTTCAGCTATTTAATATTAACTAAAATCCCTGCATTGGCTACATAGTACGAACTATTTAAAATTTATCACACTGGACCACTATCGAACCTCATGACTATTTTCTGTGGTACAACAATTTAAATTTGTGTTTTAAGCTCTTTATGTATTAAAAATAGCTTTAAACTGTTGTGCCACTGACGTAGGGCATGAGACTCAACATTTGGCTGGAATATAAATTTTAAATAAATTGCACTATGAAGTTCATCTTGAAATCTTAGTCACCACGAAGATCATGAAATACAATAAATAAATAGTGTTAATTTTATGGAACTACAAATATATAACAGCGTTAATTACAAAACCCTTGTCATGTATTTAATGAGATGCCTTAGTTCACCTACATTTTCAGTACACCTGGTATGTACTATAAGTAATTTAAAAATGAAGAAAGTGCTTTATTCTGCATCTTTCCATGTAGTCGCAGAAATCTTAAAAAAAATCTGGCATCCTGACAACTATTACAACTTAGATAAGCACACTAGGCAAAAAAAAATTAAAATAAAAATAAAAAAAATAAAAAATAATTTTTTTTTTTTTTTTTTTTTTTTTTTTTTTTAATCCCAAGATATATCATGCTAATACTGTCTAACACCACATTAGCTTTGATAATGACCTCATTTGAGTGAGGAAGAGAGGCCAGATGTTTCTTCAGCTATGCCATATGCATCTTATTGCTGCATTTCATCCACTGTTCCAAACAGGCCCAGATATTTGTATGGAATTAAGATTGGGGGATTCCATGGATAAACTGAGGCGTGGTTGAATGCTGAATGTTCATTAAACTGGGAGTATAGGCATGCAGGTCTGTGAACATGAACTTTGTCATCTTGGAAAAGAGGGTAGTATCTTCAGCATACTCATAATGAAGATGTGCAAGACAAAGCAACAAATGGTCAATGACAATGTTGAAATGCATTGTGTATTTCATGTGTAAGTAGATCCAAGTCATGAAATGAAAAACATCATCAAAACATCACTTACCAAGCTATACACACTGTGGGTTGAATGCCTCATTGGGCCATCAGTGCACTCAGTGCCTCACATCATTTGAAAAGAGGCAAAAATGTGACTAAGTGAACTGCACTGTAATCCTGCCAGTTAACTACCGTCCAGTTACTGTGATGATTGACCTACTGAAGACATACACTGTGTTCAGTGATGTTTTGTAAGGTACCCAACTCCCGGTACCCATTGCATGCAGTTACCTTTATAATATTAACTTGGACTCTGGTTGAGATGGACTGCATTCATTGACAGCATCAGTTTCTGTTAGTTAGTGAAACTGGCTGTCATTGGAAGAGTGTGACATTCATCTCTGGTCCCTTTCATTTAGAATCATTTTATGACCACTGTTCTTATGTCATGGTTGTGAGTGTACCCTATCTTATAGATGTCTCGGACAGTCTGTGTCAATACACCAATAAATTGAGCACATACATTCATGGTGTAATCATGGATGCCTCTGAACAAACATCATAGCTCCTTTTTTCCGCTCTGTATGTCATCATGTCGACCCATCTTTACTGATTCCATACAATGGACTTCCATGTACACTTCACTTGACTGACATGACTTATGTCAGTGGGAGAGGGCCATGTGACTGCCTGGTATCAGTTCTGCAGCATATACATCACCCCAAAGTGGCAAGTGTGCTCCTTTAAAGGCATCACTAATATATCTCCAGTGAGCTCATATTAATTAATTAATGCCCATTGTTGTTTCAGGAAAGTGGAGCAAAGTACAAATCTGATACCAGTATCTATAAAGCTTCAATACATTAACATTAATACGTAAAAGACTCATGCACACACGTGTATAACAACCAACTAGAGTGTATTAGATGTTGTATGGATAATTTGGTGACGATTAAGCATGAATTAAGGAAGTACCTTTTGATCAACACATTCTAAGCAACTGAAAAATATCTGAACAGAATCTTTTAAAATTTTTATTTTAAATCAGTTTTAATTATTGTTAGCACTTGGTTGCAATAATATGTCATTATGTCAAGTCATTTCATTATATTGCTATCATTGTACAGGGTGTATAAAAAAGAATCATCCAATTCATAAAAATCAGAACTGTTACACTATTTGCTATACGTGTGTTGGAAAGAGGAAACTCTGGAGTTTTGCATGGCTCCCACTAGGTAGCAGCAGTGTGTGCCCACTTCAGTTCTAGTAAAAATGATCTCAGGTCAACACAAAGCATATTTTGCTCTATGTTTTTCACAGTGCAGGTCAGTAATAACTCTTCAGTGTGACTTTCGTACTAGGTATGGTGTGGAGAAAGAGGTTGTTTGTGTAAAGGCAAATCACCAGGCCATCCCTGACTGTCAGACACAGACGTTGAAAGCGTGTGCCATAGTTTACAAAGGAGTCCGTAGAAATCCATTCTTCGTGCATCTCGACAACTCAACATGCCCCTGATGTCCATCTGGTGTGTGTTGCATCGATGTTTACCCATCAAATCATACAAAATTCAGCTACTGCAGGCTCTTCATGAAGGTGACAAACAACAACTTGTGGAGTTCTGTAATTTCATTCTTGGTGAGATGGAGGATGACAGTTTTCTTCCAGGCTTAGTGTTCAGTGACAAGCCAAAACTCCTTTTAAATGGAAATTTGAACTGTCATAATGTGAGAACACGGGGTACAGAACAACCACGCAAAGTTGTACAACATGAGACGGACTCTCCAAAATTTAATGTGTTTCGTGCAAAGGAAAAGGTTTATGGTCCATTTTTATTTGCCGAGAACACTGTTACAGAAAGCATGTCTCTCGATATGCTTCACAATTTTCTTTTCCCAGAGTTGGATACTAATTCAAATGACTTCATTTACCAGCAGGTTAGGGCACTACCACACTGGCATCTGGAAGTGCGGGAATTTCTAAATCAAAAGAGTACTGAACTATGGATAGATCGCACTGGACCGAATGATCCAACCCTACATTACTGGCCTTCAGGGTCACCGGACCTGACTGTATGTGATTATTATAAAAGACTCTGTTTATCTGCCTCCATTACCAACAGTACTGAATGAACTGAGACATTGCATAACAGCACCTGTGGAAGCTGTAACTCAAGACCTGCTTGCTGCAGTGTGGGAACAATTTGAATACCACATTGACATATGCTGTGCATCTCAAGGGGGCATATTGAACACCTATAAGAAGATATGAAAAAAAACTTTTTGAGTTTCCTGTTCATCATAAAACAAAATTCATTGTATATGTTTATTAGTTTCAGAAATACAGACATGCCAAATTGGATGATTCTTTTTGATACGCCCTGTATTACTTTCCACAACCCAGAGAGACACCTCTCTGCAGCATATGACTAATGCAATGTGTTACAGTGTTCAGATGTGCTATTTCATGCAGTTTCAGGGAGATGCTTAACATAATTGAGATTTTATTAATTTGGTGACTGATCAAAGTGATGAAATTCTGTACTGTGTCATTCTAACAATTCTAATATGAAATACATATGAGTGTTGGCAATAGCCACCTTAGCAAAGGCCCCTTCTGTTTGGAAAGGAGTCCAAAATTGTCAGTTTGGCCATTTCCATAAGGAAATCACAGTGCTGACAGGCATTTCTCTCTACCTTACACAGCTGCTGCTGCTCTGCACTGTGTGCAGCTCAGATTTAAACACCTCAGATTTAAACACACTAAAAAATAAAGTTAAAGATACCCTTGCTAAGATTTCATTATGGTTTAGAGCGAACGGTTTTCTACTAAATGAAAGTAAGACCCAGGCACTTTCCTCTAGCTTAAGAGAGAATCATGAGTTAGAAAGTATAAAATTTTTAGGTGTTATAGTAGACAACAAGTTGACATGGGAACCACACGTCAAACCTATATCTGCCAGACTCTCAAGAGTTATCTATTTAATTAGAAACTTAAAAAGACATGTCCCTAATAGTTATATAAAATCAGCATATTTTGCTTTCTTTCAGAGTATCATATCATATGGAATCTTATTGTGGGGCAATAGCAGTCACGTAAAGAGCATTCTACTTTTACAAAAAAAATTAGTAAGAATAATAACCGACTCAGATAAGTTAGAACACTGTAAACCCTTGTTTGTTAAATTGTAATGCCTGACCATAATAAACTTGTACATCTGTAATGTTCTATTGCATGTTAGGAACAATATTTCAAATATATCATTAAGAAGGGATGTACATAGCCATAACACCAGGAACAAATCATGTTTAGATGTACCATATCAAAGACTATCCATGTCACAGAATTCATATTTAGTTCTTGGACTTAAGTTGTACAATAAGTTAAGTATAGATTTAAAAGAGTTACCTGTCAATATCTTCAAAGCTAAGTTGTACAGAATACTAGTAAATAATCCTTTCTACACAGTAGATGAATTTTTTGAAACTGAAAATACTGTCTTTCAACACTGTATCTAGTGGATGGCCTTATGTAATCCAAACTAAATTGTATTTAGTAATTAATGTTAAAAATGTAAGTTATCTTGACGTTGTCTATTGCTTTATGAGCTGAACGACAATAAAATTTGATTGATTGATTGATTGATTGATCATAGCTCTTCTTGCAGACTTAGGAGGTGATACCATATGTGCAAATGTACTCTCTACCCACAGAGCAGAATAAAACCTAGTACTTACCACATCACTAGACCTTTCTTCAGTCTACAATTTCACTGTCATAGTCTGTTGCACCAGATGAGATGGTGACATAAATATGGCACCAAGTTACTGTTATATGTATTTCTTATCATACCTAATTAGATAAGAACAGGAGAGAAACTGTTGTTGATGATATGAAATTAGTCACTTTGTTAACTGATAATATCTTCTTGTTCTTATTTTTCAGTGTTCTAACGGCCTCCAACAATATGATGCGAATTTTTCCATACAATTTGTTTCCATTACATGAATTTGCTTTGGATTTGTCAAATAATCCATTCACTTCACGCTATTTTGTGATACCAGATAGACCTCAGAAGTACGAACCACCATCTCTCAAAGAACTTGCTGCCCGAACTGTGGTTGACTACAGGTAATTTCTTGCATATTTTTTCTAGAGCTACAATATACTGGTGCACAATTCTATCAAACTTTCTTCCATGATCACTTATTTTTCTTCTGAAGTATAGCCCTTTATACATTTGCTTGCTTACTTGCTTGCACTGTTTCTTGCAGTATCATCTTTGTAGATTGACTGAACAGAAAACTGTGTTCCTATGAAAAAATTTGTACTTCACTTGGTACTTGGTACATATATGCTTCCATCTATGAGGTAGGCAATCATTCAGAATTGACACTCAATTGTCTGTGGAAAGTCTTGGTTACAATTTAATTTGTTGACACAATTCCGTGCAACATCATCAAGTCATAGCCATGTTAGAAGGAATTATGGCATGAAATACCACAGAACAGTTATACTCTGAGGTGAAAAATTCATAGAATACCTCCTATTACTGTGTTACACCTCCGTTTGCCCAGCTTAGTGCAGCAGCTCCATGTGGCGTGGACCCAACAAGTCGTTGGAAGTTTCTTGCAGAAATATTGAAACATGCTGCCTCTTTAGCTGTCCATAATTGTGAAAGTGTTGCTGGTGCAGGATTTTGTGCACAAACTGACCTCTTGATTATCCATAAAAATTCTATCACTGTTTGGGAACATGAAGTCCATGAATGGCTGAAAATGGTCTCCAAGTAGCCAAACAGAACCATTTCCAGTCAATGATTGGTTCACTTGGACCAGAGGTCTCAGTCCATTCCATTGAACACAGCCCACATTATTATGGAGCCACCACCAGCTTGCACAGTGCTCTATCAACAACTTGGGTATGTGGCTTCTTTGGCTCTGTGCTACACTTGAACCCTACTACCATCTCTTGCCAACTGAAAGCAGGACTCATCTGACCAGGCCACAGTTTTCCAGTCATCTACAGTCCAAGCAATATGGACGAGGAGAGAAGTTTCAGGTGGTGTCATACTGTTAGCAAAGGCACTTGTGTCAGTTGTCTGCTACCATAGCCCATTAATGCCAGATTTTGCCACACTGTACTAGTGGATACCTTCATCATATGTCCCACAACGATTTCTGTGGTTATCTCACATAGTATTGCTTGTCTGGTAGCACTGACAACTCTACACAAACAGTGCTGGTCTCCTTCATTAAGTGAAGGCTGTGGTGAGAAATAATGCCCAAAATTTGGTATTCTAATGATTCCCAAAATGGGATGTCCAGTGCATCTACCCCAGCTACCATTCCATGTTCAGATATGTGGCAGATATGATACGCGAGTTGGGATGGAAGTGATTAAAGCAAAGACATTTTTCATCGCAGCGAGATCTATTTACGAAATTTCAGTCACCAACTTTCTCTTCCTAATGTGAAAATATTTTGTTGAGCCCAACCTACATAGGTAGGAATAAAATAAGAGGAACGAGAGCTCGAACAGAAAGGTTTAGGTGTTCGTTTTTCCCGCACGCTGTTCGGGAGTGGAATGGTAGAGAGATAGTAAGATTGTGGTTCGATGAATCCTCTGCCAAGCACTTAAATGTGAATTGCAGAGTAATCATGTAGATGTAGATGTAGATGAAAGCCCATTAATTCTTGTCGTGTGGCCATAATCATTTCAGAACCCTTTTCAAGTGCATCATCTGACTATAAATGACAGCTCTGCCAATTCACAGCCATTTTATACCTTGTGTATGTGTTACTAATGCCATCTGTGTATGTGCATATCTGTATCCCATAACTTTTGTCACCACTATGTACAAAAAATAGTCAGCTGTTACATCAATACTTAGAAATAAATACAAGAACTAACCACACAGCAGTGGGGAAATAAGGTATCAAAAACAAGTCATACATATATGAAACTTAATGCCAATCTGAATGCACATGGGGACCAGTAGTGGTGAGAAAAACAACATTGGCAACTAATACCGTGCATAAATAAGTATCAAAAAATGTAACCAACAGGAGGTCAGACAATGAACATTGATTGTGTACTATATAATTTGAAAACCATGAAGGAAGCATGCAGACATAGTATTTAAAAATTTATGCAATGCACAGAATAAAAATAAATAATACTACAGAATATTCATATTTCATGTGGAATGTTAACTGGTACAATTACTAAACATTAACCACGTATCAGTTTTAAATCTTGAAATTCTGGTGCCCAACAGCTTTCAGAAACAGTGTCTGACAGCTTCCCAGTTGTCACAATCAATAGATTTGTCTTGCTACCACAGTAAGTAAGCAAGAGGCGCCAATAAAATAGATGTAGTTAAGATGCAGTAGAATCTCACTACGAAACCAACTCTTTCAAAAAAGTAGAAAGTAAGAGGACAGTTCTGTTGCTAGGTAGCAGCCATGGAAGAGGTGTGGGCCAGATTTTGCATGGAACATTAGGTGACAGGTACCAGGTCACAAACTTTTTCAAGCCAAGTGCATGTTAGAGGATACAGGTTCCTTGTGCAAGGGTTTCTCAAAGCAGGAACATGTGAAGATAGTGAGAGGAGTGGGAAACAGTACTGATAGGGATCAGGGCTACAGTATTGAGTGTGACCTGGTGAAAATAGCCTTTGCAACAACCCATACCACCATTGGGCTGGTGCCTGCTTTAATGTGGCATGATCAGCCCCCGTTGCACCACTCTGTCAGGGGGGTAAATATGGAGTCGGATCAATTGCGTGCGGTGGCCACTCTGTCAGACATTGGATTGGTTCCTGTCGAGGCTATTGATACGGGGGATTTCACAAGGAATGGCCTACAACTCAATAGGAAAGGGAAGGGTAAACTGGCAGGGTTGTTAGCAAAATCCATAAGGGGGGACACTAGTACTCATGGACGTACCTCTTTTTTAGACTAACATCAGTGTCCAATGAGAAGTTCAGGCAGGCAGGTGCTAAAGAGGTTCAAACCAACAAGATTCTCACAACAGGAAAGTAAATAATAATGTTACCATATTTAACCAAAATATTGATCGAATAAAGAAAAAAAGTAGATTCTCACAAACGTAAAGTAAAAAATGATGTTATCATTTTTCACCAAAATATTCCGGGTTTGAAGAATAAAGTAGATGAGCTCCTGGTTTGTTGAGATGACATTGAATCTGATAATGTAATAGATATGCTATGCCTGTCTGAGCATCACATTGTGTCTGATATGGAAAAGGTAAATATCAGTGGTTATAAACTAGCTGCACATATGAGTAGAGAGAATAAAGAGAGAGGAGGAGTTGTCATATATGTCAAAAGTTGTCACTGTGTAAAAAGCTTGGATACGAAAAAGTGTTGTCTAGAGCAACATATAGAAGCGCCTGCCTGTCAACTTAAACTGAAGGAGGGCTCTTTTATAATGGTAACAGTATATAGGTCCTCTTCAGGAAACTTTCGTTTATTCCTGGAAAACTTGGATGCCTTGTTGTGCTATCTGTCAGATAGTGGTAAGCAAATTATTATTTGTGGGGACTTCAATGTTGATTCACTGAAAGAGTGTAATAGGAAGAATGACCTGGAAGACTTGCTCGGTTCTTTCAATTTGACATCTGTCATTAATTTTCCTGATGGGGTAGTAAAAGACAGCAGCACATGGATAGATAACACTTTTGTAGACCGAGATAAGTTTAAAAACGTAAATTCATGTCGTGTTGAGAATGGCCCTTCTGATCATGGTGTTCAGCTAGTTACAGTATATGACATAGCTCCATTCAAAACTACCCTGCAAAGTTGTGCGTTCAATTAAAGACTCAACAATTAGAAATTTCAGGGAAAATCTTCAGCAGCTAGTCTGCGATGAGGTGTACAAGGAACCCAATGCTAATTTAAAATATAACTTATTTCATGATACACTTGTAAGATAATTTGAAAACTGTTTCCCCAAGAAAGTAGTTAAATCTAATTATAAGAAACCATGCGAAAAACCTTGGCTTACTAAAATAGTAAAAATAACTTGTAACCACAAAAGGGAACTGTATCTAACAACAAGAAAGGGTAATGACCCAGAAACAGCCAAATATTATAAAAACTACTGTGCTACATTAAGAAAGGTTATTAAAAAGTCTAGAAGCATGTGAATCATGTCTGAGATTAATACCTCTGATAACAAAATCAAAACAATTTGGCATATTATTACAAGGGAGACATGGCAACCGAGAGTACAGGATGACAGCATTACCATCAAAGCGAATGGAAACTTGACAAACAACAAGCCGGAAGTCAAAAACGTTTTGAATGGTCATTTTTTAAACGTTGTAGAGAAAATAGGATCTAAATGTTCATTAGAAGAAGCAACGCAGTTAATGGAAGAGGCCTTACCCACACAATTTGATACAATTGAAATTTTCACCTCTGCTTTAGAAATTAGGAAGATAATAAACTCTCTCAAGAATAAAAGCTCACATGGAATTGATGGCATTTCCAGCAGGATAATAAAAGCTTGTTCCCAAGAGATAAGTGGGATTCTTAGCCATTTATGTAATAGCTCTCTGAGCAGGGTATTTTCCCAGATAGAATGTAGTATCCCATTGTTAAACCACTGCATAAAAAAGGGGATACATCTGATGTCAACAACTACTGCCCAATCTCTCTTCTGACTGCCTTATCCAAAATTCTTCAAGAAAGTAATGTATTGTAGAGTAGCTAAAAATAAAGTTTTAACAAAATGTCAGTTTGGTTTCCAGAAGGAGTTTTTCAACGGAAACTGCCGTATATACTTTCATTAATGAAATATTAAATGCTCTGAGTAACCGGAAGTCACCCGTTGGGATATTTTGTGATCTCTCTAAGTCTTTTGATTGTGTTAGTCATTGAATACTTCTAGAAAAGTTCAAGTACTGTGGTATGAATGGGACAGCGCTCAAATGGTTTAAATCATACCTAACTGGAAGAGTGCAGAAAGTTGAAATAAGCAGTTCACATAATATGAAAAAAAATTGGTGATTTCTCAAACTGGAAAACAATCAAGAATGGGGTGCCGCAAGGTTCTGTCTTGGGTCCTCTGCTGTTCTCAATATATATTAATGACTTGCCATTCTATATTCACAAAGATGCAAAGCTGGTACTTTTTGCTGATGATACAAGTATAGCTATCACACCCAAAAGACAAGAATTAACTGATGAAATTGTAAAAGGATGTTTTTCAGAAAATCATTAAGTGGATCTTTGCAAATGTGCTCTCATTAAACTTTGACAAAACACAGTATATACAGTTCCACACAGTAAATGGAATGACACCATTAATAAACATAGACTTTGATCAGAAATCAGTAGCTAAGGTGGAATATTCAAAATTTCTAGGTGTATTCATTGATGAGGGGTTGAACTGGAAAAATCACACTGAGGATCTGCTGAAATGTTTGAGTTCAGCTACTTATGCTATTAGGGTCATTTCTAATTTTGGTGATATACATCTCAGTAAATTAGCCTACCATGCCTATTTTCATTCCCTGCTTTCGTATGTCATCATATTCTGGAGTAACTCGTCATTGAGTAAAAGAGTGTTTATCGCACAAAAATGTGTAATCAGAATAATTGCAGGAGTTCATGCAAGATCATCCTGCAGACACTTATTTAAAGAGCTAGGGATCTTCACTGTAGCCTAACAATATATATATTTACTTATGAAATTTGTTATTAACAATCCGAACAAATTCAAAAGTTTATTTATTCGTTCGGCATATACAAGGCAAATATTACAGTGTCATTACAATCCACCAGGAAATTACAACACTACACAATGCTACTTACAGTTTTGAGCCAATCTATGGCTAGGTCAGGCAAGTAATGTATGTCCTTCAGTTCACCACTATATCCTACCACTTCACACACCAGTAGGTGATCCATTGTCTGGATTTCACCACATTCACACACGGGACTCTCCGCAAGTCCCCACTTATTCATTAGATGTTTGCATCTTCCCACGCTTGTTCTAAGGCGATTTAAGGCAACCCAGAGCTTCCGAGGGAGATCAAAACCATTTATCTTCTTGCTGGGGTCATCGATAAGCTTTTGGTTCTTGTGTGTCCCTTTGCACCATGATTCCCCCCAGGCTAGCTTTGGGTCGAAGTCCTGTAATTCCCTGCCAATCTTCCAAAAGGGGGACCTAGATTTTAGCCTGTTGATGGGTGATAAGTCTTGGTGTATAGGGAGTTCTGGATTGTGTACGATCTTCCTATATATTCTTGAGGTCGCCATGGAGCGCCTTATATCAGGGGGTTCTATGTTGGCAAGGACTGGGAGCCAGTCACATGGGGTAGCCCTAAGTGTGCCTGAGATAATTCTCATCGTCTCTTTCAATTGGGTGTCTGAATTTACATGCACACTTTTCGCCCAGACTGACAAACAATATTCAGCCACGCTGTACACGAGGGCTAATGCTGATGTCCTTAGTGTATTAGCTCCGCACCCACATGATGTTCCAGCCAGTTAAGACATAATGGCATTTCGAGATTTTAATTTCTGTTTGGTGTCTTCCAGATGGGAGCTAAACATTAGTGTATGGTCTAATTTTACTCCCAGATATTTGGGCTTATCTTCATGTCTGATATGCCGGTCATTCAGGGAAAGCTGCAGTTTCCTGCTTGAAGCTCTGTTATTAAGGTGCATTATGGTACTGGTCGTTTTATTGGGGTTGGGATGCAAATGCCACTTAAGGTAGTAGGTGTTCAGTGCTTCAAGGTCCGCATTCAATGTTTTTTCAAGATCTTCGAAATTTTTGCTTTGGTATGCAATGGCCAGATCATCCGCATACGCAAATTTACGTGACCTGGTGCTTGGCATATCAGATATTTCTCTATATATGTTGTAAGGGACAAAACTTGTTCACAGCAGTTCCTTCCCACATGGAACCCTGCTTGATAGTCCGGGAGGTTTGCCCCAATGTATGGTGCTAGTCTGGCCAGTAATATTCTCTCAAATAGTTTGTAAGAGGTACAAAGCAGTGAGATCAGGCTGTAGTTCTTTGGATTATCTCCATCCTTAACTGGTTTCAGTACCGCTATTACCTTAGCTTCTTTCCATAACTTTGGGAGTGCACCTGATTTAATGCATTCCGTGAAGAGCTTGGCCATCCATTTCCTCCCAATGGGTCCCAGTTCCCTCAGAAATTCTGGGAGGATTTCGTCGGGTCCGGCTGCTTTCCCTGTTTTCATTAGTGTTAGGGCATGGGTGATCTCCTCGACGTCTACTGCTTTGACAATATCTAGATTAGTTGGATTATAGGCTAATTCCTTGGTTAGGTTCCTGGAGATCCTTTCCTTCTCCTCAGTCTTCAGGCGTATTTTGGAGGTCTGTTTCATGGCAGTCGCTATTTCGGATGGGCCCACACCCGCAGCCGATCTTCGTGGTGTTGTGGCACCACCCAGTTTCCATAGTAGACCCCAGCTCTTCCTGCTAGAATGGGTAAAGTCCAGATTCTCCATTGCCATCTTCCACCTGTTCCTACGTTCCTCATTCATAGTGTTGATCAGTCGTTCTGCAGTCTAGTCCTCCCCACTCCTCTCATACTGCTCTAACAATGACTCACACTCCTCTGACCAGCAAGGAATGTATTCCCTCCGGGCCCCTCAGGGGATAGCCTTTAGGGCCCCTTTATATATCAGGTTTACAAACCTTTGGTAGTTCTCTGGACTTGGTGGTATTCGATTTATTGTCTTGTCAATCAAAGATTTATATTTCCCCCAGTCTGCTTTTCTCAGATTCCACCGTGGAATCGGGGGGCTCTTTATGATTGGGATGGAAAGGCCGATCTCCACAATAATCGGGAGGTGTTGGCTCAGTGGGAAAGCTTCGAGGACTCTTCTTGTAACTTGCATTGGTACGCCCGTTGCGCCGCGTGTGACAAAGGTCAGGTCAGGTGTCGTCTTTGTGCCCCATACTTTTGAATTAAAGGACGCTCTGTCCTTGGGATCAAACAGGAGGTGTAGGTCTCGGTTGTCAGCCCAGTCACTTAGTCCAACGCCTTCCGGAGTGGTTCTCTGATATCCCCATCTGGTGTGCTGGGAATTAAAGTCGCCGGCATAGATTGCTGGATGATTAGCCTGTGGTAAGATTCCTATAGGCCATTGCTGCGAAGGTGGTTTGTAGACATTGTAGATTGTCATCTCTCCCAGTTTAATGCCCATTGCATGTGGAACCGATTCCACATTGTTCTCGAGGTTTCCTAGAAACTCATTTTTCACCAGGGTCGCCATACCATGTTTGTCATGTCCTGAGTATCCCACATTGGTGAATCCTGGTATGCATAATCGTTTGATGTTTTCATCCGTCAGGTGTGTCTCCTGCAAGAGTACAACACTTACTCTTTCTCTTGTTACAATTTTTTCAAGGATTTCTCCTTTTGTCCTTGTGTAGCCTTCTATACTGAAGTGGCGCACTCTCACCATCTTCGTGGAGTCATTCCGCTTCTGAATCGTTTGCCTTCTTGTGGGCCGGGAGGCATTTGAGCGTCCGGTCGCCGGCATTGTGTAGACTTTTTGCCGTTGCATTTTACTGCAGCGTTGCCCAGGGAGCACCATCTTGGAGGTTGTCTACACGTCGCTCCCCAATTCAAAAGTAATATCAGTGTACATGGCTACAACACTAGGAGAAAGGATGATCTTCACTACTCAAGGTTAAATCTAAGTAAGGCTCAGAAGGCGGTAAATTATGCTGCCGCAAAATTGGTCACTTGCCTAATAGCATCAAAAGTCTGACAGATAGCCATATGGCATTTAAAAGGAAATTAAAAGAATTTCTGAATGACAACTCCTCCTACCAATTAGATTAATTTTTGGATGTAGGAAGTGGGTAATTTCCCACCCCCAAACAAAAAAAAGTCATGTAATATTTCGTGTAATGTAATATTTTGTATATACACCTTTTATTAACCTGACACATTCCACATCATTGCGAAGCTTATTAGAAGTTGGCTCAGTGAATTTCTGTACAATGTGTAAAATATAAATTCAAAAGAAAGCTCAGGCTCTATAGTTTTGCTTCATGCCTTCTATCACTGATGCTATTTTTTGCGATCAACAGTGTATGTAGTTTTTGCAACTATATCGTGCCAGATTTGAACATGAAAGTCTTTCAAATGTGCTATCATGGAAACCTTGTTATATTTCTGTGTGACATCCCTGCCATAGCAAATGATCTGCACAAAAAGTATATTTTCAGCACTTCGCAGAATGCTTTCACCCCTACCTGCACTCCCGTTGTTGAAGGGCCACTCTCCCTCTTCCACATCAAGCAAGTAAGCTCATTTTATGTGTATCAGTGTGGTGTGGTAGCTGCACTGGCTGTTGTGTGGTGTAACAAGTAACCAACCAATAACATCTCACTAGCTGGAAATAAGCAATGTTTCCTTGATTCTGATCAAGCATATTCTTTGAGACTCGGTGTTTCCATTTAAAAGATTGGCAATCAGTATTGTTGTTGAATACAGTGCATCAGCAATACATGCAAAAAGATGAAACTAAGTTGTAAATGACACAAGAAAAGGTGGCAGCTGGGCTTATTTGTCACATATTGGCTCAGTCCAGAACACGTCACATTAACTTGCATTTTTTTCCATTCCTGCCACAACCTAGCAGTAGTTGTATTATAACTGCATGGTGAAGCTAAACATTGTAGGTTGTGCTGGCAATGCTGGTAGTAGATTTCTCTGGTGCATTTTGGTGCTGGTGGTGTATTTCCTCTTCATGTCTCCCCTCTTTGCAATGGCCTAAAATATTGTGTTAACTGTGCCACCACCCACAGTGCAAACTGCCTGTCTTATGTGCCACTAGGAATGTCAGTAGGGAAAAAATGGGATGAACTCAAGTGAGACATCAAGTAGGAACGTAGAATTGAGATAGCCTGACATACCTCATCTGAGAGCTCGTATTTCTATATTTCTAAAGAACATGTTATCTTTTCTGACAACATGTAATTGCTGGTACTAGTTTAAAGACATTGAGCTACCATATTTACTCGAATCTAAGCCGCACTCGAATCTAAGCCGCACCTGAAAAACGAGACTCAAAATCAAGGAAAAAAAATTTTCCCAAATCTAAGCTGCACCTGAAATTTGAGACTCGAATTTCAAGGGGAGAGGAAAGTTTTAGACTGCACCTCCAAATCAAAACAAAGTTCGTCCATTGTAACATGAGACACAGTTTAGGTTGAATGGATGAAGATACAGCTACAGTAGTTTGGTTCAAGTCGCAAGCTTAGCAGTTAAACTTTACCAGGTAGCCATCGCTATGCGTCAGGAGCTCTGTCTGTATTTATATGGGTTCCCTTTCTTTTTCACGTGCTTCGTCTGGTTTAAATTGATTGCTTATTTTGCTTTGATCTGATAAGTGCCGTTCTCTTTGTTATAGGTGTTTATGTCACTCTAAGCTGAAAATGCATGATCATACCTTGTCATGCACTGGTTGTTGCATTCAGATAATGAGTGTATACGATCTGTTGCCGCTCGCGGCATGGCTTGCTTTTGTGCACTCTACTGCTGCTTACAATAAAAAGAAGAGAGGAATTGTCTCATTAGCGAATCAATGGCAAGGGACTGCTATTGGCTGTTACTTACACTGCTGCTTTCTTTGACAATGATCAATAGGAACCAAATAATTGACTGCGTATGAAAGAAGATGTTCTGAATGAGAGTTAAGCAAAAATTTTTCTCCGTTTGAAAATCTTCGCAGATGCCTCTTTAGTGCATTGTATTCTGCACAGAAATTAGAGTCATCTTAGATTTAAAAATCTAGTCAGTTGTCATTCTTAATTTCTGACTGTCACTATTCAGCATAAGAGTAAAACTAATATAAACATGACATGGTATGTATGTTGCTGCTCTCTCACACTAGTTTTGTAGTTTATTAGGCAGACAGCATTTAAATGAGATAGCAGCAAACACAAAAGAATATATACCATAATGTTTAGATTATTCTACCTTTTTCGTTTTTTATTTATTTACTGACGCAGAGGTTTTGGCGCCAGTATTTATCTTTATGCCTGCACAGCATGCCTGTGTAGCGCTACACATATTCGACGGCAGAAGTTAGTTGTGGCGGCACCTACCAACATTTTTCAGAACTTCTGCTTACGTTGCACTCACTCACAAAAACCAGGAAAAAAGTGTGGCTTAGATTCGAGGAAATACGGTAATTGTTAACCAAAATAATGTCTTTACCTAAAGTGAATATATATTGTATACTTTTTTTGTCTTTCACATAAATATCTAAAAGGTAATAGCTTTATATTTTGTAATATCTGTCCTACACATATTTTTAAAGAGACATCACACAAAGTGGCAATCAGTCAGCAGCAAGCATTCAAAGATAGCAGTTACTGTGGTTGTGTGTCCAGTTGGCACAATGTAAGTGCATAGGTATGTGTGGCTGTGCCTGCAAGCTTGTGTGTGTGTGTGTGTGTGTGTGTGTGTGTGTGTGTGTGTGTGTGTGTGTGTGGCGCGCGTGCACATGTGTGCACACGCACGCGTGTATGTTTGTTGGTACTCTAGCTCAGTGCTTTTCAATCTGTGGGTCGCGAGCCCAGGACTTTGCAAGGTCTTGCTCGGTGGCCACAGTTGCGGGAGGAAGCAGTAGCAGCATAGCCGATAACATACGCTTCATGATAATCATCTGCTATGGTACAAATGTCACACAGGAGTGACAAGGTTTTGTGGAAGAACATTGTAAAGACTCTCACATTCAGATTTGGTACTTATTTGTAGTAATGACTATGAAATTAATTTAAACCTGTTGAACAGTTCAAATTGACAAACACTTGCAGTGGTAAGATGTGACAATGTCCATCAAACCTATCTAACACCTAAAAAACCTGACTAGAGTGGCAAGTGTCAATAAGCCCTGTTCAGACCATATCCAAGAGTTCACCTTTGAGAGGTTTGTGGGGAGAGGAGAAAGACCACATTAATTTCTGGGTGGAAATGGCTTTCTCAGGGCAGCATCTTGTGCTGCACTGACAATTTAGTTTCCATGCTGATCATGTGCGCTGGTAAAAATATCACTCAGAACTACAACAGCTCATGAAAGTGCATTTAAAAGATGCTCATATCGAAATGTGATACAAAATGGCTGCAACAACACACACACAGTTCATCTGCAGGACTTTGCTCCGCAGTTACTTGAATGAATTTCAGTAACCGTGGTTTGAATCAAACAATAGATCACTAGGATTGGCACCAGTTAAATAAGGCATCAACTACAGCAGTTTCTCCCAAGTGGATCTAGGACTCTTCAGCTCACCTCAGATTATAATTGACACACTGTGTGTTGACATTTCTATTTTTCATAGCTCTGTGGATTGATCGGGATTCCAACAAAATGTTCATTATTTCTTGCCTCAGAGCATTTAATATTTCATTATTGAAAGTATGTATAGCATTTTCCATTGAAAAACCCTTCTGGAAACCAAAGGTGTGAAGCTACTCTACAATACATTACTTTTTCAAGAATTTTGGATAAGGCAGTCAGAAGAGAGATTGGGCTGTAGTTGTTAACATCAGACATATCCTCTTTTTTATACAATGGTTTAACAGTGGCAACTTCAGTTTATCTGCAATAAAAAAAACCTGCTTCAGAGAGCTATTACATATGTGGCTAAGAGTCCCACTTATTTCTTGGGAACAAGCTTTTATTATTCTGCTGGAAGTGCCACCAATACCATGTGAGCTTTTATTCTTGAGAGAGTTTATTATCTTCCTAATTTCAGAAGCAGGGGTGGGAATTTCAATTGTATCAAATTGTGTGGGTAAGGCCTCTTCCATTAACTGTGTTGCTTCTTCTAATGAACATTTAGATCCTATTTTCTCTACAACATTTAAAAAATGATTATTCAAAATGTTTTCGACTTACAGCTTGCTGTTTGTCAAGTATCCATTCTCTTTGATAGTAATGCTGTTATCCTGTACTCTCGGTTGCCATGTCTCCCTTGTAATAATATGCCAAATTGTTTTGATTTTGTTATCAGAGGTATTAATCTCAGACATGATTCACATGCTTCTAGACTTTTTAATAACCTTTCTTAATGTAACACAGTAGTTTTTATAATATTTGGCTGTTTCTGGGTCATTACCCTTTCTTGTTGTTAGATACAGTTCGCTTTTGTGGTTACAAGATATTTTGACTCCTTCAGTAAGCCAAGGTTTTTTTCATGGTTTCTTATAATTAGATTTAACTACTTTCTTGGGGAAACAGTTCTGAAATAATAGGACCTGGCATAGCAAAAAGATTAGTCATATTTTGTGTGTACCGCTCTCCCAGTGGAGACATTGATGTATTCTTCTCAAAACTGAATCATAGCTTAGACAAGGTTTCTGGACCAAAAGCAAATGTAATTATCTGTGGTGACTTAAACATTAATATGATGAAACCTGATAAGGCTAGCAACATATATGTGAATATTCTAAGCTGTTATGGAATATCCTCCCTTGTTAATTGTCCAACTAGAATAATGAAAGACTCCTCCTCATCTATAGATCATGTAGCTACAGATATTGATAGTAAAAAATGTCATATTGTTGTCCAAAACCTGGGCCTAGCAGACCACCTCTGCCAGATCTTAAAAACTAACATTCATGTAGAAACTCCTCCTAAACTTTGTACATACAAAAGAATGTTTTCCAAATCAGCCCTGCATCAGTTTAAATCCCAGCTAGAATATGAAGATTGGAGGGAAGTCTATGCAGAAACCAACGCAAATCAGAAATTTATCAAGTTCATGTCAATTTTTAAACTCAGATTTGAAGAGATGTTTCCCAAAACTCGTTATCAAATTAAAACTACAAAGAGAAATCAGTGGGTGACTACAGGTATCAAAAAATCCTCAGAAACTCTTAGATATCTCAACTCCATAAAAAATAATCAATCTAACCCAGAAGTTCTGCAATCCTACAAAAAGTACAGTAAAATTTACAGAAAGGCGTTGCTAGCTGCAAAAAAACTTTCAAACAACAAAATATTACTTGAAGCTGAAAACAAGAGCAAAGCAGCCTGGAACATCGTCAAACAGGAAACATCTAACTCTGCTATAAGGACCTCAATTCACATATTAAAAAAAAGATGTACCAGTAGGTAACCCTAAAAAATTAGCTGATTTTGTAAACTCATATTTCAGTAGTATTACAAAAAAATTACAGCAGAAATTTCCAGATACGTATGATCTACCTACTCAGAACCAGCCAACAAACTCAATGGTGCTCTTGCCAACTACAGAAAGGGAAGTGGCACTAGTAGTACACCAACTAAAAAATAAAACTTCAGTAGGACTTGATGAAATCCCAGTCTGCGTAATTAAAGATTGTATAGACTCCATAAAGGGACCATTAACAGACATAATTAATGAATCTTTCGAATCTGGATACTTTCCGGAGTACCTAAAACAAGCAAAAGTTATACCTATCCTTAAAAACGGAGATGTGGAAAATGTAGAGAACTACAGGCCGATCTCTATACTGTCTATCATTTCTAAAATAATAGAAATACTAGTCAAAAAGAGACTGCTAAATTACCTGAGTAAATATAATCTTCTTTCCAATGACCAATTTGGTTTTAGGCCCGGAAAAGGCACACAATATGCTATAGCACAGTTCACTAAAGTAATTATAGAAGCACTGGACAAAGGTGAAAATGTAAGTGGTATCTTTTTAGACTTGTCCAAGGCCTTTGATACAGTTGACCACAAAATCTTACTTCATAAATTAGGGCAAATAGGAATGAGAGGTGTGACAAAGAAGTGGTTCAAATCATACTTGGAAAACAGAGTTCAACGAGTTGAGATATCACAAGTTTCAAACAATTCCCTTATAAAACACCTGTCTGACCCAGAAAATGTGAATATAGGCGTCCCACAGCGAAGTGTATTAGGCCCAATATTGTTTCTTATATACATTAACGACTTCCCACAAAGTATCAGACATGGCGAAAAAATACTTTTTGCTGATGACAGCAACATAGTAATAACAGGTGAAAATCCAACACAACTGTCAGAAAGAGCAAACGAGGCTCTCAATGATGTCCGTAACTGGTCATTCAAAAATAAAGTAACCCTAAATGTAAAGAAAACTAACTATATTAACTTCCAATTGAACAAAAAACACAATGCCACTAGAATAAAAGTTAACAATAATGAATTAGAATGTGTAACAAGTACCAAATTCTTAGGGATGAATGTAGACAGCCAACTGAAATGGACAAAACATGTCAACATTTTGGCAAAGAAATTATCCACAGCATGCTATGCTCTTAGAATCCTTGCACCGGTATGCAATAATACCTGTCTTAAAATGACATATTACAGATATCTACACTCAGTCCTCAGCTATGGGATCATGTTTTGGGGAACAAGTGCCAGTAACATACAAACTGTGTTCAAAGTACAAAAAAGAGCCATAAGGATAATAACAAATAGCAACAACAGGGCCCACTGTCTAGAATTATTTAGAAAGCTAGGAATTCTAACTGTTTCTTGTGAGTATATCTTTCAGAACATATTGTTCATTAAGAAAACTCTCAACATGTACAACACAAACAGCCTAATACATGACCACGAAACAAGAGCTTGTCACCACCTCCATCTAGATAGAACAAGGCAAAGACGCAAAAAAGTGTATTTTACAATGGGATAAAACTGTACAACAATTACCACAAGAAATTAAAGAAATAAATGAGCCCCTCACTTTCAGGCAAAAGCTTAAAACCTTTTTAGTAGGTAAAAGTTGTTATACTGTAAAAGAATATTTAACATAGATGTAGATTATTAGCAACATATGACATTATCACCAAAATATTATGTAATTATAAATATGTGTATGACTAGTTTATTAACAATGATATGAAAGAATTTGTGATTCCCTACTTTGCCGAGAACTGAATTAACTATCTCAAGGGAGACATTGTCAGTCTTGGTAGTTTTAGTTGTTTGTAACTGTATGTACATTGTCTTATTGGCATTTACAAGCAAGTTGTTTTCCCTGATCGGTCATGTAATGCATTTTAATATTTAAAATTTCACATCATGCCGAAACTTGCTCCATATTTTTACAATAGACTGAGGTCAGTGATACAGGCCTATAGTCATGTACATATGTCTGATGACCCTGCTGTATAATATGAATGATCTGCACATTTTCGTAATAATTTGGAACAGTTCATTACTCCAATGGCCTATGATAAACAGCTGCTGAAAGTGAAATAATTTCTTGTGCATATCTGACATAGAATTGTACAGGTGTCCCATTAAGTCCACATGCCTTTTTCTGTTGAATGATTTTAGATGACTTTTGATAGTGTATCCCTTTATTTATCTGTCAATTTGGTGTTTGTACAATGATTGAAATAATGGAAGGTAACAGAATTCACTAATGTTACCTTCTCTGTATTATTCTCTGTTTTGGTGCCACAACCACTGAAGAGCTCGATTGGTGTGTTTGACCAGTGTTTATGTAAGACTATTGTAGATTGATTGGCCAGCCAAAACATCCAGAAATATCTCCTCTCTATGGAGTACCCATAGGTTGCTCAAAACATGGAAAGAGGTTACCAGGGAAAATGAGTTGTAATAAATGCTGGCTGCAGGGTAGGTTTATATTGAAAAGCACATACA